>NW_027456785.1:0-326528 GCF_040206685.1 Ascaphus truei | reverse complement strand
ATGTAAAGTGCGTCTCTTGGAGGAAGATGATATCTCCCTTGGACTTTTTCAGCTCTTGGAGCGCCAGTCGTCTTTTTCTATTATTATTCAGGCCCTTTACGTTTAGTGATACAAGTTTAATTGCGGACTGACTAAACTCTCTCACCCAAATGGCTAGTGTCCATCGGGGTCTCGCCCTTCCCACCGGGGAGATCCTGGTTCGTTGGTTCAGAGAACCTTTTTAACGCTTCTTGATGGTGCTGTTTGAGTATGGGTGTCAGGCCCGCCCGACGAGGGGTTGGGTGGGAGGAGGGCAGGGAAGGTCAAGAGGGGGGGGGGAATAGGCTGCCGGGACAGGGTCAGCAGCAAGAGGCAAAGTGGGACGAGGTCAGCTAAGGACCTACAATAAGTACGGCCGGGATTGGCTACCGGCATTTGGGCTTAAGGCCCAATGGGGGGGGGAATCCGATGGTTCAGGCATGGGCGTGCAGGGAAGGTGCGGACCCTTGTACTTGCTTAGTGTAACCTCTACCTTAGTTTAAGAGGGGGGGGGGAGGGGGGGAAATGGGAGGGGGGGAAAGGGGTCAAAGGGACGCAGGTCCCGAAACGCGTCAGAGTTACTATGTACTCCTTTTGACCACTTAATAAACCTTTTTATATCCGATACTGGTTTGCAGCCCCCATTGTTTGCACGGTTGTGCTCCGCCACTGTACCCTATGGTACTACTCTCTGCAATTACGTCTGGCATGACGCACCCACTAATCAAGGACTGAGCTGTGCTTCAAGGGAGTTCCTCACATTGATCGTTTGATTGGTATGTACTTTTGTTTTGCTGGGGGTCTATACAGGACCTTTATGGTATATATAGAGATCTGTGTTAGCCGTCCAGCGTAACTAGTACACTCCTATGTTTATATCATCCTAATGAGTCTCCTTAGCTCTTATACATGCTCTAATGCCTTGGTTACATATTTTATTACTCTGAATATGCATGTATGTTCCTAGGACAGCAGAGCCCTGAATATTGAGATAATATCCCTCACCCACTACGGTCAAGCTTATAGGTTTTGGACATGGGGAAGGCGTGGGGAGGGGAGGGAAAACTCCTAGCATAGCCATAACATGGAGATCTTTCTGACAATCCTTAAAACCAGTGTAATAAACGTGAGAACAACTCTTAACAAGCTCAGTACATGAAAAGCATTATAACCTCTCTTTTTGTCAGTCGGTCAAGCTTATAGGTTTTGGACCTGGGAAAAGGGGGGGAGATGGGGGTGGGGTGGGGAGATAGGGGGGAGGGGGAGACCTGGGTTGACAGGTAACACAACAGCACATTGCATTAATGTTTTTAGGTATCATGCTGAACATAAACGGAATACTTCCTACGCTTGCTGGTCGGGGAAGAGGGGGGGAGGGATGGGGCTCTTACATTTAGTGAAGTTAATATCCGAGGATCCTTATGACATTTCTATTTGATCTATGTGGCCCGCCGTGTGCCTTCCTCAGAGGGTTTGACAACGTATTTTATTACTGCAGGCAGCATCATTAGTATGGAGCCGTGCGGCCATATCTTCTGCGGCGGAAGGGCAGGCTTATGGTCTTTGGAGCGTGAGGGGGGGAGGGGGAAGGGGGGGAGAGAAAAGGGAGTACATTATATTATAACACATACAACTTTTCTCAACTTCAACATTCATCAACTGAGGAACAGGTTTTTTTTTTTTTTACATAACTCAACTGTGGCATAGGGACGGCTTAGCACTAGATCCATGTGGCCAGCTAATCTAGACTGCCAGTTACTGTAATAGTGTCACTGCCGCTGCTTCCATTATCGAAGTCATTTGGGCTTCCTGTCTTGTGCAGGGCTCATTAGGCAGCTTCCCAGTTAACTAGTATTTCCTAGTCCGGGGGGTGGGGAGGGTAGCAACAGTCGTGCGAACCAAGCCTGGGGTCCATAGTCCTGTACCCGGGCCTTAGACAGATTAAATTTTGCTACTTACAGTTAGTAGATTGCAGTTCTGTTGTCGGAGCATCGCGCTCCCCTCCTATTCCCCCCGCCAACCCCTAAAGCCCAGCCGGACCTCAGCACTCTTCAACTGCCATTCGGTCAGCGTCAAAAGTTATAGTAGCTTCAGCTGTGGGTTGCCTCCGATCGTCAGGGGTCGGATTCAGAAGCTATGCGTCTGGCTGGGTCTGGTGTGGTTCTTGAGCCGTCATGTGCTCCCGTCTTCGCTGTGGACTACGGTGCTTCTCATCTGTTCTTAGACTGCCTTGGCGCCGCCGTTCTCCTCGCGGGACGGGTGCTGCGTGGTTCCGCGTCCTCCCGGTGCGGTGGGTCTTGTAGTTGCTCCGTTGTCCAGGAAAGCGGCGGGGTCAGACCCAGGGCTTTCACGAATGGGGCCATGTCCTCAGGGCGGCGGATGGTTAGGAATTTGCCGTCATAGCTTACCGTAAGCTTGAACGGAAAGCCCCAGCGGTACTTCACCTCCTCCCGGAGGAATGAGGTCAAGGGCTTCATTTCTCTCCTTCGGTCGACTGTTATCCGTGACAGGTCGTTGAAAATTTGGAGAGTTTCATTTTGGAAAGGTAGTGACTCTTTCCCTCTGCAGGCGGTGATGATCTTCTCCTTTACTGTATAGCTGTGTAATCTTATGATTACATCGCGTCGCCGGTTGGGATCTTCTGATCTGGGAGCTACCGCCCGGTGGGCCCTATCCATCTCTAGGTCCATGTCCTCTAGCGGGCCGCAGAGCGATGTGAACAGTTCCGCAAGATAGGGACGAAGCTGGCCAGGTAAGACCGTCTCCGGTACATTTCTTATGCGCAGATTCTGGCGCCTGTCCCTATTTTCTTGGTCTTCCTGCCCGTCTTTGAGACGGGAGATCTCCTCTCCTAGGCGGATGATTTCTTCCTCGGCTGCTGTTTGTCTTGCCAGGGACTCCTCCAGTCCACCTTCCAGAGTCGTTGTCCTCTCTGTTAGGCCAGACATCTCCTGTTTAATCTCCGCTACTGCTGCTTTGATTTCTGCCTGCAGGGATGTTTGGAGCTTGACATGCATGGTGGAGAATAGGCTCTCCAGGTAGGATCGGGTGATCGGTTCCTCTATCTCCATTTCAAGAGTTGCATGGGCTTTCGTACCCATATTTAGAGCTGCTTGCGGCTCTTGTGAGCCTCGTGGTCCGCCACCCTCTTGGTTTGCTGGACTCTTCTGTGTCGGGGAGAAGAACCGTGACACCGCCGGTGCTGCGGGCTTCTTTGTGTGTTTGGACATGCTCCGATCTCTCCAAGTAATGGGGGTATGTTTTTGAGCCTTGAATTTCTGGTTTGGGAGCGTTATTTATTAAGTTTTAGCCGGTGGGTCTGCGGAGCTCCCCTCCTACACCCCCATTCCTGATGACATCATCGGAAACCCATCCCTTTAGCACATTTTTAATGGATCATCAACATTCAGTATTGTCATAGACAACTTAGGATCTGGCTGTGGTTTTTTTTTTTAGGGAAGCTGTGTCTTTAACTGAAACGGGAGGCGGCCATCTTGGATCCAGATGGAACGCAGGCTGAAACACATGACATGAAGATAGCTCCTACTCAGAAAGCTCTTATTCAGACCACAGCTCTGATCAGACCCCAGCTCTGATCAGACCCTCTCTTCACAGTGGGGGCGCAGGCAGGCTCAGGAGGGATCAGTTAGGGCGCAAGAAGGCGGGCAGCCAATATCTTCAACTGGTTTAGCCAACAAAATAGTCAGTGGGTCCATAGAAATGGACACATCCGTTATTTCTTTTTTTAATAGATTGGATAACGATCCAATATTTCTATTGCCGGACACGTTCACCAAATGTGGACCATATCGCTTCTCTGCCCACAACCCCTCCAGCACAGATCAGACACCACAGGGTAGATTTGCTTCAGCCGCCATGGCGTGAGGTACCAATGAATAAAATTTTATATATATTTTCTTTAGTTGCTGTGCATATGGAAGTTTTTGCAGCAAACTCCCATATATCCTCCCAATCATCCCTGTGAATTTCTATTTTCAAATCCGCTGCCCATTTGAGCATGCAGTCATGATCATGTGAATTGACCAAGGCCTCCAAACTGGCTTTTATTCTAGTTATCAAACCTTTTTGATAACTACCTCTCCTACATAGGCAGCAGAGATGTAGAGGAGCACAGCAGCGTTTCTTGGCAGCATACCAGCTAGTGGATCGCCAAAATGAGGGTAACTCCAAGCAGGGATGAGTATTAAAAGAGTACTTTAATGGTCAGTGCAAAACAGAACAATGGTAGGAGCGCACCTACGCGTTTCGTCCGTAAAGGACTCTCTCAAGGTGGATTATACTCTATGTCCCTGAACCTGGATCCATTATGGTATATGGAATTATCAGTATACTAATGAGCCATCTATGGTGATGCACCATAAACACCACTTACCTCTCCTACATAGTGCTTCAAAACTTGTGAAGGGAGTAAATTCTAATTTTGGGGACATTTTTGGAAAAAAAATCTGATCTGTAGATATTTAAACATACTAAGGTCTGGTGCCTCATACCTAGTTAGGAACTCTTGGAAACTAGAAAGTTTTCCTTTATGCACTAGGTCGGCAACTACTCTAATATGTTTAGCTTTAATTTGGTCGAATTGTTTATAATCACAGCCTGGGGGGAAATTGGGATTGTTAAAAAGCGGAGTGAGTTGCGAAACGGGAGACACAAGATTTAATTTGCCCTTAGACTTGCTCCAACTCTCCCAGGTAAATCTCGTCGGATCTAGCTCAAACATTTTGGCGTACACCTCCTTAGCCAGTGCCCATAGGGACACTGGCAGAGAAGACGTTCTAGCATATTGGGATTCTATAGCTAACCAACAATATTGTGTTGGATCAGCGTTCCACATCACCACCTGCCTTAGTTGGGCAGCTTGGTAGTATTTCGAGATATCTGGGACACCCAAACCTCCTCTTGTCTTTAAAGCCATCATCACCGATCTAGCTGTTCTAGGCCTTTTACCTTGCCAAATAAAATTAAATATTCTATTTGGGAAATTTTTCAGTTCGGATCCCGGTATCCGGACTGGGAGAGTCTGGAAATGATATAATAACCTAGGGAGTATATTCATCTTGACTGATACTATTCTCCCAATCCATGACACCTGATATCCTTCCCACTTTGCCAGATCCCTTTTAATCTTATCAAACAATGGTGGATAGTTGCCTTGATATAGGGAGTGGTAGTTCCTAGACACATTTACTCCCAGATATTTAATATGTGAGGAACTCCATCTGTAGCTGAAATTCAGTTTTGGTAATTTTATCTCTGGATCCGAAAGATTCAGATTAAAAGACTGTGACTTGTCGCTGTTCATTTTATATCCAGAGATTTTTCCAAAGTCTGATAGCGCCTTTTGGAGGTTGGGAAAAGAAGTCTGAGGGCTTGCTAAAGTCAGAATAATATCGTCTGCGAATAATGAGATTTTATCATTTGTTTTCCCAATCACTATATACAATGTATATTACTATTTGCTCTTATTTTAGCAGCCAATGGCTCAATCGTTAGAGCGAAGAGAGGAGGAGATAATGGGTACCCTTGTCTCGTACCATTTTAAAAAAAAAATTTCCCCAAACATTTTTATTAGGCATAATCATCTTTACAGACATTGGTTTTACATTATCAGTGTTGGCCTAATACAGTTGTATTTTCCTTGTTCATGTGGGGGGAGAGAGAAAGAAAGGAAAGATCCCCTAAGCCCACGTCATGGTCTCTGGGGTGTGGAAAAAGAAAGAGAGGAAGGGGGGGGGGGGAGAGAGGGAGTCATTCCACCCTCGTCCGGCCGGGTCCCGGCATCCATCCTTCACGGCTCTACTGTGGTTCAGATCCGTCTGGGGTTGTATCCTGATTTGGTTCGGATTAATGGGTTAACCAGGGTTCCCAGATTTTATAGAAACCTTCAGTTGAGCAGTTCAAGAAGGCCGTGAGTTTTTCCAAACTCATAACATCGTTAACTCTTTTTTTCACTAGCTGTTTGGTGGGGGGCGCTATCTTCTTCCAAGAGTATGCGACTGAACACCTTGCTGCTGTTAGAATAAAGGAGATTAATTTCCATACTGGGCGATCGATGTCCTCTATCGGCCTGCCCAGTAGGAAGGTCAGTGGATCTATAGGAATTGTGAGGCCTGTGACCTCTTTTATCAAATCTTGTACCGTAAGCCAGTATTTCTGAATTTCTGGACATGACCACCAGATATGGGCCATGTCCCCTCTATGTCCACAGCCTCTCCAGCATAGATCTGAGGCCAGAGGGTAGATTTGTTTTAACCTCACTGGGGTAAGATACCAATGATACATTATTTTATAGATGTTTTCCTTCACCGTGGTACAGATGGAAGTTCCTGAGGCTGCGTCTCATATTTCCTCCCAGTCCTCTCTGTCAATAACTATGTCCAATTCCGCTTCCCATTTAAGCATATAGTCGTGAGCGGTAGAGTTCACCGGATTCTCCATGCCGGCATATATTTGTGTTATTAGACCTTTTTGATGTACTCCTTCGCGACAGAGTTTCTCAAATTTTGTGAGAGGGGGGAATTTCAATGATGGGGACATTTTTTGTAGAAAGTGTCGAATTTGGAGAAACTTAAATGTATCCAGGTGGGGTAATTTTAATTTGGTTCGCAATTCTTGGAGACTCAGGAACTGTCCATCGCTCAGCAGGTCCGCGATCGCTCTGATCCCCATTGTTTTAAATAGGTCGAATTGTCGGGTTTCACACCCTGGTGGGAATTTAGGGTTGTCAAATATTGGAATGAGCTGAGAGCAAGGGGACGAGAGTAAGAATTTAGTTTTAGTTTTTGCCCATATGTCCCAAGTATGTTTCATTGCCCCCAGCCCGAATTTGGGCGCCATGTCATTTCCCCTGTCACCGCTCCAGAGAAAAGCTGGTAGAGAAGGCGTTCTGGAGTAATGAGATTCAATTGCTAGCCAACATAGCTTGTCTGGGTCCGAGTTCCACATTACCACCTGTTTTAATTGGGCAGCTTGGTAATGTCTATTAATGTCTGGGACCCCCAGTCCTCCTTTTGTCCTAGACGCCATAAGAACCGACCTAGCTACCCGGGGTCTCCTTCCGTTCCAAATAAATTGGAGGATTTTATTTTGGATAGTTTTTAATTCAGAACCAGGGACATGGATCGGGAGCGTCTGGAAATAATATAATAATCGGGGGAGTATATTCATTTTAACTGAGATCATTCTCCCGATCCATGAGATCTGGTATTTTTCCCATTTATCCAGATCTTTTTTAATTTTCCTAAATAGGTTGGGATAATTATTTTGGTAAAGGGAGCAATAGTGCCTCGATACATGTACTCCCAGGTATTTGATGTATATAGGGCTCCACTTATAATTAAAGTTTGATTTCAATGTCCGCATCTCTGGTTCTGATAGATTTAAGTTGAGGGCTTCTGACTTATCACTGTTAATTTTGTATCCTGATATTTTGCCAAATTCCTTTAATTCTTTGTGTAAGTTGGGAAGGGAGATCTGGGGCTGCGTTAATGTTAATATGATATCGTCTGCGAACAATGAGACTTTATAGTTTATTCCGCCAATTGGTACCCCCTGTATATTTATATTGTCTCGTATTTTAGACGCTAGTGGTTCGATTGTTAGGGCGAAGAGGAGAGGGGACAAAAGGCATCCCTGTCTCGTTCCATTTTTCATTTCAAATTTTTTTGCTGTACCCCCCGGGAGTTTCACCACTGCAGACGGGCAGCAGTACAGCGCTCGGACTCCCGCTAGATACGCATCTTTTAAGCCGAATTTCTGCATTGTTTTGTCAAGAAATAGCCAATCAATTCTATCGAACGTCTTCTCTGCGTCCAGGCTTAACAGAACCGCTTTGGTAGCTGTGAGGTGGGCATGATCAACTATATTTATAATTTTGCGGGTGTTGTCTGAGGCTTGTCTGCCAGATACAAACCCCACCTGGTCATTGTGAATTAATCTCGGTAGGATGGGATTCAGTCTATTTGCCAGGATTTTGCTGTATAGCTTAAGATCGTTATTTAGTAGGGAGATTAGTCGGTAGCTCCCACATAGCAGTGGGTCCCTACCCTCTTTGTGGATGATGGCGAGATTGGCCTGGGTCATTGATGGGGGGATTGGGCTGCCCTCCATGAATGAATTGAATAAGCTGAGTAGGTGTTTAGTTAGGATCGGGGAGAATCTTTTGTAATAAACATTGGAGAAGCCGTCGGGGCCAGGGGCTTTTGAGATATTTTTTTTTGTTTCAATTTTTTTATTGTGTTATCAGGGTACACAACAGATAGTAAACTTTGTTGTACATAGATTGGATAAACATTGATATTTGCATATATTAATAAAAACATCCGTATTCCGTTTTCTTTATTCAGATAGGTGTTTATCTAAATGTTTGTATGTCTGAATGCTCGTACGTTTCTGCTGTTATGGTTCTAACTAGGAAGCTGCCGCTTCCGTGTGTCCTGTTTTTAGTAGTATAGTAGAGAAAAGAAAAGGTGGAGAGCAGAGAAAGAGAGAGGAGAGAAAAAAGAAGGGAGATAAGGGGGGGGGAGAGGTGCTGCGGGATGGCGTCCAGTTTTGTATATATCCTGCCTTTTCCTTTAGGAATTTATTATGTACCTGACCAAATTTCCCATGTCTTATGGAACTTAAAACCAGAGACATAACATAAAACACAGACAAAGCTCAGTGCACATCCAGAAAAACTTATATACGGTACAGTGCCTAAATATACATGTATAAATAACTAATAAATAAAATGGTCTTTTAGTTTAACATTTTGGCCAAATTGTTGTAAGCCCTTGAGCCAAACTTCACGGCAGACCACGTTCAAGGGTCCCTACACTAATATAAATTCTTAATAACCTGTGCATTGCCAGGAAGAATGATTTATAATAAATCTGTCAATATGAGTTGCAAAAGTTCTAAGTCTGATTGAAGCTTTTATTAACCTGTACATTACCTGGAAAAGCACTCTGTAATAGATTTGTCACAATCACACTGCATGCAGGCAAGTTCCCCTGATAGTTGGAGATGCCATGGAGTGAGCTTTTAACCATTTAAATGTGGGAGGGAGTGAGCTTCAATTGGATAGGAGGTTGCCACCCTCCAAAACAGCCAAAGACAGATTTATTATAGTTGAGTTTGGCTCAAGGGCTTACAACAATTTGGCCAAAATGTTAAACTAAAAGACCATTTTATTTATTAGTTATTTATACATGTATATTTAGGCACTGTACCGTATATAAGTTTTTCTGGATGTGCACTGAGCTTTGTCTGTGTTTTATGTTATGTCTCTGGTTTTAAATATAAATTGCCATGCTCAGTAGCACTCCTCTGTGAAACTTATATGCTTATATATATGTTGGGGGTATTTTGGGGGTTCAATTTGAGCTTGTAGGTGTTCTGTATGTTTTCTTATGGAACTTATCCATCTTTTGGGTCAGTTTTGCCGTAAGAAGTTCCATTGTCTTTATTTCTCGCATTCTGCGGAGTACGGTCTGTTTAGCAGGGGCATTCACCTTCTTCCACGCTGCAGCAACGGAACAACGTGCCGCCGTGAGCACATGGCTCACCATCTTACTCTCTGCTGTGTCTAATTCGTCAATTGGCTTGGCCAGCACAATGGTCAGCGGGTCCACCTCAATCTCTACCCCCAGGTACTCTCGGATTAGTGTTTGAATCATGACCCAGAACACCTGAGTCTTGGGGCAGTTCCACCAGATATGAGCCATGTCTCCTCTTTGCCCGCAACCCCTCCAACACAAATCTGGGGTCCCGGGGAAGATCTGGCTCAACCTATTCGGGGTTAGGTACCAGTAAAATATAATTTTATAGATGTTCTCTTTAATGGTAGTACAAATCGATGTTTTGGATGCTGCCTCCCAGATATCCTCCCAGTCTTCTCTATCAATCTCTATATTTAAATCCTCCGCCCATTTGGACATATACCTGTGTTGGGAACAGCCTGTTGATCGCGCCAGACCCAGATATATTTCCCAGATCAATCCTTTAGCATAGTACCCTTTCCTGCACAGTCGTTCAAAATTTGTTAGCTGCTGGAAAGCCTTATCTTTGGATACTGTTTGCAGGTAGTGCCTGATTTGTAAAAAGCCAAATATTGGGAGGTTTGTCGTTTGATATTTTTTTTCCAGTTCTTGGGTCAGCAAGAGCCTACCTTGCCCAGAGAAATCCTCTGCTATCATCATCTTCAGCTGTTTAAATTTACTGAGTCTCTGTGGGAACCCGCCGGGGGGAAATTCTGGGTTATCGAATATGGGTGTTAATAGGGAGGGGTGAGCCGTCAAGCCATATTTGTCTTTACTTTTGGTCCATACTCTCCATGTACATTTCATTGCTCCCAGTTTTAATGTTTCCGAGAGGATCTCTCTACCCCGCACAGTCCACAGGGTGGCCGGGAGTGAGAGGGGTCTCGCGTAGGAAAACTCTATCCCTGTCCAACAGCTTGTAGTTGGGTCATTGTTCCACATTATCACTTGTTTCAGTTGGGCCGCCAAATAATATTTAATGATATCTGGGACTGCCAAGCCTCCACATTCTTTTGGTGCTAACATTATGGTTCTAGCTACTCTTGGTCTTTTGTTTTGCCAAATGAATTGAAAAATTCTGTTTTGTATATTCTTTAATTCCGACATTGGGATATCAATTGGGAGAGTCTGGAAGTAATACAGAAGTCTTGGCAGGATATTCATTTTGACCGTAGCTATTCTGCCTAACCAAGATATCTGGTATTCATTCCAGCTCTGTAAGTCTTTTTTTAGCCTCTCAAATAGGGGCGGATAGTTATATTGATATAGTGATTTGTACTCCCGTGTTATTTGGATTCCCAAGTATTTGATTTTCGTGGAACTCCACTTATAATTAAAATTTAATTGTAGCAGTTTGGCCTCGGGATTAGGTAGAGATACATTTAATGCTTCCGACTTATCCATATTGATTTTATACCCCGAGATTTTGCTAAATGTATCTAATTGTGAATGTAAATTCGGGAGTGAAGTCAAGGGGTTGGCTAGAGTTAGGATAATGTCGTCAGCAAAAAGGGATATCTTGTAATCCGTATCTCCAATTGTAATGCCACTTATGTTGTTGTCCTCTCTGATTGTTGTTGCCAAGGGTTCTATAGAGAGGGCAAACAGAAGTGGAGACAAGGGACATCCCTGTCTAGTACCATTCCTAATGTTTATAGGGTTCGAGTTTCCTCCTGGGAGTTTCACTACAGCCGTGGGAGTTTTATAGAGGGCTCTAACCCCCTCAAGATATGGGCCCTTAAATCCGAATTTAATTAATGTTTGGTCTAAAAATTCCCATCTGATCCTGTCAAACGCCTTTTCCGCGTCTAAACGTAACAGGATGGCTTTCGTGGATGAGAGATGTACATGGTCGATTATGTTTATAATTTTTCTCGTATTATCTGAGGCTTGTCTGCCTGAAATAAATACGACTTGGTCCTTGTGGATCAGGCCTGGGAGAATGGGAGTTAGTCTGTTAGCTAGGATTTTGCTATAAAGTTTTAGGTCCGAATTAAGGAGGGCTATGGGGCGATAATTACCACACTGTAGTGGGTCTCTCCCTTCCTTTGGTATGAGTGCCAAATTCGCTCTAGACATAGAAGCGGGGATAGCCGTTCCCTCCAGAAACTCATTAAACATATCCAGGAGATGTGGTGCCAAGATCAATTTAAATTTTTTATAGTATTGATTGGAAAACCCATCCGGGCCTGGCGTTTTACTAGGTTTTAGTTGTGAGATGGCTTCTAGTAAATCATCCTGCGCGATTTCTTTATTTAGCTCTAGCAAGTCAGCTTCTGAAAGGCTTGGAAGGTTACATGACGCTAGGTACTTAGTAATAGCTTCTGCATTTGAGGAGCTGTTTTGGGGGAAGTTCAAATTATATAGTTTGGAGTAGAAGTCTGAGAATGTGGCCGTTATCTGTTTTTCGCAATATGTTTTGATTCCCGTCTTTGTTTGTATGACGGATATTTGGGATTTGGTTCTCAGACCTCTTAATTTAGATGCTAATAACCGGTCGGCCTTATTTCCTTTGTCATAATATTTCTGCTTCGTCCACCTCAGCGCCCTCTCCACTTCATCTATTTGTATCTGCCTGAAATCAGATCTAGCCTTGTCCAGTACTTTGCGTACTGCTGCGGCCAAGTTTATTCGAGCATTTGCCCGTTCTTGGCCGCAGCAGTAGCCTGGCGCACGCCCGAGGGTGACGGGCGCGCGCCGAAGCAGTGGAAGAGCGCCCTCCGATCGGGGCGCTCTCCCTACCGCTGCCGGGTCCGCCGGGTCCCCCGGAACCCCCTGCCGCCGTCCCCCACATCGCGGGACACCAGGGCTCCCTCGGGGAGCCCTGGACGCGCGTGCAGGGGGCGCAGGCTCCCGAAGACGCGTGACCGCGCGTCTATGACGCGCGGCACGCCGAGGGGCGGCCACTAGCAAGCCGGGAAATCTCCCGGCTTGCGGATCTGGCCGATGCGCAATAAAGCGTGTCGGTAGTGTAGTTGTTTTGAGGGATTAGCTTTATGTTTATGTTCTAGGAGTTTAACTTTCTCCGCTAATTCGTCGTACAATTTCTGTTTTTGCTTTTTCTTATATGATGCTATGGAAATTATATTCCCTCGAATCGTGGCCGTATGGGCCTCCCATAGCATCGCTGATGACTTTACAGAGCCCTTGTTCAGCGCAAAATATTCTCTGAGCGTTTGCTTAATCTCTATCTCTACATCTATTTGGTTTAACAGAATCGTTTAGTTTCCAATTATATTGATTATATTTATAGAAGGGGAGGGAGAGCGTCAGCGAGACCGGAGCGTGGTCCGACCATGTTATAGAACCTATGTCCGACTGGGAGGTTGCCTGAAAGATATCTTTAGTACCCAGAAAATAATCAATCCTTGAATAGGTCTGGTGCGGGGGAGAAAAATACGAATAGTCCCTCTGGCCCTGATGCTGCGCCCGCCAAATATCTATCAGCGAAAACTCTTTCAGTATGTTCTGAAACCTTTTGGCATTTGTGGTCGTAATGCGTGGGTGGGGAGTACCCAGTGGGCTTGTCCTATCTTGATCAGGTGCTACAACCATATTAAAATCTCCTGCTATCAATAGCGTAGTTCTAGGTTGGGGGGCTAGCTTGTCACATAGATCTCTCAAAAAGTCAGCTTGACCCTCATTTGGGGCGTATATATTAACAAGGGTAATCTCCACATCTGATAGTGTGCCTTGCAGAATGAGGAATCTACCTTCTGGGTCTACGGTCTGTTTTTGAAGTGTGAATTTGACATTTTGTCTAAATAAGATGGCTACCCCTTTTTTTTTAGTGGAGCAGGATGCATAATATGCCTGGGGGTAGTATCTCTGAAAGGTGTTAGGGGGCGATATCGTATTAAAGTGCGTTTCTTGTAAGAATAGCACATCTCCTTTTGTTTTTTTTAATTCTTGTAAGGCGAGCTTTCTTTTGATTGCTGAGTTAAGTCCCCTAACATTTAGGGACACTAGTTTAAGTGTTGTATTTGGAGCCATTTTCGGAGCCATCCAGCAAACAGCTCCAGGGCTTTCCGGATACAGTCGGGTCCCCTCTTTCCCATAAGCTTTAGGCTCTGCGTTCAAATCCTTTCACCAGGTCAAAGGGGTCTCCACTTCTTTGCTGCGCTGGGATGTGTAGATCCTTGTAGCTCCAGGGGCATGCGCCCTCTTTGTGGACAGGTAGGTATGTGTTCCCCGCCGGGGGCAGACAAGCGTTCCTCATCTCGTATGTGTCTCAGAAGCTCGTAAGGGGGGGGGGGGGGGGGGGCAATAGGTCGTCCAAACATATAAATTTTGCCGGGAGTAGTCTTTTCCTCTCCAGGTGACATTTCTCAGTCCTCACCTGCCTGGTTACGTTGGGTGGCTATTCTCTGAGAGGAGCGTGGTCCCCTCTCTGTTGGCCTGTGATCTGGGTCTCCGTCCGTATCTTCAGGGGCAATTCCACCTCCATTCTTGTGGGGGACACGAGCCCCTTTAGGAATCTTGGTATCTCTTCCGGGTAGGAAAGGGTGTGGAATTTGCCTCCAGCCTGGGCCACAATTTTAAAAGGGAATCCCCAGCGATATTTAATCTTGTTGTCCCTTAATTTTAGTGTGAGGGGTCTGAGCTCTCTCCTGCGGTCTACTGTACGTTTTGAGAGATCACTGTATATCTCAATATGTACATTCCGGAACTGGATGTGTCCTTTCTCCCTGCTCGCCGTCAGTATTTTCTCCTTTGTGGAGTAATAATGGAACCTGACCAGTATATCTCTGGTCCTCTTGGGGTCCGTGGACCTAGGTCCGAGGGCCCTATGGGCTCTGTCCATCTCTAGCTTTTAAGGAGTTAGGTCAGGTACCAGATGAATAAAGAGGTCTGATAGGTATGTGTGCAGCTGTTCAGTCTCCACTGTTTCTGGGACATACCTCAGTCTCAATTTCTGCCGCCGATCGCGGTTTTCCTGGTCCTCGGCACTTTCCTTGAGCCCTCTGATCTCCCAGTGCAGGCGGTTGATCTCGTCCTCCGCGGAGGACTGAGCCTGCTCCAGTGTTTCCACTGTGTTTGCCAGCCCATCTGTTTTGGCCATTAGGAGAATCTAGTCCGCCCTTAGGGTGTTAATGGCTTTACCCAAATCATCCCGAAACTCCTTCCTCATTCTGGTGAAGAGGTTTTCTAAATATGTTTTGTTCACATCTATGTTTTCAATTTCCTGCTCGTGCGCCCCGCTCGGGCCCTCCCGCGTGTCGGCTGAGCCGCCATCTTGGGAGGTCTCGCAACTCCCCGCGGTCCGCTGGCTTTGTGGGAAGTAGCTCGTCACTGACTGCTGAGCTGCCTTCTTATTTTTGCCGCTCATGCTGGCTACCTTCCCCTCCGCTTGTATGTATTTATTGGGGGGGTTTAGATGTAGAGATGCCGCAGGAACTGTGGGGTCTTTTTAGTGCAGTAGGATAGGATTGTTTGTTTAGTACAGCTTGTCTGGGTAGATATGGGGTTATTGGACCCAGGGGTTCTGGCCTTAGGGCTGTGTTTCTGACCTGCAGGTCGTTCTCTCTGAGGCACCTTTGTGTGGTGGTGGTGCTTCCACGTGGTGGTGCTCCCCCAAGATGGCCGCCTCCTCCCTCACCACGCTACTGAGGCCTATGGCTCCCATCACTAGTGGGTCCCCTCCCGGTGTTCTTCACTCCCAGCAGGGCCCTAGGTCAGGTTTGTACCTTTTATTTACGTGTGCCGTCCTGGGGGGGGGGAGCTGGACCCGTAACGGGGGGTCTCCGCTCGCGCCTTTCCTCACGGCCTCAGGCGGCCACAGCGGGCGCTTCTCTTACCCCACAGGGGGTCGGGGGTTCCGTCCCCGATCACCGCTGATTCCCCTCTATTCTTGGCTCCTCGGGGCGCGCGGAGTCCCGTCGCCTCTCGTCTCCGGAGTCTCTCCGTCAGATTTGAATTTTGCGGGCTGCAGAGGGGAAAGTCCCGCACCGGGGGCAGGGGGTCTCCGACACAGCTCTCCGGGACGCCGGAGCCAGCCACTTCGGAGCCCAGCTAGTCACCGGAGCAAAGTCTTTGGGGGTTCACTTAGGGATTCCCCCGCTTCTCCTGATTATTTTATTATTTAATATGCTTCGTTAGTGCTATTCATTCAGAGGGGGTCGGGAGCATCTCTTTCAAGCTGCCATTCCCCTTGACGTCACCGGAAGTCTCCGGCTTTTGAGATTTTTAATGTTTTTATTGCGTCCGCCAGCTCTTTTTGGGTAATTTTTGCGTTAAGCATTTGATTCTCCTCCTCTGTCAGTGTTGGTAGGAGGCAATCGGACAGGTAATTACTAATAGGTTCAGTGGCTGGTGTCCCCGTGTTCCCACCCTGAGCCTTGAGGTTATAAAGTTTAATATAAAATGCGGTAAATTCCTCCGCTATTTTCTGTTCGTTATAGATTATTTCTCACGATTAATTTTTTATCGCTGTGATCTGGGAACGCTTCTGTATACCTCTTAGTTTGCTCGCCAAAAGTCTGTCAGCCTTATTGCCCTTGTCATAGTATTTCTGACAAGTCCATGTAAGAGCTTTTTCTACTTCTTCCATTTGGGCTTGTTTTAGCTCATTCCTGGCTGCGGTCAAGGTTTTATAAATCTTTTTCGAG
Source organism: Ascaphus truei (assembly GCF_040206685.1). NCBI lineage: Eukaryota > Metazoa > Chordata > Amphibia > Anura > Ascaphidae > Ascaphus > Ascaphus truei. The sequence continues at coordinate 310,360 of NW_027456785.1, read as the reverse complement.
GGGTTGGGTTTGTGCTGTTGTTCCAGCTTAATTATTTTAGTTGTAACAACTAGTGACATACCGCTCACCTCAATATTGAATACCAACTCTATGATAGGGATGACAGACATACATATATAAGGAGACAAAGGATGCTCCTAAAAAGATCCCACTTTAATGCACAGCAAAGCCGAAAATAGTCCACAGGTATAGTAACCCACTAGAGTAATGGTAAGGCTATAAGGGTACAATTAAGTAACCGCTCCCAACACTGTGGGAGGACAATTACCACTAAAATGCCCTAGGGCAAAAATAATAAATGATTTATTGATATTCAGAAGTCGACGCAGTAACACACACTCAAAATAACCATAAAAACAATTAAAACATAAATCACGGGTGAGGCAGGGTAAGGGGATATTATTATAAGATGAATTCCCAAATATTAGTGTATGTCCCCTTACCAGTACCAGGTGGTAGTGTGAGACACAATGGTAAATACAAATGATAGGCAATAGAGAATGCTAGAGCCTCTGGTCTCAGGGTATGGTGGAGGTTGCACTAATCATTGCATGCTGTGATTGATCTGCTCAGTATCAATAGTTGGATATCACACTGACAGTAGGTAGTGATGCATGCAGAGTAGTGAATGCAAATAAATGTGCCACTGTCATATATCACAAAACCTATATAGGTACTAGGTCACATGATCAATGATTCAGTAAATCATTAGTGCACATTATACCACATTATATAAATGAACCGCGGCATGTGCATCAAAAACCGGACCTGATATATGCATAAACTACCTCTGCTAGGCAGTTAACAACTCGAACAACCCCACACAAACTACCAGGAACAGTCTCACCCGTGACTCCTCCTACACGACGTCAACGTGGTGACGTCATGCCGACGATCGTTTCGCGCATAAGGGGCTGGCGCTTTCTCAAGGTTCAGCCTCACCCGTGATTTATGTTTTAATTGTTTTTATGGTTATTTTGAGTGTGTGTTACTGCGTCGACTTCTGAATATCAATAAATCATTTATTATTTTTGCCCTAGGGCATTTTAGTGGTAATTGTCCTCCCACAGTGTTGGGAGCGGTTACTTAATTGTACCCTTATAGCCTTACCATTACTCTAGTGGGTTACTATACCTGTGGACTATTTTCGGCTTTGCTGTGCATTAAAGTGGGATCTTTTTAGGAGCATCCTTTGTCTCCTTATATATGTATAATTATTTTAGTTGTCAGATCTGTTATTAATTTCACCTTGGCCTTTCTGTGGGATGCAATTGAAATAAAAGTTCCCCTAATTGCTGCCCTATGGGCTTCCCACAGAACCGCCGGAGAGTCTACTATGCCCCAGATGAGAGCGAAGTACTCCCTAAGAGCCTTTTTAATTTCTTTTTCTACCTCCGGGTGGTTCAGTAGGGAGTCGTTCAGCTTCCAAGTGTAGGCGGTTAATTTATGAAATGGGGTGGATAGGGTTAATGTGATGGGGGCGTGATCTGACCATGTAATGGGGCCTAAGTCCGAATTTGTGCAGGCTTCCAGGATATATTTGGTAGCAAAAAAATAGTCTATACGAGAGTATGACTGGTGGGGTGCGGAATAGAATGTGTAATCTTTTTGGCCCTGGTGTTGGATTCTCCAGATGTCCATTAAGGAATATTCCTTGGTGATTGTTTTAAATTGTTTCTCCATCCTCTGAGGTGGAGCTCTGTGTTGGCCTGAGGTTCTGTCCTCCACAGAGTTTATGGCCATATTAAAGTCTCCGCCCACAATCAACGAAGATAGGTAGGCAGGGTCAACCTTTTCTAACACTGCTTTCAGGAATTCCGTTTGATTATCATTTGGCGCGTAGATGTTGATCAGAGCGACCGGCGAGCCAGCCAGTGAGCAATATACCATTAGAAATCTACCCTCTGGGTCTGAAGTGGTTTTGGTGATATTGAATGGGGTTCCTTGTCGGAGCAGGATCGCTACTCCCCACTTTTTACTGTTAAATGACGAGAAGAAACTCGTAGGGAATCCATTGCTAATCAATTTGGGCAGCTCTTGGGATGTAAAGTGCGTCTCTTGGAGGAAGATGATATCTCCCTTGGACTTTTTCAGCTCTTGGAGCGCCAGTCGTCTTTTTCTATTATTATTCAGGCCCTTTACGTTTAGTGATACAAGTTTAATTGCGGACTGACTAAACTCTCTCACCCAAATGGCTAGTGTCCATCGGGGTCTCGCCCTTCCCACCGGGGAGATCCTGGTTCGTTGGTTCAGAGAACCTTTTTAACGCTTCTTGATGGTGCTGTTTGAGTATGGGTGTCAGGCCCGCCCGACGAGGGGTTGGGTGGGAGGAGGGCAGGGAAGGTCAAGAGGGGGGGGGGAATAGGCTGCCGGGACAGGGTCAGCAGCAAGAGGCAAAGTGGGACGAGGTCAGCTAAGGACCTACAATAAGTACGGCCGGGATTGGCTACCGGCATTTGGGCTTAAGGCCCAATGGGGGGGGGAATCCGATGGTTCAGGCATGGGCGTGCAGGGAAGGTGCGGACCCTTGTACTTGCTTAGTGTAACCTCTACCTTAGTTTAAGAGGGGGGGGGGAGGGGGGGAAATGGGAGGGGGGGAAAGGGGTCAAAGGGACGCAGGTCCCGAAACGCGTCAGAGTTACTATGTACTCCTTTTGACCACTTAATAAACCTTTTTATATCCGATACTGGTTTGCAGCCCCCATTGTTTGCACGGTTGTGCTCCGCCACTGTACCCTATGGGACTACTCTCTGCAATTACGTCTGGCATGACGCACCCACTAATCAAGGACTGAGCTGTGCTTCAAGGGAGTTCCTCACATTGATCGTTTGATTGGTATGTACTTTTGTTTTGCTGGGGGTCTATACAGGACCTTTATGGTATATATAGAGATCTGTGTTAGCCGTCCAGCGTAACTAGTACACTCCTATGTTTATATCATCCTAATGAGTCTCCTTAGCTCTTATACATGCTCTAATGCCTTGGTTACATATTTTATTACTCTGAATATGCATGTATGTTCCTAGGACAGCAGAGCCCTGAATATTGAGATAATATCCCTCACCCACTACGGTCAAGCTTATAGGTTTTGGACATGGGGAAGGCGTGGGGAGGGGAGGGAAAACTCCTAGCATAGCCATAACATGGAGATCTTTCTGACAATCCTTAAAACCAGTGTAATAAACGTGAGAACAACTCTTAACAAGCTCAGTACATGAAAAGCATTATAACCTCTCTTTTTGTCAGTCGGTCAAGCTTATAGGTTTTGGACCTGGGAAAAGGGGGGGAGATGGGGGTGGGGTGGGGAGATAGGGGGGAGGGGGAGACCTGGGTTGACAGGTAACACAACAGCACATTGCATTAATGTTTTTAGGTATCATGCTGAACATAAACGGAATACTTCCTACGCTTGCTGGTCGGGGAAGAGGGGGGGAGGGATGGGGCTCTTACATTTAGTGAAGTTAATATCCGAGGATCCTTATGACATTTCTATTTGATCTATGTGGCCCGCCGTGTGCCTTCCTCAGAGGGTTTGACAACGTATTTTATTACTGCAGGCAGCATCATTAGTATGGGGCCGTGCGGCCATATCTTCTGCGGCGGAAGGGCAGGCTTATGGTCTTTGGAGCGTGAGGGGGGGAGGGGGAAGGGGGGGAGAGAAAAGGGAGTACATTATATTATAACACATACAACTTTTCTCAACTTCAACATTCATCAACTGAGGAACAGGTTTTTTTTTTTTTTACATAACTCAACTGTGGCATAGGGACGGCTTAGCACTAGATCCATGTGGCCAGCTAATCTAGACTGCCAGTTACTGTAATAGTGTCACTGCCGCTGCTTCCATTATCGAAGTCATTTGGGCTTCCTGTCTTGTGCAGGGCTCATTAGGCAGCTTCCCAGTTAACTAGTATTTCCTAGTCCGGGGGGTGGGGAGGGTAGCAACAGTCGTGCGAACCAAGCCTGGGGTCCATAGTCCTGTACCCGGGCCTTAGACAGATTAAATTTTGCTACTTACAGTTAGTAGATTGCAGTTCTGTTGTCGGAGCATCGCGCTCCCCTCCTATTCCCCCCGCCAACCCCTAAAGCCCAGCCGGACCTCAGCACTCTTCAACTGCCATTCGGTCAGCGTCAAAAGTTATAGTAGCTTCAGCTGTGGGTTGCCTCCGATCGTCAGGGGTCGGATTCAGAAGCTATGTGTCTGGTGTGGTTCTTGAGCCGTCATGTGCTCCCGTCTTCGCTGTGGACTACGGTGCTTCTCATCTGTTCTTAGACTGCCTTGGCGCCGCCGTTCTCCTCGCGGGACGGGTGCTGCATGGTTCCGCGTCCTCCCGGTGTGGTGGGTCTTGTAGTTGCTCCGTTGTCCAGGAAAGCGGCGGGGTCAGACCCAGGGCTTTCACGAATGGGGCCATGTCCTCAGGGCGGCGGATGGTTAGGAATTTGCCGTCATAGCTTACCGTAAGCTTGAACGGAAAGCCCCAGCGGTACTTCACCTCCTCCCGGAGGAATGAGGTCAAGGGCTTCATTTCTCTCCTTCGGTCGACTGTTATCCGTGACAGGTCGTTGAAAATTTGGAGAGTTTCATTTTGGAAAGGTAGTGACTCTTTCCCTCTGCAGGCGGTGATGATCTTCTCCTTTACTGTATAGCTGTGTAATCTTATGATTACATCGCGTCGCCGGTTGGGATCTTCTGATCTGGGAGCTACCGCCCGGTGGGCCCTATCCATCTCTAGGTCCATGTCCTCTAGCGGGCCACAGAGCGATGTGAACAGTTCCGCAAGATAGGGACGAAGCTGGCCAGGTAAGACCGTCTCCGGTACATTTCTTATGCGCAGATTCTGGCGCCTGTCCCTATTTTCTTGGTCTTCCTGCCCGTCTTTGAGACGGGAGATCTCCTCTCCTAGACGGATGATTTCTTCCTCGGCTGCTCTTGCCAGGGACTCCTCCAGTCCACCTTCCAGAGTAGTTGTCCTCTCTGTTAGGCCAGACATCTCCTGTTTAATTTCCGCTACTGCTGCTTTGATTTCTGCCTGCAGGGATGTTTGGAGCTTGACATGCATGGTGGAGAATAGGCTCTCCAGGTAGGATCGGGTGATCGGTTCCTCTATCTCCATTTCAAGAGTTGCATGGGCTTTCGTACCCATATTTAGAGCTGCTTGCGGCTCTTGTGAGCCTCGTGGTCCGCCACCCTCTTGGTTTGCTGGACTCTTCTGTGTCGGGGAGAAGAATCGTGACACCGCCGGTGCTGCGGGCTTCTTTGTGTGTTTGGACATGCTCCGATCTCTCCAAGTAATGGGGGTATGTTTTTGAGCCTTGAATTTCTGGTTTGGGAGCGTTATTTATTAAGTTTTAGCCGGTGGGTCTGCGGAGCTCCCCTCCTACACCCCCATTCCTGATGACATCATCGGAAACCCATCCCTTTAGCACATTTTTAATGGATCATCAAAATTCAGTATTGTCATAGACAACTTAGGATCTGGCTGTGTTTTTTTTTTTTTAGGGAAGCTGTGTCTTTAACTGAAACGGGAGGCGGCCATCTTGGATCCAGATGGAACGCAGGCTGAAACACATGACATGAAGATAGCTCCTACTCAGAAAGCTCTTATTCAGACCACAGCTCTGATCAGACCCTCTCTTCACAGTGGGGGCGCAGGCAGGCTCAGGAGGGATCAGGTACGGCGCAAGAAGGCGGGCAGCCAATATCTTCAACTGGTTTAGCCAACAAAATAGTCAGTGGGTCCATAGAAATGGACACATCCGTTATTTCTTTTTTTAATAGATTGGATAACGATCCAATATTTCTATTGCCGGACACGTTCACCAAATGTGGACCATATCGCTTCTCTGCCCACAACCCCTCCAGCACAGATCAGACACCACAGGGTAGATTTGCTTCAGCCGCCATGGCGTGAGGTACCAATGAATAAAATTTTATATATATTTTCTTTAGTTGCTGTGCATATGGAAGTTTTTGCAGCAAACTCCCATATATCCTCCCAATCATCCCTGTGAATTTCTATTTTCAAATCCGCTGCCCATTTGAGCATGCAGTCATGATCATGTGAATTGACCAAGGCCTCCAAACTGGCTTTTATTCTAGTTATCAAACCTTTTTGATAACTACCTCTCCTACATAGGCAGCAGAGATGTAGAGGAGCACAGCAGCGTTTCTTGGCAGCATACCAGCTAGTGGATCGCCAAAATGAGGGTAACTCCAAGCAGGGATGAGTATTAAAAGAGTACTTTAATGGTCAGTGCAAAACAGAACAATGGTAAGAGCGCACCTACGCGTTTCGTCCGTAAAGGACTTTCTCAAGGTGGATTATACTCTATGTCCCTGAACCTGGATCCATTATGGTATATGGAATTATCAGTATACTAATGAGCCATCTATGGTGATGCACCATAAACACCACTTACCTCTCCTACATAGTGCTTCAAAACTTGTGAAGGGAGTAAATTCTAATTTTGGGGACATTTTTGGAAAAAAATTCTGATCTGTAGATATTTAAACATACTAAGGTCTGGTGCCTCATACCTAGTTAGGAACTCTTGGAAACTAGAAAGTTTTCCTTTATGCACTAGGTCGGCAACTACTCTAATATGTTTAGCTTTAATTTGGTCGAATTGTTTATAATCACAGCCTGGGGGGAAATTGGGATTGTTAAAAAGCGGAGTGAGTTGCGAAACGGGAGACACAAGATTTAATTTGCCCTTAGACTTGCTCCAACTCTCCCAGGTAAATCTCGTCGGATCTAGCTCAAACATTTTGGCGTACACCTCCTTAGCCAGTGCCCATAGGGACACTGGCAGAGAAGACGTTCTAGCATATTGGGATTCTATAGCTAACCAACAATATTGTGTTGGATCAGCGTTCCACATCACCACCTGCCTTAGTTGGGCAGCTTGGTAGTATTTCGAGATATCTGGGACACCCAAACCTCCTCTTGTCTTTAAAGCCATCATCACCGATCTAGCTGTTCTAGGCCTTTTACCTTGCCAAATAAAATTAAATATTCTATTTGGGAAATTTTTCAGTTCGGATCCCGGTATCCGGACTGGGAGAGTCTGGAAATGATATAATAACCTAGGGAGTATATTCATCTTGACTGATACTATTCTCCCAATCCATGACACCTGATATCCTTCCCACTTTGCCAGATCCCTTTTAATCTTATCAAACAATGGTGGATAGTTGCCTTGATATAGGGAGTGGTAGTTCCTAGACACATTTACTCCCAGATATTTAATATGTGAGGAACTCCATCTGTAGCTGAAATTCAGTTTTGGTAATTTTATCTCTGGATCCGAAAGATTCAGATTAAAAGACTGTGACTTGTCGCTGTTCATTTTATATCCAGAGATTTTTCCAAAGTCTGATAGCGCCTTTTGGAGGTTGGGAAAAGAAGTCTGAGGGCTTGCTAAAGTCAGAATAATATCGTCTGCGAATAATGAGATTTTATCATTTGTTTTCCCAATCACTATATACAATGTATATTACTATTTGCTCTTATTTTAGCAGCCAATGGCTCAATCGTTAGAGCGAAGAGAGGAGGAGATAATGGGTACCCTTGTCTCGTACCATTTTAAAAAAAAAATTTCCCCAAACATTTTTATTAGGCATAATCATCTTTACAGACATTGGTTTTACATTATCAGTGTTGGCCTAATACAGTTGTATTTTCCTTGTTCATGTGGGGGGAGAGAGAAAGAAAGGAAAGATCCCCTAAGCCCACGTCATGGTCTCTGGGGTGTGGAAAAAGAAAGAGAGGAAGGGGGGGGGGGAGAGAGGGAGTCATTCCACCCTCGTCCGGCCGGGTCCCGGCATCCATCCTTCACGGCTCTACTGTGGTTCAGATCCGTCTGGGGTTGTATCCTGATTTGGTTCGGATTAATGGGTTAACCAGGGTTCCCAGATTTTATAGAAACCTTCAGTTGAGCAGTTCAAGAAGGCCGTGAGTTTTTCCAAACTCATAACATCGTTAACTCTTTTTTTCACTAGCTGTTTGGTGGGGGGCGCTATCTTCTTCCAAGAGTATGCGACTGAACACCTTGCTGCTGTTAGAATAAAGGAGATTAATTTCCATACTGGGCGATCGATGTCCTCTATCGGCCTGCCCAGTAGGAAGGTCAGTGGATCTATAGGAATTGTGAGGCCTGTGACCTCTTTTATCAAATCTTGTACCGTAAGCCAGTATTTCTGAATTTCTGGACATGACCACCAGATATGGGCCATGTCCCCTCTATGTCCACAGCCTCTCCAGCATAGATCTGAGGCCAGAGGGTAGATTTGTTTTAACCTCACTGGGGTAAGATACCAATGATACATTATTTTATAGATGTTTTCCTTCACCGTGGTACAGATGGAAGTTCCTGAGGCTGCGTCTCATATTTCCTCCCAGTCCTCTCTGTCAATAACTATGTCCAATTCCGCTTCCCATTTAAGCATATAGTCGTGAGCGGTAGAGTTCACCGGATTCTCCATGCCGGCATATATTTGTGTTATTAGACCTTTTTGATGTACTCCTTCGCGACAGAGTTTCTCAAATTTTGTGAGAGGGGGGAATTTCAATGATGGGGACATTTTTTGTAGAAAGTGTCGAATTTGGAGAAACTTAAATGTATCCAGGTGGGGTAATTTTAATTTGGTTCGCAATTCTTGGAGACTCAGGAACTGTCCATCGCTCAGCAGGTCCGCGATCGCTCTGATCCCCATTGTTTTAAATAGGTCGAATTGTCGGGTTTCACACCCTGGTGGGAATTTAGGGTTGTCAAATATTGGAATGAGCTGAGAGCAAGGGGACGAGAGTAAGAATTTAGTTTTAGTTTTTGCCCATATGTCCCAAGTATGTTTCATTGCCCCCAGCCCGAATTTGGGCGCCATGTCATTTCCCCTGTCACCGCTCCAGAGAAAAGCTGGTAGAGAAGGCGTTCTGGAGTAATGAGATTCAATTGCTAGCCAACATAGCTTGTCTGGGTCCGAGTTCCACATTACCACCTGTTTTAATTGGGCAGCTTGGTAATGTCTATTAATGTCTGGGACCCCCAGTCCTCCTTTTGTCCTAGACGCCATAAGAACCGACCTAGCTACCCGGGGTCTCCTTCCGTTCCAAATAAATTGGAGGATTTTATTTTGGATAGTTTTTAATTCAGAACCAGGGACATGGATCGGGAGCGTCTGGAAATAATATAATAATCGGGGGAGTATATTCATTTTAACTGAGATCATTCTCCCGATCCATGAGATCTGGTATTTTTCCCATTTATCCAGATCTTTTTTAATTTTCCTAAATAGGTTGGGATAATTATTTTGGTAAAGGGAGCAATAGTGCCTCGATACATGTACTCCCAGGTATTTGATGTATATAGGGCTCCACTTATAATTAAAGTTTGATTTCAATGTCCGCATCTCTGGTTCTGATAGATTTAAGTTGAGGGCTTCTGACTTATCACTGTTAATTTTGTATCCTGATATTTTGCCAAATTCCTTTAATTCTTTGTGTAAGTTGGGAAGGGAGATCTGGGGCTGCGTTAATGTTAATATGATATCGTCTGCGAACAATGAGACTTTATAGTTTATTCCGCCAATTGGTACCCCCTGTATATTTATATTGTCTCGTATTTTAGACGCTAGTGGTTCGATTGTTAGGGCGAAGAGGAGAGGGGACAAAAGGCATCCCTGTCTCGTTCCATTTTTCATTTCAAATTTTTTTGCTGTACCCCCCGGGAGTTTCACCACTGCAGACGGGCAGCAGTACAGCGCTCGGACTCCCGCTAGATACGCATCTTTTAAGCCGAATTTCTGCATTGTTTTGTCAAGAAATAGCCAATCAATTCTATCGAACGTCTTCTCTGCGTCCAGGCTTAACAGAACCGCTTTGGTAGCTGTGAGGTGGGCATGATCAACTATATTTATAATTTTGCGGGTGTTGTCTGAGGCTTGTCTGCCAGATACAAACCCCACCTGGTCATTGTGAATTAATCTCGGTAGGATGGGATTCAGTCTATTTGCCAGGATTTTGCTGTATAGCTTAAGATCGTTATTTAGTAGGGAGATTAGTCGGTAGCTCCCACATAGCAGTGGGTCCCTACCCTCTTTGTGGATGATGGCGAGATTGGCCTGGGTCATTGATGGGGGGATTGGGCTGCCCTCCATGAATGAATTGAATAAGCTGAGTAGGTGTTTAGTTAGGATCGGGGAGAATCTTTTGTAATAAACATTGGAGAAGCCGTCGGGGCCAGGGGCTTTTGAGATATTTTTTTTTGTTTCAATTTTTTTATTGTGTTATCAGGGTACACAACAGATAGTAAACTTTGTTGTACATAGATTGGATAAACATTGATATTTGCATATATTAATAAAAACATCCGTATTCCGTTTTCTTTATTCAGATAGGTGTTTATCTAAATGTTTGTATGTCTGAATGCTCGTACGTTTCTGCTGTTATGGTTCTAACTAGGAAGCTTCCGCTTCCGTGTGTCCTGTTTTTAGTAGTATAGTAGAGAAAAGAAAAGGTGGAGAGCAGAGAAAGAGAGAGGAGAGAAAAAAGAAGGGAGATAAGGGGGGGGGGGGAGAGGTGCTGCGGGATGGCGTCCAGTTTTGTATATATCCTGCCTTTTCCTTTAGGAATTTATTATGTACCTGACCAAATTTCCCATGTCTTATGGAACTTAAAACCAGAGACATAACATAAAACACAGACAAAGCTCAGTGCACATCCAGAAAAACTTATATACGGTACAGTGCCTAAATATACATGTATAAATAACTAATAAATAAAATGGTCTTTTAGTTTAACATTTTGGCCAAATTGTTGTAAGCCCTTGAGCCAAACTTCACGGCAGACCACGTTCAAGGGTCCCTACACTAATATAAATTCTTAATAACCTGTGCATTGCCAGGAAGAATGATTTATAATAAATCTGTCAATATGAGTTGCAAAAGTTCTAAGTCTGATTGAAGCTTTTATTAACCTGTACATTACCAGGAAAAGCACTCTGTAATAGATTTGTCACAATCACACTGCATGCAGGCAAGTTCCCCTGATAGTTGGAGATGCCATGGAGTGAGCTTTTAACCATTTAAATGTGGGAGGGAGTGAGCTTCAATTGGATAGGAGGTTGCCACCCTCCAAAACAGCCAAAGACAGATTTATTATAGTTGAGTTTGGCTCAAGGGCTTACAACAATTTGGCCAAAATGTTAAACTAAAAGACCATTTTATTTATTAGTTATTTATACATGTATATTTAGGCACTGTACCGTATATAAGTTTTTCTGGATGTGCACTGAGCTTTGTCTGTGTTTTATGTTATGTCTCTGGTTTTAAATATAAATTGCCATGCTCAGTAGCACTCCTCTGTGAAACTTATATGCTTATATATATGTTGGGGGTATTTTGGGGGTTCAATTTGAGCTTGTAGGTGTTCTGTATGTTTTCTTATGGAACTTATCCATCTTTTGGGTCAGTTTTGCCGTAAGAAGTTCCATTGTCTTTATTTCTCGCATTCTGCGGAGTACGGTCTGTTTAGCAGGGGCATTCACCTTCTTCCACGCTGCAGCAACGGAACAACGTGCCGCCGTGAGCACATGGCTCACCATCTTACTCTCTGCTGTGTCTAATTCGTCAATTGGCTTGGCCAGCACAATGGTCAGCGGGTCCACCTCAATCTCTACCCCCAGGTACTCTCGGATTAGTGTTTGAATCATGACCCAGAACACCTGAGTCTTGGGGCAGTTCCACCAGATATGAGCCATGTCTCCTCTTTGCCCGCAACCCCTCCAACACAAATCTGGGGTCCCGGGGAAGATCTGGCTCAACCTATTCGGGGTTAGGTACCAGTAAAATATAATTTTATAGATGTTCTCTTTAATGGTAGTACAAATCGATGTTTTGGATGCTGCCTCCCAGATATCCTCCCAGTCTTCTCTATCAATCTCTATATTTAAATCCTCCGCCCATTTGGACATATACCTGTGTTGGGAACAGCCTGTTGATCGCGCCAGACCCAGATATATTTCCCAGATCAATCCTTTAGCATAGTACCCTTTCCTGCACAGTCGTTCAAAATTTGTTAGCTGCTGGAAAGCCTTATCTTTGGATACTGTTTGCAGGTAGTGCCTGATTTGTAAAAAGCCAAATATTGGGAGGTTTGTCGTTTGATATTTTTTTTCCAGTTCTTGGGTCAGCAAGAGCCTACCTTGCCCAGAGAAATCCTCTGCTATCATCATCTTCAGCTGTTTAAATTTACTGAGTCTCTGTGGGAACCCGCCGGGGGGAAATTCTGGGTTATCGAATATGGGTGTTAATAGGGAGGGGTGAGCCGTCAAGCCATATTTGTCTTTACTTTTGGTCCATACTCTCCATGTACATTTCATTGCTCCCAGTTTTAATGTTTCCGAGAGGATCTCTCTACCCCGCACAGTCCACAGGGTGGCCGGGAGTGAGAGGGGTCTCGCGTAGGAAAACTCTATCCCTGTCCAACAGCTTGTAGTTGGGTCATTGTTCCACATTATCACTTGTTTCAGTTGGGCCGCCAAATAATATTTAATGATATCTGGGACTGCCAAGCCTCCACATTCTTTTGGTGCTAACATTATGGTTCTAGCTACTCTTGGTCTTTTGTTTTGCCAAATGAATTGAAAAATTCTGTTTTGTATATTCTTTAATTCCGACATTGGGATATCAATTGGGAGAGTCTGGAAGTAATACAGAAGTCTTGGCAGGATATTCATTTTGACCGTAGCTATTCTGCCTAACCAAGATATCTGGTATTCATTCCAGCTCTGTAAGTCTTTTTTTAGCCTCTCAAATAGGGGCGGATAGTTATATTGATATAGTGATTTGTACTCCCGTGTTATTTGGATTCCCAAGTATTTGATTTTCGTGGAACTCCACTTATAATTAAAATTTAATTGTAGCAGTTTGGCCTCGGGATTAGGTAGAGATACATTTAATGCTTCCGACTTATCCATATTGATTTTATACCCCGAGATTTTGCTAAATGTATCTAATTGTGAATGTAAATTCGGGAGTGAAGTCAAGGGGTTGGCTAGAGTTAGGATAATGTCGTCAGCAAAAAGGGATATCTTGTAATCCGTATCTCCAATTGTAATGCCACTTATGTTGTTGTCCTCTCTGATTGTTGTTGCCAAGGGTTCTATAGAGAGGGCAAACAGAAGTGGAGACAAGGGACATCCCTGTCTAGTACCATTCCTAATGTTTATAGGGTTCGAGTTTCCTCCTGGGAGTTTCACTACAGCCGTGGGAGTTTTATAGAGGGCTCTAACCCCCTCAAGATATGGGCCCTTAAATCCGAATTTAATTAATGTTTGGTCTAAAAATTCCCATCTGATCCTGTCAAACGCCTTTTCCGCGTCTAAACGTAACAGGATGGCTTTCGTGGATGAGAGATGTACATGGTCGATTATGTTTATAATTTTTCTCGTATTATCTGAGGCTTGTCTGCCTGAAATAAATACGACTTGGTCCTTGTGGATCAGGCCTGGGAGAATGGGAGTTAGTCTGTTAGCTAGGATTTTGCTATAAAGTTTTAGGTCCGAATTAAGGAGGGCTATGGGGCGATAATTACCACACTGTAGTGGGTCTCTCCCTTCCTTTGGTATGAGTGCCAAATTCGCTCTAGACATAGAAGCGGGGATAGCCGTTCCCTCCAGAAACTCATTAAACATATCCAGGAGATGTGGTGCCAAGATCAATTTAAATTTTTTATAGTATTGATTGGAAAACCCATCCGGGCCTGGCGTTTTACTAGGTTTTAGTTGTGAGATGGCTTCTAGTAAATCATCCTGCGCGATTTCTTTATTTAGCTCTAGCAAGTCAGCTTCTGAAAGGCTTGGAAGGTTACATGACGCTAGGTACTTAGTAATAGCTTCTGCATTTGAGGAGCTGTTTTGGGGGAAGTTCAAATTATATAGTTTGGAGTAGAAGTCTGAGAATGTGGCCGTTATCTGTTTTTCGCAATATGTTTTGATTCCCGTCTTTGTTTGTATGACGGATATTTGGGATTTGGTTCTCAGACCTCTTAATTTAGATGCTAATAACCGGTCGGCCTTATTTCCTTTGTCATAATATTTCTGCTTCGTCCACCTCAGCGCCCTCTCCACTTCATCTATTTGTATCTGCCTGAAATCAGATCTAGCCTTGTCCAGTACTTTGCGTACTGCTGCGGCCAAGTTTATTCGAGCATTTGCCCGTTCTTGGCCGCAGCAGTAGCCTGGCGCACGCCCGAGGGTGACGGGCGCGCGCCGAAGCAGTGGAAGAGCGCCCTCCGATCGGGGCGCTCTCCCTACCGCTGCCGGGTCCGCCGGGTCCCCCGGAACCCCCTGCCGCCGTCCCCCACATCGCGGGACACCAGGGCTCCCTCGGGGAGCCCTGGACGCGCGTGCAGGGGGCGCAGGCTCCCGAAGACGCGTGACCGCGCGTCTATGACGCGCGGCACGCCGAGGGGCGGCCACTAGCAAGCCGGGAAATCTCCCGGCTTGCGGATCTGGCCGATGCGCAATAAAGCGTGTCGGTAGTGTAGTTGTTTTGAGGGATTAGCTTTATGTTTATGTTCTAGGAGTTTAACTTTCTCCGCTAATTCGTCGTACAATTTCTGTTTTTGCTTTTTCTTATATGATGCTATGGAAATTATATTCCCTCGAATCGTGGCCGTATGGGCCTCCCATAGCATCGCTGATGACTTTACAGAGCCCTTGTTCAGCGCAAAATATTCTCTGAGCTTTTGCTTAATCTCTATCTCTACATCTATTTGGTTTAACAGAATCGTTTAGTTTCCAATTATATTGATTATATTTATAGAAGGGGAGGGAGAGCGTCAGCGAGACCGGAGCGTGGTCCGACCATGTTATAGAACCTATGTCCGACTGGGAGGTTGCCTGAAAGATATCTTTAGTACCCAGAAAATAATCAATCCTTGAATAGGTCTGGTGCGGGGGAGAAAAATACGAATAGTCCCTCTGGCCCTGATGCTGCGCCCGCCAAATATCTATCAGCGAAAACTCTTTCAGTATGTTCTGAAACCTTTTGGCATTTGTGGTCGTAATGCGTGGGTGGGGAGTACCCAGTGGGCTTGTCCTATCTTGATCAGGTGCTACAACCATATTAAAATCTCCTGCTATCAATAGCGTAGTTCTAGGTTGGGGGGCTAGCTTGTCACATAGATCTCTCAAAAAGTCAGCTTGACCCTCATTTGGGGCGTATATATTAACAAGGGTAATCTCCACATCTGATAGTGTGCCTTGCAGAATGAGGAATCTACCTTCTGGGTCTACGGTCTGTTTTTGAAGTGTGAATTTGACATTTTGTCTAAATAAGATGGCTACCCCTTTTTTTTTAGTGGAGCAGGATGCATAATATGCCTGGGGGTAGTATCTCTGAAAGGTGTTAGGGGGCGATATCGTATTAAAGTGCGTTTCTTGTAAGAATAGCACATCTCCTTTTGTTTTTTTTAATTCTTGTAAGGCGAGCTTTCTTTTGATTGCTGAGTTAAGTCCCCTAACATTTAGGGACACTAGTTTAAGTGTTGTATTTGGAGCCATTTTCGGAGCCATCCAGCAAACAGCTCCAGGGCTTTCCGGATACAGTCGGGTCCCCTCTTTCCCATAAGCTTTAGGCTCTGCGTTCAAATCCTTTCACCAGGTCAAAGGGGTCTCCACTTCTTTGCTGCGCTGGGATGTGTAGATCCTTGTAGCTCCAGGGGCATGCGCCCTCTTTGTGGACAGGTAGGTATGTGTTCCCCGCCGGGGGCAGACAAGCGTTCCTCATCTCGTATGTGTCTCAGAAGCTCGTAAGGGGGGGGGGGGGGGCAATAGGTCGTCCAAACATATAAATTTTGCCGGGAGTAGTCTTTTCCTCTCCAGGTGACATTTCTCAGTCCTCACCTGCCTGGTTACGTTGGGTGGCTATTCTCTGAGAGGAGCGTGGTCCCCTCTCTGTTGGCCTGTGATCTGGGTCTCCGTCCGTATCTTCAGGGGCAATTCCACCTCCATTCTTGTGGGGGACACGAGCCCCTTTAGGAATCTTGGTATCTCTTCCGGGTAGGAAAGGGTGTGGAATTTGCCTCCAGCCTGGGCCACAATTTTAAAAGGGAATCCCCAGCGATATTTAATCTTGTTGTCCCTTAATTTTAGTGTGAGGGGTCTGAGCTCTCTCCTGCGGTCTACTGTACGTTTTGAGAGATCACTGTATATCTCAATATGTACATTCCGGAACTGGATGTGTCCTTTCTCCCTGCTCGCCGTCAGTATTTTCTCCTTTGTGGAGTAATAATGGAACCTGACCAGTATATCTCTGGTCCTCTTGGGGTCCGTGGACCTAGGTCCGAGGGCCCTATGGGCTCTGTCCATCTCTAGCTTTTAAGGAGTTAGGTCAGGTACCAGATGAATAAAGAGGTCTGATAGGTATGTGTGCAGCTGTTCAGTCTCCACTGTTTCTGGGACATACCTCAGTCTCAATTTCTGCCGCCGATCGCGGTTTTCCTGGTCCTCGGCACTTTCCTTGAGCCCTCTGATCTCCCAGTGCAGGCGGTTGATCTCGTCCTCCGCGGAGGACTGAGCCTGCTCCAGTGTTTCCACTGTGTTTGCCAGCCCATCTGTTTTGGCCATTAGGAGAATCTAGTCCGCCCTTAGGGTGTTAATGGCTTTACCCAAATCATCCCGAAACTCCTTCCTCATTCTGGAGATTCAAGTCCGCCCTTAGGGTGTTAATGGCTTTACCCAAATCATCCCGAAACTCCTTCCTCATTCTGGTGAAGAGGTTTTCTAAATATGTTTTGTTCACATCTATGTTTTCAATTTCCTGCTCGTGCGCCCCGCTCGGGCCCTCCCGCGTGTCGGCTGAGCCGCCATCTTGGGAGGTCTCGCAACTCCCCGCGGTCCGCTGGCTTTGTGGGAAGTAGCTCGTCACTGACTGCTGAGCTGCCTTCTTATTTTTGCCGCTCATGCTGGCTACCTTCCCCTCCGCTTGTATGTATTTATTGGGGGGGTTTAGATGTAGAGATGCCGCAGGAACTGTGGGGTCTTTTTAGTGCAGTAGGATAGGATTGTTTGTTTAGTACAGCTTGTCTGGGTAGATATGGGGTTATTGGACCCAGGGGTTCTGGCCTTAGGGCTGTGTTTCTGACCTGCAGGTCGTTCTCTCTGAGGCACCTTTGTGTGGTGGTGGTGCTTCCACGTGGTGGTGCTCCCCCAAGATGGCCGCCTCCTCCCTCACCACGCTACTGAGGCCTATGGCTCCCATCACTAGTGGGTCCCCTCCCGGTGTTCTTCACTCCCAGCAGGGCCCTAGGTCAGGTTTGTACCTTTTATTTACGTGTGCCGTCCTGGGGGGGGGGAGCTGGACCCGTAACGGGGGGTCTCCGCTCGCGCCTTTCCTCACGGCCTCAGGCGGCCACAGCGGGCGCTTCTCTTACCCCACAGGGGGTCGGGGGTTCCGTCCCCGATCACCGCTGATTCCCCTCTATTCTTGGCTCCTCGGGGCGCGCGGAGTCCCGTCGCCTCTCGTCTCCGGAGTCTCTCCGTCAGATTTGAATTTTGCGGGCTGCAGAGGGGAAAGTCCCGCACCGGGGGCAGGGGGTCTCCGACACAGCTCTCCGGGACGCCGGAGCCAGCCACTTCGGAGCCCAGCTAGTCACCGGAGCAAAGTCTTTGGGGGTTCACTTAGGGATTCCTCCGCTTCTCCTGATTATTTTATTATTTAATATGCTTCGTTAGTGCTATTCATTCAGAGGGGGTCGGGAGCATCTCTTTCAAGCTGCCATTCCCCTTGACGTCACCGGAAGTCTCCGGCTTTTGAGATTTTTAATGTTTTTATTGCGTCCGCCAGCTCTTTTTGGGTAATTTTTGCGTTAAGCATTTGATTCTCCTCCTCTGTCAGTGTTGGTAGGAGGCAATCGGACAGGTAATTACTAATAGGTTCAGTGGCTGGTGTCCCCGTGTTCCCACCCTGAGCCTTGAGGTTATAAAGTTTAATATAAAATGCGGTAAATTCCTCCGCTATTTTCTGTTCGTTATAGATTATTTCTCACGATTAATTTTTTATCGCTGTGATCTGGGAACGCTTCTGTATACCTCTTAGTTTGCTCGCCAAAAGTCTGTCAGCCTTATTGCCCTTGTCATAGTATTTCTGACAAGTCCATGTAAGAGCTTTTTCTACTTCTTCCATTTGGGCTTGTTTTAGCTCATTCCTGGCTGCGGTCAAGGTTTTATAAATCTTTTTCGAGGGGTTGGGTTTGTGCTGTTGTTCCAGCTTAATTATTTTAGTTGTAACAACTAGTGACATACCGCTCACCTCAATATTGAATACCAACTCTATGATAGGGATGACAGACATACATATATAAGGAGACAAAGGATGCTCCTAAAAAGATCCCACTTTAATGCACAGCAAAGCCGAAAATAGTCCACAGGTATAGTAACCCACTAGAGTAATGGTAAGGCTATAAGGGTACAATTAAGTAACCGCTCCCAACACTGTGGGAGGACAATTACCACTAAAATGCCCTAGGGCAAAAATAATAAATGATTTATTGATATTCAGAAGTCGACGCAGTAACACACACTCAAAATAACCATAAAAACAATTAAAACATAAATCACGGGTGAGGCAGGGTAAGGGGATATTATTATAAGATGAATTCCCAAATATTAGTGTATGTCCCCTTACCAGTACCAGGTGGTAGTGTGAGACACAATGGTAAATACAAATGATAGGCAATAGAGAATGCTAGAGCCTCTGGTCTCAGGGTATGGTGGAGGTTGCACTAATCATTGCATGCTGTGATTGATCTGCTCAGTATCAATAGTTGGATATCACACTGACAGTAGGTAGTGATGCATGCAGAGTAGTGAATGCAAATAAATGTGCCACTGTCATATATCACAAAACCTATATAGGTACTAGGTCACATGATCAATGATTCAGTAAATCATTAGTGCACATTATACCACATTATATAAATGAACCGCGGCATGTGCATCAAAAACCGGACCTGATATATGCATAAACTACCTCTGCTAGGCAGTTAACAACTCGAACAACCCCACACAAACTACCAGGAACAGTCTCACCCGTGACTCCTCCTACACGACGTCAACGTGGTGACGTCATGCCGACGATCGTTTCGCGCATAAGGGGCTGGCGCTTTCTCAAGGTTCAGCCTCACCCGTGATTTATGTTTTAATTGTTTTTATGGTTATTTTGAGTGTGTGTTACTGCGTCGACTTCTGAATATCAATAAATCATTTATTATTTTTGCCCTAGGGCATTTTAGTGGTAATTGTCCTCCCACAGTGTTGGGAGCGGTTACTTAATTGTACCCTTATAGCCTTACCATTACTCTAGTGGGTTACTATACCTGTGGACTATTTTCGGCTTTGCTGTGCATTAAAGTGGGATCTTTTTAGGAGCATCCTTTGTCTCCTTATATATGTATAATTATTTTAGTTGTCAGATCTGTTATTAATTTCACCTTGGCCTTTCTGTGGGATGCAATTGAAATAAAAGTTCCCCTAATTGCTGCCCTATGGGCTTCCCACAGAACCGCCGGAGAGTCTACTATGCCCCAGATGAGAGCGAAGTACTCCCTAAGAGCCTTTTTAATTTCTTTTTCTACCTCCGGGTGGTTCAGTAGGGAGTCGTTCAGCTTCCAAGTGTAGGCGGTTAATTTATGAAATGGGGTGGATAGGGTTAATGTGATGGGGGCGTGATCTGACCATGTAATGGGGCCTAAGTCCGAATTTGTGCAGGCTTCCAGGATATATTTGGTAGCAAAAAAATAGTCTATACGAGAGTATGACTGGTGGGGTGCGGAATAGAATGTGTAATCTTTTTGGCCCTGGTGTTGGATTCTCCAGATGTCCATTAAGGAATATTCCTTGGTGATTGTTTTAAATTTTTTCTCCATCCTCTGAGGTGGAGCTCTGTGTTGGCCTGAGGTTCTGTCCTCCGCAGAGTTTATGGCCATATTAAAGTCTCCGCCCACAATCAACGAAGATAGGTAGGCAGGGTCAACCTTTTCTAACACTGCTTTCAGGAATTCCGTTTGATTATCATTTGGCGCGTAGATGTTGATCAGAGCGACCGGCGAGCCAGCCAGTGAGCAATATACCATTAGAAATCTACCCTCTGGGTCTGAAGTGGTTTTGGTGATATTGAATGGGGTTCCTTGTCGGAGCAGGATCGCTACTCCCCGCTTTTTACTGTTAAATGACGAGAAGAAACTCGTAGGGAATCCATTGCTAATCAATTTGGGCAGCTCTTGGGATGTAAAGTGCGTCTCTTGGAGGAAGATGATATCTCCCTTGGACTTTTTCAGCTCTTGGAGCGCCAGTCGTCTTTTTCTATTATTATTCAGGCCCTTTACGTTTAGTGATACAAGTTTAATTGCGGACTGACTAAACTCTCTCACCCAAATGGCTAGTGTCCATCGGGGTCTCGCCCTTCCCACCGGGGAGATCCTGGTTCGTTGGTTCAGAGAACCTTTTTAACGCTTCTTGATGGTGCTGTTTGAGTATGGGTGTCAGGCCCGCCCGACGAGGGGTTGGGTGGGAGGAGGGCAGGGAAGGTCAAGAGGGGGGGGGGGAATAGGCTGCCGGGACAGGGTCAGCAGCAAGAGGCAAAGTGGGACGAGGTCAGCTAAGGACCTACAATAAGTACGGCCGGGATTGGCTACCGGCATTTGGGCTTAAGGCCCAATGGGGGGGGGGATCCGATGGTTCAGGCATGGGCGTGCAGGGAAGGTGCGGACCCTTGTACTTGCTTAGTGTAACCTCTACCTTAGTTTAAGAGGGGGGGGGAGGGGGGGAAATGGGAGGGGGGGAAAGGGGTCAAAGGGACGCAGGTCCCGAAACGCGTCAGAGTTACTATGTACTCCTTTTGACCACTTAATAAACCTTTTTATATCCGATACTGGTTTGCAGCCCCCATTGTTTGCACGGTTGTGCTCCGCCACTGTACCCTATGGTACTACTCTCTGCAATTACGTCTGGCATGACGCACCCACTAATCAAGGACTGAGCTGTGCTTCAAGGGAGTTCCTCACATTGATCGTTTGATTGGTATGTACTTTTGTTTTGCTGGGGGTCTATACAGGACCTTTATGGTATATATAGAGATCTGTGTTAGCCGTCCAGCGTAACTAGTACACTCCTATGTTTATATCATCCTAATGAGTCTCCTTAGCTCTTATACATGCTCTAATGCCTTGGTTACATATTTTATTACTCTGAATATGCATGTATGTTCCTAGGACAGCAGAGCCCTGAATATTGAGATAATATCCCTCACCCACTACGGTCAAGCTTATAGGTTTTGGACATGGGGAAGGCGTGGGGAGGGGAGGGAAAACTCCTAGCATAGCCATAACATGGAGATCTTTCTGACAATCCTTAAAACCAGTGTAATAAACGTGAGAACAACTCTTAACAAGCTCAGTACATGAAAAGCATTATAACCTCTCTTTTTGTCAGTCGGTCAAGCTTATAGGTTTTGGACCTGGGAAAAGGGGGGGAGATGGGGGTGGGGTGGGGAGATAGGGGGGAGGGGGAGACCTGGGTTGACAGGTAACACAACAGCACATTGCATTAATGTTTTTAGGTATCATGCTGAACATAAACGGAATACTTCCTACGCTTGCTGGTCGGGGAAGAGGGGGGGAGGGATGGGGCTCTTACATTTAGTGAAGTTAATATCCGAGGATCCTTATGACATTTCTATTTGATCTATGTGGCCCGCCGTGTGCCTTCCTCAGAGGGTTTGACAACGTATTTTATTACTGCAGGCAGCATCATTAGTATGGGGCCGTGCGGCCATATCTTCTGCGGCGGAAGGGCAGGCTTATGGTCTTTGGAGCGTGAGGGGGGGAGGGGGAAGGGGGGGAGAGAAAAGGGAGTACATTATATTATAACACATACAACTTTTCTCAACTTCAACATTCATCAACTGAGGAACAGGTTTTTTTTTTTTTTACATAACTCAACTGTGGCATAGGGACGGCTTAGCACTAGATCCATGTGGCCAGCTAATCTAGACTGCCAGTTACTGTAATAGTGTCACTGCCGCTGCTTCCATTATCGAAGTCATTTGGGCTTCCTGTCTTGTGCAGGGCTCATTAGGCAGCTTCCCAGTTAACTAGTATTTCCTAGTCCGGGGGGTGGGGAGGGTAGCAACAGTCGTGCGAACCAAGCCTGGGGTCCATAGTCCTGTACCCGGGCCTTAGACAGATTAAATTTTGCTACTTACAGTTAGTAGATTGCAGTTCTGTTGTCGGAGCATCGCGCTCCCCTCCTATTCCCCCCGCCAACCCCTAAAGCCCAGCCGGACCTCAGCACTCTTCAACTGCCATTCGGTCAGCGTCAAAAGTTATAGTAGCTTCAGCTGTGGGTTGCCTCCGATCGTCAGGGGTCGGATTCAGAAGCTATGCGTCTGGCTGGGTCTGGTGTGGTTCTTGAGCCGTCATGTGCTCCCGTCTTCGCTGTGGACTACGGTGCTTCTCATCTGTTCTTAGACTGCCTTGGCGCCGCCGTTCTCCTCGCGGGACGGGTGCTGCGTGGTTCCGCGTCCTCCCGGTGCGGTGGGTCTTGTAGTTGCTCCGTTGTCCAGGAAAGCGGCGGGGTCAGACCCAGGGCTTTCACGAATGGGGCCATGTCCTCAGGGCGGCGGATGGTTAGGAATTTGCCGTCATAGCTTACCGTAAGCTTGAACGGAAAGCCCCAGCGGTACTTCACCTCCTCCCGGAGGAATGAGGTCAAGGGCTTCATTTCTCTCCTTCGGTCGACTGTTATCCGTGACAGGTCGTTGAAAATTTGGAGAGTTTCATTTTGGAAAGGTAGTGACTCTTTCCCTCTGCAGGCGGTGATGATCTTCTCCTTTACTGTATAGCTGTGTAATCTTATGATTACATCGCGTCGCCGGTTGGGATCTTCTGATCTGGGAGCTACCGCCCGGTGGGCCCTATCCATCTCTAGGTCCATGTCCTCTAGCGGGCCGCAGAGCGATGTGAACAGTTCCGCAAGATAGGGACGAAGCTGGCCAGGTAAGACCGTCTCCGGTACATTTCTTATGCGCAGATTCTGGCGCCTGTCCCTATTTTCTTGGTCTTCCTGCCCGTCTTTGAGACGGGAGATCTCCTCTCCTAGGCGGATGATTTCTTCCTCGGCTGCTGTTTGTCTTGCCAGGGACTCCTCCAGTCCACCTTCCAGAGTCGTTGTCCTCTCTGTTAGGCCAGACATCTCCTGTTTAATCTCCGCTACTGCTGCTTTGATTTCTGCCTGCAGGGATGTTTGGAGCTTGACATGCATGGTGGAGAATAGGCTCTCCAGGTAGGATCGGGTGATCGGTTCCTCTATCTCCATTTCAAGAGTTGCATGGGCTTTCGTACCCATATTTAGAGCTGCTTGCGGCTCTTGTGAGCCTCGTGGTCCGCCACCCTCTTGGTTTGCTGGACTCTTCTGTGTCGGGGAGAAGAACCGTGACACCGCCGGTGCTGCGGGCTTCTTTGTGTGTTTGGACATGCTCCGATCTCTCCAAGTAATGGGGGTATGTTTTTGAGCCTTGAATTTCTGGTTTGGGAGCGTTATTTATTAAGTTTTAGCCGGTGGGTCTGCGGAGCTCCCCTCCTACACCCCCATTCCTGATGACATCATCGGAAACCCATCCCTTTAGCACATTTTTAATGGATCATCAACATTCAGTATTGTCATAGACAACTTAGGATCTGGCTGTGGTTTTTTTTTTTAGGGAAGCTGTGTCTTTAACTGAAACGGGAGGCGGCCATCTTGGATCCAGATGGAACGCAGGCTGAAACACATGACATGAAGATAGCTCCTACTCAGAAAGCTCTTATTCAGACCACAGCTCTGATCAGACCCCAGCTCTGATCAGACCCTCTCTTCACAGTGGGGGCGCAGGCAGGCTCAGGAGGGATCAGTTAGGGCGCAAGAAGGCGGGCAGCCAATATCTTCAACTGGTTTAGCCAACAAAATAGTCAGTGGGTCCATAGAAATGGACACATCCGTTATTTCTTTTTTTAATAGATTGGATAACGATCCAATATTTCTATTGCCGGACACGTTCACCAAATGTGGACCATATCGCTTCTCTGCCCACAACCCCTCCAGCACAGATCAGACACCACAGGGTAGATTTGCTTCAGCCGCCATGGCGTGAGGTACCAATGAATAAAATTTTATATATATTTTCTTTAGTTGCTGTGCATATGGAAGTTTTTGCAGCAAACTCCCATATATCCTCCCAATCATCCCTGTGAATTTCTATTTTCAAATCCGCTGCCCATTTGAGCATGCAGTCATGATCATGTGAATTGACCAAGGCCTCCAAACTGGCTTTTATTCTAGTTATCAAACCTTTTTGATAACTACCTCTCCTACATAGGCAGCAGAGATGTAGAGGAGCACAGCAGCGTTTCTTGGCAGCATACCAGCTAGTGGATCGCCAAAATGAGGGTAACTCCAAGCAGGGATGAGTATTAAAAGAGTACTTTAATGGTCAGTGCAAAACAGAACAATGGTAGGAGCGCACCTACGCGTTTCGTCCGTAAAGGACTCTCTCAAGGTGGATTATACTCTATGTCCCTGAACCTGGATCCATTATGGTATATGGAATTATCAGTATACTAATGAGCCATCTATGGTGATGCACCATAAACACCACTTACCTCTCCTACATAGTGCTTCAAAACTTGTGAAGGGAGTAAATTCTAATTTTGGGGACATTTTTGGAAAAAAATTCTGATCTGTAGATATTTAAACATACTAAGGTCTGGTGCCTCATACCTAGTTAGGAACTCTTGGAAACTAGAAAGTTTTCCTTTATGCACTAGGTCGGCAACTACTCTAATATGTTTAGCTTTAATTTGGTCGAATTGTTTATAATCACAGCCTGGGGGGAAATTGGGATTGTTAAAAAGCGGAGTGAGTTGCGAAACGGGAGACACAAGATTTAATTTGCCCTTAGACTTGCTCCAACTCTCCCAGGTAAATCTCGTCGGATCTAGCTCAAACATTTTGGCGTACACCTCCTTAGCCAGTGCCCATAGGGACACTGGCAGAGAAGACGTTCTAGCATATTGGGATTCTATAGCTAACCAACAATATTGTGTTGGATCAGCGTTCCACATCACCACCTGCCTTAGTTGGGCAGCTTGGTAGTATTTCGAGATATCTGGGACACCCAAACCTCCTCTTGTCTTTAAAGCCATCATCACCGATCTAGCTGTTCTAGGCCTTTTACCTTGCCAAATAAAATTAAATATTCTATTTGGGAAATTTTTCAGTTCGGATCCCGGTATCCGGACTGGGAGAGTCTGGAAATGATATAATAACCTAGGGAGTATATTCATCTTGACTGATACTATTCTCCCAATCCATGACACCTGATATCCTTCCCACTTTGCCAGATCCCTTTTAATCTTATCAAACAATGGTGGATAGTTGCCTTGATATAGGGAGTGGTAGTTCCTAGACACATTTACTCCCAGATATTTAATATGTGAGGAACTCCATCTGTAGCTGAAATTCAGTTTTGGTAATTTTATCTCTGGATCCGAAAGATTCAGATTAAAAGACTGTGACTTGTCGCTGTTCATTTTATATCCAGAGATTTTTCCAAAGTCTGATAGCGCCTTTTGGAGGTTGGGTAAAGAAGTCTGAGGGCTTGCTAAAGTCAGAATAATATCGTCTGCGAATAATGAGATTTTATCATTTGTTTTCCCAATCACTATATACAATGTATATTACTATTTGCTCTTATTTTAGCAGCCAATGGCTCAATCGTTAGAGCGAAGAGAGGAGGAGATAATGGGTACCCTTGTCTCGTACCATTTAAAAAAAAAAATTTCCCCAAACATTTTTATTAGGCATAATCATCTTTACAGACATTGGTTTTACATTATCAGTGTTGGCCTAATACAGTTGTATTTTCCTTGTTCATGTGGGGGGAGAGAGAAAGAAAGGAAAGATCCCCTAAGCCCACGTCATGGTCTCTGGGGTGTGGAAAAAGAAAGAGAGGAAGGGGGGGGGGGAGAGAGGGAGTCATTCCACCCTCGTCCGGCCGGGTCCCGGCATCCATCCTTCACGGCTCTACTGTGGTTCAGATCCGTCTGGGGTTGTATCCTGATTTGGTTCGGATTAATGGGTTAACCAGGGTTCCCAGATTTTATAGAAACCTTCAGTTGAGCAGTTCAAGAAGGCCGTGAGTTTTTCCAAACTCATAACATCGTTAACTCTTTTTTTCACTAGCTGTTTGGTGGGGGGCGCTATCTTCTTCCAAGAGTATGCGACTGAACACCTTGCTGCTGTTAGAATAAAGGAGATTAATTTCCATACTGGGCGATCGATGTCCTCTATCGGCCTGCCCAGTAGGAAGGTCAGTGGATCTATAGGAATTGTGAGGCCTGTGACCTCTTTTATCAAATCTTGTACCGTAAGCCAGTATTTCTGAATTTCTGGACATGACCACCAGATATGGGCCATGTCCCCTCTATGTCCACAGCCTCTCCAGCATAGATCTGAGGCCAGAGGGTAGATTTGTTTTAACCTCACTGGGGTAAGATACCAATGATACATTATTTTATAGATGTTTTCCTTCACCGTGGTACAGATGGAAGTTCCTGAGGCTGCGTCTCATATTTCCTCCCAGTCCTCTCTGTCAATAACTATGTCCAATTCCGCTTCCCATTTAAGCATATAGTCGTGAGCGGTAGAGTTCACCGGATTCTCCATGCCGGCATATATTTGTGTTATTAGACCTTTTTGATGTACTCCTTCGCGACAGAGTTTCTCAAATTTTGTGAGAGGGGGGAATTTCAATGATGGGGACATTTTTTGTAGAAAGTGTCGAATTTGGAGAAACTTAAATGTATCCAGGTGGGGTAATTTTAATTTGGTTCGCAATTCTTGGAGACTCAGGAACTGTCCATCGCTCAGCAGGTCCGCGATCGCTCTGATCCCCATTGTTTTAAATAGGTCGAATTGTCGGGTTTCACACCCTGGTGGGAATTTAGGGTTGTCAAATATTGGAATGAGCTGAGAGCAAGGGGACGAGAGTAAGAATTTAGTTTTAGTTTTTGCCCATATGTCCCAAGTATGTTTCATTGCCCCCAGCCCGAATTTGGGCGCCATGTCATTTCCCCTGTCACCGCTCCAGAGAAAAGCTGGTAGAGAAGGCGTTCTGGAGTAATGAGATTCAATTGCTAGCCAACATAGCTTGTCTGGGTCCGAGTTCCACATTACCACCTGTTTTAATTGGGCAGCTTGGTAATGTCTATTAATGTCTGGGACCCCCAGTCCTCCTTTTGTCCTAGACGCCATAAGAACCGACCTAGCTACCCGGGGTCTCCTTCCGTTCCAAATAAATTGGAGGATTTTATTTTGGATAGTTTTTAATTCAGAACCAGGGACATGGATCGGGAGCGTCTGGAAATAATATAATAATCGGGGGAGTATATTCATTTTAACTGAGATCATTCTCCCGATCCATGAGATCTGGTATTTTTCCCATTTATCCAGATCTTTTTTAATTTTCCTAAATAGGTTGGGATAATTATTTTGGTAAAGGGAGCAATAGTGCCTCGATACATGTACTCCCAGGTATTTGATGTATATAGGGCTCCACTTATAATTAAAGTTTGATTTCAATGTCCGCATCTCTGGTTCTGATAGATTTAAGTTGAGGGCTTCTGACTTATCACTGTTAATTTTGTATCCTGATATTTTGCCAAATTCCTTTAATTCTTTGTGTAAGTTGGGAAGGGAGATCTGGGGCTGCGTTAATGTTAATATGATATCGTCTGCGAACAATGAGACTTTATAGTTTATTCCGCCAATTGGTACCCCCTGTATATTTATATTGTCTCGTATTTTAGACGCTAGTGGTTCGATTGTTAGGGCGAAGAGGAGAGGGGACAAAAGGCATCCCTGTCTCGTTCCATTTTTCATTTCAAATTTTTTTGCTGTACCCCCCGGGAGTTTCACCACTGCAGACGGGCAGCAGTACAGCGCTCGGACTCCCGCTAGATACGCATCTTTTAAGCCGAATTTCTGCATTGTTTTGTCAAGAAATAGCCAATCAATTCTATCGAACGTCTTCTCTGCGTCCAGGCTTAACAGAACCGCTTTGGTAGCTGTGAGGTGGGCATGATCAACTATATTTATAATTTTGCGGGTGTTGTCTGAGGCTTGTCTGCCAGATACAAACCCCACCTGGTCATTGTGAATTAATCTCGGTAGGATGGGATTCAGTCTATTTGCCAGGATTTTGCTGTATAGCTTAAGATCGTTATTTAGTAGGGAGATTAGTCGGTAGCTCCCACATAGCAGTGGGTCCCTACCCTCTTTGTGGATGATGGCGAGATTGGCCTGGGTCATTGATGGGGGGATTGGGCTGCCCTCCATGAATGAATTGAATAAGCTGAGTAGGTGTTTAGTTAGGATCGGGGAGAATCTTTTGTAATAAACATTGGAGAAGCCGTCGGGGCCAGGGGCTTTTGAGATATTTTTTTTTGTTTCAATTTTTTTATTGTGTTATCAGGGTACACAACAGATAGTAAACTTTGTTGTACATAGATTGGATAAACATTGATATTTGCATATATTAATAAAAACATCCGTATTCCGTTTTCTTTATTCAGATAGGTGTTTATCTAAATGTTTGTATGTCTGAATGCTCGTACGTTTCTGCTGTTATGGTTCTAACTAGGAAGCTGCCGCTTCCGTGTGTCCTGTTTTTAGTAGTATAGTAGAGAAAAGAAAAGGTGGAGAGCAGAGAAAGAGAGAGGAGAGAAAAAAGAAGGGAGATAAGGGGGGGGGAGAGGTGCTGCGGGATGGCGTCCAGTTTTGTATATATCCTGCCTTTTCCTTTAGGAATTTATTATGTACCTGACCAAATTTCCCATGTCTTATGGAACTTAAAACCAGAGACATAACATAAAACACAGACAAAGCTCAGTGCACATCCAGAAAAACTTATATACGGTACAGTGCCTAAATATACATGTATAAATAACTAATAAATAAAATGGTCTTTTAGTTTAACATTTTGGCCAAATTGTTGTAAGCCCTTGAGCCAAACTTCACGGCAGACCACGTTCAAGGGTCCCTACACTAATATAAATTCTTAATAACCTGTGCATTGCCAGGAAGAATGATTTATAATAAATCTGTCAATATGAGTTGCAAAAGTTCTAAGTCTGATTGAAGCTTTTATTAACCTGTACATTACCAGGAAAAGCACTCTGTAATAGATTTGTCACAATCACACTGCATGCAGGCAAGTTCCCCTGATAGTTGGAGATGCCATGGAGTGAGCTTTTAACCATTTAAATGTGGGAGGGAGTGAGCTTCAATTGGATAGGAGGTTGCCACCCTCCAAAACAGCCAAAGACAGATTTATTATAGTTGAGTTTGGCTCAAGGGCTTACAACAATTTGGCCAAAATGTTAAACTAAAAGACCATTTTATTTATTAGTTATTTATACATGTATATTTAGGCACTGTACCGTATATAAGTTTTTCTGGATGTGCACTGAGCTTTGTCTGTGTTTTATGTTATGTCTCTGGTTTTAAATATAAATTGCCATGCTCAGTAGCACTCCTCTGTGAAACTTATATGCTTATATATATGTTGGGGGTATTTTGGGGGTTCAATTTGAGCTTGTAGGTGTTCTGTATGTTTTCTTATGGAACTTATCCATCTTTTGGGTCAGTTTTGCCGTAAGAAGTTCCATTGTCTTTATTTCTCGCATTCTGCGGAGTACGGTCTGTTTAGCAGGGGCATTCACCTTCTTCCACGCTGCAGCAACGGAACAACGTGCCGCCGTGAGCACATGGCTCACCATCTTACTCTCTGCTGTGTCTAATTCGTCAATTGGCTTGGCCAGCACAATGGTCAGCGGGTCCACCTCAATCTCTACCCCCAGGTACTCTCGGATTAGTGTTTGAATCATGACCCAGAACACCTGAGTCTTGGGGCAGTTCCACCAGATATGAGCCATGTCTCCTCTTTGCCCGCAACCCCTCCAACACAAATCTGGGGTCCCGGGGAAGATCTGGCTCAACCTATTCGGGGTTAGGTACCAGTAAAATATAATTTTATAGATGTTCTCTTTAATGGTAGTACAAATCGATGTTTTGGATGCTGCCTCCCAGATATCCTCCCAGTCTTCTCTATCAATCTCTATATTTAAATCCTCCGCCCATTTGGACATATACCTGTGTTGGGAACAGCCTGTTGATCGCGCCAGACCCAGATATATTTCCCAGATCAATCCTTTAGCATAGTACCCTTTCCTGCACAGTCGTTCAAAATTTGTTAGCTGCTGGAAAGCCTTATCTTTGGATACTGTTTGCAGGTAGTGCCTGATTTGTAAAAAGCCAAATATTGGGAGGTTTGTCGTTTGATATTTTTTTTCCAGTTCTTGGGTCAGCAAGAGCCTACCTTGCCCAGAGAAATCCTCTGCTATCATCATCTTCAGCTGTTTAAATTTACTGAGTCTCTGTGGGAACCCGCCGGGGGGAAATTCTGGGTTATCGAATATGGGTGTTAATAGGGAGGGGTGAGCCGTCAAGCCATATTTGTCTTTACTTTTGGTCCATACTCTCCATGTACATTTCATTGCTCCCAGTTTTAATGTTTCCGAGAGGATCTCTCTACCCCGCACAGTCCACAGGGTGGCCGGGAGTGAGAGGGGTCTCGCGTAGGAAAACTCTATCCCTGTCCAACAGCTTGTAGTTGGGTCATTGTTCCACATTATCACTTGTTTCAGTTGGGCCGCCAAATAATATTTAATGATATCTGGGACTGCCAAGCCTCCACATTCTTTTGGTGCTAACATTATGGTTCTAGCTACTCTTGGTCTTTTGTTTTGCCAAATGAATTGAAAAATTCTGTTTTGTATATTCTTTAATTCCGACATTGGGATATCAATTGGGAGAGTCTGGAAGTAATACAGAAGTCTTGGCAGGATATTCATTTTGACCGTAGCTATTCTGCCTAACCAAGATATCTGGTATTCATTCCAGCTCTGTAAGTATTTTTTTAGCCTCTCAAATAGGGGCGGATAGTTATATTGATATAGTGATTTGTACTCCCGTGTTATTTGGATTCCCAAGTATTTGATTTTCGTGGAACTCCACTTATAATTAAAATTTAATTGTAGCAGTTTGGCCTCGGGATTAGGTAGAGATACATTTAATGCTTCCGACTTATCCATATTGATTTTATACCCCGAGATTTTGCTAAATGTATCTAATTGTGAATGTAAATTCGGGAGTGAAGTCAAGGGGTTGGCTAGAGTTAGGATAATGTCGTCAGCAAAAAGGGATATCTTGTAATCCGTATCTCCAATTGTAATGCCACTTATGTTGTTGTCCTCTCTGATTGTTGTTGCCAAGGGTTCTATAGAGAGGGCAAACAGAAGTGGAGACAAGGGACATCCCTGTCTAGTACCATTCCTAATGTTTATAGGGTTCGAGTTTCCTCCTGGGAGTTTCACTACAGCCGTGGGAGTTTTATAGAGGGCTCTAACCCCCTCAAGATATGGGCCCTTAAATCCGAATTTAATTAATGTTTGGTCTAAAAATTCCCATCTGATCCTGTCAAACGCCTTTTCCGCGTCTAAACGTAACAGGATGGCTTTCGTGGATGAGAGATGTACATGGTCGATTATGTTTATAATTTTTCTCGTATTATCTGAGGCTTGTCTGCCTGAAATAAATACGACTTGGTCCTTGTGGATCAGGCCTGGGAGAATGGGAGTTAGTCTGTTAGCTAGGATTTTGCTATAAAGTTTTAGGTCCGAATTAAGGAGGGCTATGGGGCGATAATTACCACACTGTAGTGGGTCTCTCCCTTCCTTTGGTATGAGTGCCAAATTCGCTCTAGACATAGAAGCGGGGATAGCCGTTCCCTCCAGAAACTCATTAAACATATCCAGGAGATGTGGTGCCAAGATCAATTTAAATTTTTTATAGTATTGATTGGAAAACCCATCCGGGCCTGGCGTTTTACTAGGTTTTAGTTGTGAGATGGCTTCTAGTAAATCATCCTGCGCGATTTCTTTATTTAGCTCTAGCAAGTCAGCTTCTGAAAGGCTTGGAAGGTTACATGACGCTAGGTACTTAGTAATAGCTTCTGCATTTGAGGAGCTGTTTTGGGGGAAGTTCAAATTATATAGTTTGGAGTAGAAGTCTGAGAATGTGGCCGTTATCTGTTTTTCGCAATATGTTTTGATTCCCGTCTTTGTTTGTATGACGGATATTTGGGATTTGGTTCTCAGACCTCTTAATTTAGATGCTAATAACCGGTCGGCCTTATTTCCTTTGTCATAATATTTCTGCTTCGTCCACCTCAGCGCCCTCTCCACTTCATCTATTTGTATCTGCCTGAAATCAGATCTAGCCTTGTCCAGTACTTTGCGTACTGCTGCGGCCAAGTTTATTCGAGCATTTGCCCGTTCTTGGCCGCAGCAGTAGCCTGGCGCACGCCCGAGGGTGACGGGCGCGCGCCGAAGCAGTGGAAGAGCGCCCTCCGATCGGGGCGCTCTCCCTACCGCTGCCGGGTCCGCCGGGTCCCCCGGAACCCCCTGCCGCCGTCCCCCACATCGCGGGACACCAGGGCTCCCTCGGGGAGCCCTGGACGCGCGTGCAGGGGGCGCAGGCTCCCGAAGACGCGTGACCGCGCGTCTATGACGCGCGGCACGCCGAGGGGCGGCCACTAGCAAGCCGGGAAATCTCCCGGCTTGCGGATCTGGCCGATGCGCAATAAAGCGTGTCGGTAGTGTAGTTGTTTTGAGGGATTAGCTTTATGTTTATGTTCTAGGAGTTTAACTTTCTCCGCTAATTCGTCGTACAATTTCTGTTTTTGCTTTTTCTTATATGATGCTATGGAAATTATATTCCCTCGAATCGTGGCCGTATGGGCCTCCCATAGCATCGCTGATGACTTTACAGAGCCCTTGTTCAGCGCAAAATATTCTCTGAGCTTTTGCTTAATCTCTATCTCTACATCTATTTGGTTTAACAGAATCGTTTAGTTTCCAATTATATTGATTATATTTATAGAAGGGGAGGGAGAGCGTCAGCGAGACCGGAGCGTGGTCCGACCATGTTATAGAACCTATGTCCGACTGGGAGGTTGCCTGAAAGATATCTTTAGTACCCAGAAAATAATCAATCCTTGAATAGGTCTGGTGCGGGGGAGAAAAATACGAATAGTCCCTCTGGCCCTGATGCTGCGCCCGCCAAATATCTATCAGCGAAAACTCTTTCAGTATGTTCTGAAACCTTTTGGCATTTGTGGTCGTAATGCGTGGGTGGGGAGTACCCAGTGGGCTTGTCCTATCTTGATCAGGTGCTACAACCATATTAAAATCTCCTGCTATCAATAGCGTAGTTCTAGGTTGGGGGGCTAGCTTGTCACATAGATCTCTCAAAAAGTCAGCTTGACCCTCATTTGGGGCGTATATATTAACAAGGGTAATCTCCACATCTGATAGTGTGCCTTGCAGAATGAGGAATCTACCTTCTGGGTCTACGGTCTGTTTTTGAAGTGTGAATTTGACATTTTGTCTAAATAAGATGGCTACCCCTTTTTTTTTAGTGGAGCAGGATGCATAATATGCCTGGGGGTAGTATCTCTGAAAGGTGTTAGGGGGCGATATCGTATTAAAGTGCGTTTCTTGTAAGAATAGCACATCTCCTTTTGTTTTTTTTAATTCTTGTAAGGCGAGCTTTCTTTTGATTGCTGAGTTAAGTCCCCTAACATTTAGGGACACTAGTTTAAGTGTTGTATTTGGAGCCATTTTCGGAGCCATCCAGCAAACAGCTCCAGGGCTTTCCGGATACAGTCGGGTCCCCTCTTTCCCATAAGCTTTAGGCTCTGCGTTCAAATCCTTTCACCAGGTCAAAGGGGTCTCCACTTCTTTGCTGCGCTGGGATGTGTAGATCCTTGTAGCTCCAGGGGCATGCGCCCTCTTTGTGGACAGGTAGGTATGTGTTCCCCGCCGGGGGCAGACAAGCGTTCCTCATCTCGTATGTGTCTCAGAAGCTCGTAAGGGGGGGGGGCAATAGGTCGTCCAAACATATAAATTTTGCCGGGAGTAGTCTTTTCCTCTCCAGGTGACATTTCTCAGTCCTCACCTGCCTGGTTACGTTGGGTGGCTATTCTCTGAGAGGAGCGTGGTCCCCTCTCTGTTGGCCTGTGATCTGGGTCTCCGTCCGTATCTTCAGGGGCAATTCCACCTCCATTCTTGTGGGGGACACGAGCCCCTTTAGGAATCTTGGTATCTCTTCCGGGTAGGAAAGGGTGTGGAATTTGCCTCCAGCCTGGGCCACAATTTTAAAAGGGAATCCCCAGCGATATTTAATCTTGTTGTCCCTTAATTTTAGTGTGAGGGGTCTGAGCTCTCTCCTGCGGTCTACTGTACGTTTTGAGAGATCACTGTATATCTCAATATGTACATTCCGGAACTGGATGTGTCCTTTCTCCCTGCTCGCCGTCAGTATTTTCTCCTTTGTGGAGTAATAATGGAACCTGACCAGTATATCTCTGGTCCTCTTGGGGTCCGTGGACCTAGGTCCGAGGGCCCTATGGGCTCTGTCCATCTCTAGCTTTTAAGGAGTTAGGTCAGGTACCAGATGAATAAAGAGGTCTGATAGGTATGTGTGCAGCTGTTCAGTCTCCACTGTTTCTGGGACATACCTCAGTCTCAATTTCTGCCGCCGATCGCGGTTTTCCTGGTCCTCGGCACTTTCCTTGAGCCCTCTGATCTCCCAGTGCAGGCGGTTGATCTCGTCCTCCGCGGAGGACTGAGCCTGCTCCAGTGTTTCCACTGTGTTTGCCAGCCCATCTGTTTTGGCCATTAGGAGAATCTAGTCCGCCCTTAGGGTGTTAATGGCTTTACCCAAATCATCCCGAAACTCCTTCCTCATTCTGGTGAAGAGGTTTTCTAAATATGTTTTGTTCACATCTATGTTTTCAATTTCCTGCTCGTGCGCCCCGCTCGGGCCCTCCCGCGTGTCGGCTGAGCCGCCATCTTGGGAGGTCTCGCAACTCCCCGCGGTCCGCTGGCTTTGTGGGAAGTAGCTCGTCACTGACTGCTGAGCTGCCTTCTTATTTTTGCCGCTCATGCTGGCTACCTTCCCCTCCGCTTGTATGTATTTATTGGGGGGGTTTAGATGTAGAGATGCCGCAGGAACTGTGGGGTCTTTTTAGTGCAGTAGGATA
The DNA here is from genome assembly GCF_040206685.1 of Ascaphus truei. Lineage (NCBI taxonomy): Eukaryota > Metazoa > Chordata > Amphibia > Anura > Ascaphidae > Ascaphus > Ascaphus truei. The sequence continues at coordinate 275,096 of NW_027456785.1, read as the reverse complement.
GGATTGTTTGTTTAGTACAGCTTGTCTGGGTAGATATGGGGTTATTGGACCCAGGGGTTCTGGCCTTAGGGCTGTGTTTCTGACCTGCAGGTCGTTCTCTCTGAGGCACCTTTGTGTGGTGGTGGTGCTTCCACGTGGTGGTGCTCCCCCAAGATGGCCGCCTCCTCCCTCACCACGCTACTGAGGCCTATGGCTCCCATCACTAGTGGGTCCCCTCCCGGTGTTCTTCACTCCCAGCAGGGCCCTAGGTCAGGTTTGTACCTTTTATTTACGTGTGCCGTCCTGGGGGGGGGGAGCTGGACCCGTAACGGGGGGTCTCCGCTCGCGCCTTTCCTCACGGCCTCAGGCGGCCACAGCGGGCGCTTCTCTTACCCCACAGGGGGTCGGGGGTTCCGTCCCCGATCACCGCTGATTCCCCTCTATTCTTGGCTCCTCGGGGCGCGCGGAGTCCCGTCGCCTCTCGTCTCCGGAGTCTCTCCGTCAGATTTGAATTTTGCGGGCTGCAGAGGGGAAAGTCCCGCACCGGGGGCAGGGGGTCTCCGACACAGCTCTCCGGGACGCCGGAGCCAGCCACTTCGGAGCCCAGCTAGTCACCGGAGCAAAGTCTTTGGGGGTTCACTTAGGGATTCCCCCGCTTCTCCTGATTATTTTATTATTTAATATGCTTCGTTAGTGCTATTCATTCAGAGGGGGTCGGGAGCATCTCTTTCAAGCTGCCATTCCCCTTGACGTCACCGGAAGTCTCCGGCTTTTGAGATTTTTAATGTTTTTATTGCGTCCGCCAGCTCTTTTTGGGTAATTTTTGCGTTAAGCATTTGATTCTCCTCCTCTGTCAGTGTTGGTAGGAGGCAATCGGACAGGTAATTACTAATAGGTTCAGTGGCTGGTGTCCCCGTGTTCCCACCCTGAGCCTTGAGGTTATAAAGTTTAATATAAAATGCGGTAAATTCCTCCGCTATTTTCTGTTCGTTATAGATTATTTCTCACGATTAATTTTTTATCGCTGTGATCTGGGAACGCTTCTGTATACCTCTTAGTTTGCTCGCCAAAAGTCTGTCAGCCTTATTGCCCTTGTCATAGTATTTCTGACAAGTCCATGTAAGAGCTTTTTCTACTTCTTCCATTTGGGCTTGTTTTAGCTCATTCCTGGCTGCGGTCAAGGTTTTATAAATCTTTTTCGAGGGGTTGGGTTTGTGCTGTTGTTCCAGCTTAATTATTTTAGTTGTAACAACTAGTGACATACCGCTCACCTCAATATTGAATACCAACTCTATGATAGGGATGACAGACATACATATATAAGGAGACAAAGGATGCTCCTAAAAAGATCCCACTTTAATGCACAGCAAAGCCGAAAATAGTCCACAGGTATAGTAACCCACTAGAGTAATGGTAAGGCTATAAGGGTACAATTAAGTAACCGCTCCCAACACTGTGGGAGGACAATTACCACTAAAATGCCCTAGGGCAAAAATAATAAATGATTTATTGATATTCAGAAGTCGACGCAGTAACACACACTCAAAATAACCATAAAAACAATTAAAACATAAATCACGGGTGAGGCAGGGTAAGGGGATATTATTATAAGATGAATTCCCAAATATTAGTGTATGTCCCCTTACCAGTACCAGGTGGTAGTGTGAGACACAATGGTAAATACAAATGATAGGCAATAGAGAATGCTAGAGCCTCTGGTCTCAGGGTATGGTGGAGGTTGCACTAATCATTGCATGCTGTGATTGATCTGCTCAGTATCAATAGTTGGATATCACACTGACAGTAGGTAGTGATGCATGCAGAGTAGTGAATGCAAATAAATGTGCCACTGTCATATATCACAAAACCTATATAGGTACTAGGTCACATGATCAATGATTCAGTAAATCATTAGTGCACATTATACCACATTATATAAATGAACCGCGGCATGTGCATCAAAAACCGGACCTGATATATGCATAAACTACCTCTGCTAGGCAGTTAACAACTCGAACAACCCCACACAAACTACCAGGAACAGTCTCACCCGTGACTCCTCCTACACGACGTCAACGTGGTGACGTCATGCCGACGATCGTTTCGCGCATAAGGGGCTGGCGCTTTCTCAAGGTTCAGCCTCACCCGTGATTTATGTTTTAATTGTTTTTATGGTTATTTTGAGTGTGTGTTACTGCGTCGACTTCTGAATATCAATAAATCATTTATTATTTTTGCCCTAGGGCATTTTAGTGGTAATTGTCCTCCCACAGTGTTGGGAGCGGTTACTTAATTGTACCCTTATAGCCTTACCATTACTCTAGTGGGTTACTATACCTGTGGACTATTTTCGGCTTTGCTGTGCATTAAAGTGGGATCTTTTTAGGAGCATCCTTTGTCTCCTTATATATGTATAATTATTTTAGTTGTCAGATCTGTTATTAATTTCACCTTGGCCTTTCTGTGGGATGCAATTGAAATAAAAGTTCCCCTAATTGCTGCCCTATGGGCTTCCCACAGAACCGCCGGAGAGTCTACTATGCCCCAGATGAGAGCGAAGTACTCCCTAAGAGCCTTTTTAATTTCTTTTTCTACCTCCGGGTGGTTCAGTAGGGAGTCGTTCAGCTTCCAAGTGTAGGCGGTTAATTTATGAAATGGGGTGGATAGGGTTAATGTGATGGGGGCGTGATCTGACCATGTAATGGGGCCTAAGTCCGAATTTGTGCAGGCTTCCAGGATATATTTGGTAGCAAAAAAATAGTCTATACGAGAGTATGACTGGTGGGGTGCGGAATAGAATGTGTAATCTTTTTGGCCCTGGTGTTGGATTCTCCAGATGTCCATTAAGGAATATTCCTTGGTGATTGTTTTAAATTGTTTCTCCATCCTCTGAGGTGGAGCTCTGTGTTGGCCTGAGGTTCTGTCCTCCGCAGAGTTTATGGCCATATTAAAGTCTCCGCCCACAATCAACGAAGATAGGTAGGCAGGGTCAACCTTTTCTAACACTGCTTTCAGGAATTCCGTTTGATTATCATTTGGCGCGTAGATGTTGATCAGAGCGACCGGCGAGCCAGCCAGTGAGCAATATACCATTAGAAATCTACCCTCTGGGTCTGAAGTGGTTTTGGTGATATTGAATGGGGTTCCTTGTCGGAGCAGGATCGCTACTCCCCACTTTTTACTGTTAAATGACGAGAAGAAACTCGTAGGGAATCCATTGCTAATCAATTTGGGCAGCTCTTGGGATGTAAAGTGCGTCTCTTGGAGGAAGATGATATCTCCCTTGGACTTTTTCAGCTCTTGGAGCGCCAGTCGTCTTTTTCTATTATTATTCAGGCCCTTTACGTTTAGTGATACAAGTTTAATTGCGGACTGACTAAACTCTCTCACCCAAATGGCTAGTGTCCATCGGGGTCTCGCCCTTCCCACCGGGGAGATCCTGGTTCGTTGGTTCAGAGAACCTTTTTAACGCTTCTTGATGGTGCTGTTTGAGTATGGGTGTCAGGCCCGCCCGACGAGGGGTTGGGTGGGAGGAGGGCAGGGAAGGTCAAGAGGGGGGGGGGAATAGGCTGCCGGGACAGGGTCAGCAGCAAGAGGCAAAGTGGGACGAGGTCAGCTAAGGACCTACAATAAGTACGGCCGGGATTGGCTACCGGCATTTGGGCTTAAGGCCCAATGGGGGGGGGAATCCGATGGTTCAGGCATGGGCGTGCAGGGAAGGTGCGGACCCTTGTACTTGCTTAGTGTAACCTCTACCTTAGTTTAAGAGGGGGGGGGGAGGGGGGGAAATGGGAGGGGGGGAAAGGGGTCAAAGGGACGCAGGTCCCGAAACGCGTCAGAGTTACTATGTACTCCTTTTGACCACTTAATAAACCTTTTTATATCCGATACTGGTTTGCAGCCCCCATTGTTTGCACGGTTGTGCTCCGCCACTGTACCCTATGGGACTACTCTCTGCAATTACGTCTGGCATGACGCACCCACTAATCAAGGACTGAGCTGTGCTTCAAGGGAGTTCCTCACATTGATCGTTTGATTGGTATGTACTTTTGTTTTGCTGGGGGTCTATACAGGACCTTTATGGTATATATAGAGATCTGTGTTAGCCGTCCAGCGTAACTAGTACACTCCTATGTTTATATCATCCTAATGAGTCTCCTTAGCTCTTATACATGCTCTAATGCCTTGGTTACATATTTTATTACTCTGAATATGCATGTATGTTCCTAGGACAGCAGAGCCCTGAATATTGAGATAATATCCCTCACCCACTACGGTCAAGCTTATAGGTTTTGGACATGGGGAAGGCGTGGGGAGGGGAGGGAAAACTCCTAGCATAGCCATAACATGGAGATCTTTCTGACAATCCTTAAAACCAGTGTAATAAACGTGAGAACAACTCTTAACAAGCTCAGTACATGAAAAGCATTATAACCTCTCTTTTTGTCAGTCGGTCAAGCTTATAGGTTTTGGACCTGGGAAAAGGGGGGGAGATGGGGGTGGGGTGGGGAGATAGGGGGGAGGGGGAGACCTGGGTTGACAGGTAACACAACAGCACATTGCATTAATGTTTTTAGGTATCATGCTGAACATAAACGGAATACTTCCTACGCTTGCTGGTCGGGGAAGAGGGGGGGAGGGATGGGGCTCTTACATTTAGTGAAGTTAATATCCGAGGATCCTTATGACATTTCTATTTGATCTATGTGGCCCGCCGTGTGCCTTCCTCAGAGGGTTTGACAACGTATTTTATTACTGCAGGCAGCATCATTAGTATGGGGCCGTGCGGCCATATCTTCTGCGGCGGAAGGGCAGGCTTATGGTCTTTGGAGCGTGAGGGGGGGAGGGGGAAGGGGGGGAGAGAAAAGGGAGTACATTATATTATAACACATACAACTTTTCTCAACTTCAACATTCATCAACTGAGGAACAGGTTTTTTTTTTTTTTACATAACTCAACTGTGGCATAGGGACGGCTTAGCACTAGATCCATGTGGCCAGCTAATCTAGACTGCCAGTTACTGTAATAGTGTCACTGCCGCTGCTTCCATTATCGAAGTCATTTGGGCTTCCTGTCTTGTGCAGGGCTCATTAGGCAGCTTCCCAGTTAACTAGTATTTCCTAGTCCGGGGGGTGGGGAGGGTAGCAACAGTCGTGCGAACCAAGCCTGGGGTCCATAGTCCAGTACCCGGGCCTTAGACAGATTAAATTTTGCTACTTACAGTTAGTAGATTGCAGTTCTGTTGTCGGAGCATCGCGCTCCCCTCCTATTCCCCCCGCCAACCCCTAAAGCCCAGCCGGACCTCAGCACTCTTCAACTGCCATTCGGTCAGCGTCAAAAGTTATAGTAGCTTCAGCTGTGGGTTGCCTCCGATCGTCAGGGGTCGGATTCAGAAGCTATGTGTCTGGTGTGGTTCTTGAGCCGTCATGTGCTCCCGTCTTCGCTGTGGACTACGGTGCTTCTCATCTGTTCTTAGACTGCCTTGGCGCCGCCGTTCTCCTCGCGGGACGGGTGCTGCATGGTTCCGCGTCCTCCCGGTGTGGTGGGTCTTGTAGTTGCTCCGTTGTCCAGGAAAGCGGCGGGGTCAGACCCAGGGCTTTCACGAATGGGGCCATGTCCTCAGGGCGGCGGATGGTTAGGAATTTGCCGTCATAGCTTACCGTAAGCTTGAACGGAAAGCCCCAGCGGTACTTCACCTCCTCCCGGAGGAATGAGGTCAAGGGCTTCATTTCTCTCCTTCGGTCGACTGTTATCCGTGACAGGTCGTTGAAAATTTGGAGAGTTTCATTTTGGAAAGGTAGTGACTCTTTCCCTCTGCAGGCGGTGATGATCTTCTCCTTTACTGTATAGCTGTGTAATCTTATGATTACATCGCGTCGCCGGTTGGGATCTTCTGATCTGGGAGCTACCGCCCGGTGGGCCCTATCCATCTCTAGGTCCATGTCCTCTAGCGGGCCACAGAGCGATGTGAACAGTTCCGCAAGATAGGGACGAAGCTGGCCAGGTAAGACCGTCTCCGGTACATTTCTTATGCGCAGATTCTGGCGCCTGTCCCTATTTTCTTGGTCTTCCTGCCCGTCTTTGAGACGGGAGATCTCCTCTCCTAGACGGATGATTTCTTCCTCGGCTGCTCTTGCCAGGGACTCCTCCAGTCCACCTTCCAGAGTAGTTGTCCTCTCTGTTAGGCCAGACATCTCCTGTTTAATTTCCGCTACTGCTGCTTTGATTTCTGCCTGCAGGGATGTTTGGAGCTTGACATGCATGGTGGAGAATAGGCTCTCCAGGTAGGATCGGGTGATCGGTTCCTCTATCTCCATTTCAAGAGTTGCATGGGCTTTCGTACCCATATTTAGAGCTGCTTGCGGCTCTTGTGAGCCTCGTGGTCCGCCACCCTCTTGGTTTGCTGGACTCTTCTGTGTCGGGGAGAAGAATCGTGACACCGCCGGTGCTGCGGGCTTCTTTGTGTGTTTGGACATGCTCCGATCTCTCCAAGTAATGGGGGTATGTTTTTGAGCCTTGAATTTCTGGTTTGGGAGCGTTATTTATTAAGTTTTAGCCGGTGGGTCTGCGGAGCTCCCCTCCTACACCCCCATTCCTGATGACATCATCGGAAACCCATCCCTTTAGCACATTTTTAATGGATCATCAAAATTCAGTATTGTCATAGACAACTTAGGATCTGGCTGTGTTTTTTTTTTTTTAGGGAAGCTGTGTCTTTAACTGAAACGGGAGGCGGCCATCTTGGATCCAGATGGAACGCAGGCTGAAACACATGACATGAAGATAGCTCCTACTCAGAAAGCTCTTATTCAGACCACAGCTCTGATCAGACCCTCTCTTCACAGTGGGGGCGCAGGCAGGCTCAGGAGGGATCAGGTAGGGCGCAAGAAGGCGGGCAGCCAATATCTTCAACTGGTTTAGCCAACAAAATAGTCAGTGGGTCCATAGAAATGGACACATCCGTTATTTCTTTTTTTAATAGATTGGATAACGATCCAATATTTCTATTGCCGGACACGTTCACCAAATGTGGACCATATCGCTTCTCTGCCCACAACCCCTCCAGCACAGATCAGACACCACAGGGTAGATTTGCTTCAGCCGCCATGGCGTGAGGTACCAATGAATAAAATTTTATATATATTTTCTTTAGTTGCTGTGCATATGGAAGTTTTTGCAGCAAACTCCCATATATCCTCCCAATCATCCCTGTGAATTTCTATTTTCAAATCCGCTGCCCATTTGAGCATGCAGTCATGATCATGTGAATTGACCAAGGCCTCCAAACTGGCTTTTATTCTAGTTATCAAACCTTTTTGATAACTACCTCTCCTACATAGGCAGCAGAGATGTAGAGGAGCACAGCAGCGTTTCTTGGCAGCATACCAGCTAGTGGATCGCCAAAATGAGGGTAACTCCAAGCAGGGATGAGTATTAAAAGAGTACTTTAATGGTCAGTGCAAAACAGAACAATGGTAAGAGCGCACCTACGCGTTTCGTCCGTAAAGGACTTTCTCAAGGTGGATTATACTCTATGTCCCTGAACCTGGATCCATTATGGTATATGGAATTATCAGTATACTAATGAGCCATCTATGGTGATGCACCATAAACACCACTTACCTCTCCTACATAGTGCTTCAAAACTTGTGAAGGGAGTAAATTCTAATTTTGGGGACATTTTTGGAAAAAAATTCTGATCTGTAGATATTTAAACATACTAAGGTCTGGTGCCTCATACCTAGTTAGGAACTCTTGGAAACTAGAAAGTTTTCCTTTATGCACTAGGTCGGCAACTACTCTAATATGTTTAGCTTTAATTTGGTCGAATTGTTTATAATCACAGCCTGGGGGGAAATTGGGATTGTTAAAAAGCGGAGTGAGTTGCGAAACGGGAGACACAAGATTTAATTTGCCCTTAGACTTGCTCCAACTCTCCCAGGTAAATCTCGTCGGATCTAGCTCAAACATTTTGGCGTACACCTCCTTAGCCAGTGCCCATAGGGACACTGGCAGAGAAGACGTTCTAGCATATTGGGATTCTATAGCTAACCAACAATATTGTGTTGGATCAGCGTTCCACATCACCACCTGCCTTAGTTGGGCAGCTTGGTAGTATTTCGAGATATCTGGGACACCCAAACCTCCTCTTGTCTTTAAAGCCATCATCACCGATCTAGCTGTTCTAGGCCTTTTACCTTGCCAAATAAAATTAAATATTCTATTTGGGAAATTTTTCAGTTCGGATCCCGGTATCCGGACTGGGAGAGTCTGGAAATGATATAATAACCTAGGGAGTATATTCATCTTGACTGATACTATTCTCCCAATCCATGACACCTGATATCCTTCCCACTTTGCCAGATCCCTTTTAATCTTATCAAACAATGGTGGATAGTTGCCTTGATATAGGGAGTGGTAGTTCCTAGACACATTTACTCCCAGATATTTAATATGTGAGGAACTCCATCTGTAGCTGAAATTCAGTTTTGGTAATTTTATCTCTGGATCCGAAAGATTCAGATTAAAAGACTGTGACTTGTCGCTGTTCATTTTATATCCAGAGATTTTTCCAAAGTCTGATAGCGCCTTTTGGAGGTTGGGAAAAGAAGTCTGAGGGCTTGCTAAAGTCAGAATAATATCGTCTGCGAATAATGAGATTTTATCATTTGTTTTCCCAATCACTATATACAATGTATATTACTATTTGCTCTTATTTTAGCAGCCAATGGCTCAATCGTTAGAGCGAAGAGAGGAGGAGATAATGGGTACCCTTGTCTCGTACCATTTTAAAAAAAAAATTTCCCCAAACATTTTTATTAGGCATAATCATCTTTACAGACATTGGTTTTACATTATCAGTGTTGGCCTAATACAGTTGTATTTTCCTTGTTCATGTGGGGGGAGAGAGAAAGAAAGGAAAGATCCCCTAAGCCCACGTCATGGTCTCTGGGGTGTGGAAAAAGAAAGAGAGGAAGGGGGGGGGGGAGAGAGGGAGTCATTCCACCCTCGTCCGGCCGGGTCCCGGCATCCATCCTTCACGGCTCTACTGTGGTTCAGATCCGTCTGGGGTTGTATCCTGATTTGGTTCGGATTAATGGGTTAACCAGGGTTCCCAGATTTTATAGAAACCTTCAGTTGAGCAGTTCAAGAAGGCCGTGAGTTTTTCCAAACTCATAACATCGTTAACTCTTTTTTTCACTAGCTGTTTGGTGGGGGGCGCTATCTTCTTCCAAGAGTATGCGACTGAACACCTTGCTGCTGTTAGAATAAAGGAGATTAATTTCCATACTGGGCGATCGATGTCCTCTATCGGCCTGCCCAGTAGGAAGGTCAGTGGATCTATAGGAATTGTGAGGCCTGTGACCTCTTTTATCAAATCTTGTACCGTAAGCCAGTATTTCTGAATTTCTGGACATGACCACCAGATATGGGCCATGTCCCCTCTATGTCCACAGCCTCTCCAGCATAGATCTGAGGCCAGAGGGTAGATTTGTTTTAACCTCACTGGGGTAAGATACCAATGATACATTATTTTATAGATGTTTTCCTTCACCGTGGTACAGATGGAAGTTCCTGAGGCTGCGTCTCATATTTCCTCCCAGTCCTCTCTGTCAATAACTATGTCCAATTCCGCTTCCCATTTAAGCATATAGTCGTGAGCGGTAGAGTTCACCGGATTCTCCATGCCGGCATATATTTGTGTTATTAGACCTTTTTGATGTACTCCTTCGCGACAGAGTTTCTCAAATTTTGTGAGAGGGGGGAATTTCAATGATGGGGACATTTTTTGTAGAAAGTGTCGAATTTGGAGAAACTTAAATGTATCCAGGTGGGGTAATTTTAATTTGGTTCGCAATTCTTGGAGACTCAGGAACTGTCCATCGCTCAGCAGGTCCGCGATCGCTCTGATCCCCATTGTTTTAAATAGGTCGAATTGTCGGGTTTCACACCCTGGTGGGAATTTAGGGTTGTCAAATATTGGAATGAGCTGAGAGCAAGGGGACGAGAGTAAGAATTTAGTTTTAGTTTTTGCCCATATGTCCCAAGTATGTTTCATTGCCCCCAGCCCGAATTTGGGCGCCATGTCATTTCCCCTGTCACCGCTCCAGAGAAAAGCTGGTAGAGAAGGCGTTCTGGAGTAATGAGATTCAATTGCTAGCCAACATAGCTTGTCTGGGTCCGAGTTCCACATTACCACCTGTTTTAATTGGGCAGCTTGGTAATGTCTATTAATGTCTGGGACCCCCAGTCCTCCTTTTGTCCTAGACGCCATAAGAACCGACCTAGCTACCCGGGGTCTCCTTCCGTTCCAAATAAATTGGAGGATTTTATTTTGGATAGTTTTTAATTCAGAACCAGGGACATGGATCGGGAGCGTCTGGAAATAATATAATAATCGGGGGAGTATATTCATTTTAACTGAGATCATTCTCCCGATCCATGAGATCTGGTATTTTTCCCATTTATCCAGATCTTTTTTAATTTTCCTAAATAGGTTGGGATAATTATTTTGGTAAAGGGAGCAATAGTGCCTCGATACATGTACTCCCAGGTATTTGATGTATATAGGGCTCCACTTATAATTAAAGTTTGATTTCAATGTCCGCATCTCTGGTTCTGATAGATTTAAGTTGAGGGCTTCTGACTTATCACTGTTAATTTTGTATCCTGATATTTTGCCAAATTCCTTTAATTCTTTGTGTAAGTTGGGAAGGGAGATCTGGGGCTGCGTTAATGTTAATATGATATCGTCTGCGAACAATGAGACTTTATAGTTTATTCCGCCAATTGGTACCCCCTGTATATTTATATTGTCTCGTATTTTAGACGCTAGTGGTTCGATTGTTAGGGCGAAGAGGAGAGGGGACAAAAGGCATCCCTGTCTCGTTCCATTTTTCATTTCAAATTTTTTTGCTGTACCCCCCGGGAGTTTCACCACTGCAGACGGGCAGCAGTACAGCGCTCGGACTCCCGCTAGATACGCATCTTTTAAGCCGAATTTCTGCATTGTTTTGTCAAGAAATAGCCAATCAATTCTATCGAACGTCTTCTCTGCGTCCAGGCTTAACAGAACCGCTTTGGTAGCTGTGAGGTGGGCATGATCAACTATATTTATAATTTTGCGGGTGTTGTCTGAGGCTTGTCTGCCAGATACAAACCCCACCTGGTCATTGTGAATTAATCTCGGTAGGATGGGATTCAGTCTATTTGCCAGGATTTTGCTGTATAGCTTAAGATCGTTATTTAGTAGGGAGATTAGTCGGTAGCTCCCACATAGCAGTGGGTCCCTACCCTCTTTGTGGATGATGGCGAGATTGGCCTGGGTCATTGATGGGGGGATTGGGCTGCCCTCCATGAATGAATTGAATAAGCTGAGTAGGTGTTTAGTTAGGATCGGGGAGAATCTTTTGTAATAAACATTGGAGAAGCCGTCGGGGCCAGGGGCTTTTGAGATATTTTTTTTTGTTTCAATTTTTTTATTGTGTTATCAGGGTACACAACAGATAGTAAACTTTGTTGTACATAGATTGGATAAACATTGATATTTGCATATATTAATAAAAACATCCGTATTCCGTTTTCTTTATTCAGATAGGTGTTTATCTAAATGTTTGTATGTCTGAATGCTCGTACGTTTCTGCTGTTATGGTTCTAACTAGGAAGCTGCCGCTTCCGTGTGTCCTGTTTTTAGTAGTATAGTAGAGAAAAGAAAAGGTGGAGAGCAGAGAAAGAGAGAGGAGAGAAAAAAGAAGGGAGATAAGGGGGGGGGAGAGGTGCTGCGGGATGGCGTCCAGTTTTGTATATATCCTGCCTTTTCCTTTAGGAATTTATTATGTACCTGACCAAATTTCCCATGTCTTATGGAACTTAAAACCAGAGACATAACATAAAACACAGACAAAGCTCAGTGCACATCCAGAAAAACTTATATACGGTACAGTGCCTAAATATACATGTATAAATAACTAATAAATAAAATGGTCTTTTAGTTTAACATTTTGGCCAAATTGTTGTAAGCCCTTGAGCCAAACTTCACGGCAGACCACGTTCAAGGGTCCCTACACTAATATAAATTCTTAATAACCTGTGCATTGCCAGGAAGAATGATTTATAATAAATCTGTCAATATGAGTTGCAAAAGTTCTAAGTCTGATTGAAGCTTTTATTAACCTGTACATTACCAGGAAAAGCACTCTGTAATAGATTTGTCACAATCACACTGCATGCAGGCAAGTTCCCCTGATAGTTGGAGATGCCATGGAGTGAGCTTTTAACCATTTAAATGTGGGAGGGAGTGAGCTTCAATTGGATAGGAGGTTGCCACCCTCCAAAACAGCCAAAGACAGATTTATTATAGTTGAGTTTGGCTCAAGGGCTTACAACAATTTGGCCAAAATGTTAAACTAAAAGACCATTTTATTTATTAGTTATTTATACATGTATATTTAGGCACTGTACCGTATATAAGTTTTTCTGGATGTGCACTGAGCTTTGTCTGTGTTTTATGTTATGTCTCTGGTTTTAAATATAAATTGCCATGCTCAGTAGCACTCCTCTGTGAAACTTATATGCTTATATATATGTTGGGGGTATTTTGGGGGTTCAATTTGAGCTTGTAGGTGTTCTGTATGTTTTCTTATGGAACTTATCCATCTTTTGGGTCAGTTTTGCCGTAAGAAGTTCCATTGTCTTTATTTCTCGCATTCTGCGGAGTACGGTCTGTTTAGCAGGGGCATTCACCTTCTTCCACGCTGCAGCAACGGAACAACGTGCCGCCGTGAGCACATGGCTCACCATCTTACTCTCTGCTGTGTCTAATTCGTCAATTGGCTTGGCCAGCACAATGGTCAGCGGGTCCACCTCAATCTCTACCCCCAGGTACTCTCGGATTAGTGTTTGAATCATGACCCAGAACACCTGAGTCTTGGGGCAGTTCCACCAGATATGAGCCATGTCTCCTCTTTGCCCGCAACCCCTCCAACACAAATCTGGGGTCCCGGGGAAGATCTGGCTCAACCTATTCGGGGTTAGGTACCAGTAAAATATAATTTTATAGATGTTCTCTTTAATGGTAGTACAAATCGATGTTTTGGATGCTGCCTCCCAGATATCCTCCCAGTCTTCTCTATCAATCTCTATATTTAAATCCTCCGCCCATTTGGACATATACCTGTGTTGGGAACAGCCTGTTGATCGCGCCAGACCCAGATATATTTCCCAGATCAATCCTTTAGCATAGTACCCTTTCCTGCACAGTCGTTCAAAATTTGTTAGCTGCTGGAAAGCCTTATCTTTGGATACTGTTTGCAGGTAGTGCCTGATTTGTAAAAAGCCAAATATTGGGAGGTTTGTCGTTTGATATTTTTTTTCCAGTTCTTGGGTCAGCAAGAGCCTACCTTGCCCAGAGAAATCCTCTGCTATCATCATCTTCAGCTGTTTAAATTTACTGAGTCTCTGTGGGAACCCGCCGGGGGGAAATTCTGGGTTATCGAATATGGGTGTTAATAGGGAGGGGTGAGCCGTCAAGCCATATTTGTCTTTACTTTTGGTCCATACTCTCCATGTACATTTCATTGCTCCCAGTTTTAATGTTTCCGAGAGGATCTCTCTACCCCGCACAGTCCACAGGGTGGCCGGGAGTGAGAGGGGTCTCGCGTAGGAAAACTCTATCCCTGTCCAACAGCTTGTAGTTGGGTCATTGTTCCACATTATCACTTGTTTCAGTTGGGCCGCCAAATAATATTTAATGATATCTGGGACTGCCAAGCCTCCACATTCTTTTGGTGCTAACATTATGGTTCTAGCTACTCTTGGTCTTTTGTTTTGCCAAATGAATTGAAAAATTCTGTTTTGTATATTCTTTAATTCCGACATTGGGATATCAATTGGGAGAGTCTGGAAGTAATACAGAAGTCTTGGCAGGATATTCATTTTGACCGTAGCTATTCTGCCTAACCAAGATATCTGGTATTCATTCCAGCTCTGTAAGTCTTTTTTTAGCCTCTCAAATAGGGGCGGATAGTTATATTGATATAGTGATTTGTACTCCCGTGTTATTTGGATTCCCAAGTATTTGATTTTCGTGGAACTCCACTTATAATTAAAATTTAATTGTAGCAGTTTGGCCTCGGGATTAGGTAGAGATACATTTAATGCTTCCGACTTATCCATATTGATTTTATACCCCGAGATTTTGCTAAATGTATCTAATTGTGAATGTAAATTCGGGAGTGAAGTCAAGGGGTTGGCTAGAGTTAGGATAATGTCGTCAGCAAAAAGGGATATCTTGTAATCCGTATCTCCAATTGTAATGCCACTTATGTTGTTGTCCTCTCTGATTGTTGTTGCCAAGGGTTCTATAGAGAGGGCAAACAGAAGTGGAGACAAGGGACATCCCTGTCTAGTACCATTCCTAATGTTTATAGGGTTCGAGTTTCCTCCTGGGAGTTTCACTACAGCCGTGGGAGTTTTATAGAGGGCTCTAACCCCCTCAAGATATGGGCCCTTAAATCCGAATTTAATTAATGTTTGGTCTAAAAATTCCCATCTGATCCTGTCAAACGCCTTTTCCGCGTCTAAACGTAACAGGATGGCTTTCGTGGATGAGAGATGTACATGGTCGATTATGTTTATAATTTTTCTCGTATTATCTGAGGCTTGTCTGCCTGAAATAAATACGACTTGGTCCTTGTGGATCAGGCCTGGGAGAATGGGAGTTAGTCTGTTAGCTAGGATTTTGCTATAAAGTTTTAGGTCCGAATTAAGGAGGGCTATGGGGCGATAATTACCACACTGTAGTGGGTCTCTCCCTTCCTTTGGTATGAGTGCCAAATTCGCTCTAGACATAGAAGCGGGGATAGCCGTTCCCTCCAGAAACTCATTAAACATATCCAGGAGATGTGGTGCCAAGATCAATTTAAATTTTTTATAGTATTGATTGGAAAACCCATCCGGGCCTGGCGTTTTACTAGGTTTTAGTTGTGAGATGGCTTCTAGTAAATCATCCTGCGCGATTTCTTTATTTAGCTCTAGCAAGTCAGCTTCTGAAAGGCTTGGAAGGTTACATGACGCTAGGTACTTAGTAATAGCTTCTGCATTTGAGGAGCTGTTTTGGGGGAAGTTCAAATTATATAGTTTGGAGTAGAAGTCTGAGAATGTGGCCGTTATCTGTTTTTCGCAATATGTTTTGATTCCCGTCTTTGTTTGTATGACGGATATTTGGGATTTGGTTCTCAGACCTCTTAATTTAGATGCTAATAACCGGTCGGCCTTATTTCCTTTGTCATAATATTTCTGCTTCGTCCACCTCAGCGCCCTCTCCACTTCATCTATTTGTATCTGCCTGAAATCAGATCTAGCCTTGTCCAGTACTTTGCGTACTGCTGCGGCCAAGTTTATTCGAGCATTTGCCCGTTCTTGGCCGCAGCAGTAGCCTGGCGCACGCCCGAGGGTGACGGGCGCGCGCCGAAGCAGTGGAAGAGCGCCCTCCGATCGGGGCGCTCTCCCTACCGCTGCCGGGTCCGCCGGGTCCCCCGGAACCCCCTGCCGCCGTCCCCCACATCGCGGGACACCAGGGCTCCCTCGGGGAGCCCTGGACGCGCGTGCAGGGGGCGCAGGCTCCCGAAGACGCGTGACCGCGCGTCTATGACGCGCGGCACGCCGAGGGGCGGCCACTAGCAAGCCGGGAAATCTCCCGGCTTGCGGATCTGGCCGATGCGCAATAAAGCGTGTCGGTAGTGTAGTTGTTTTGAGGGATTAGCTTTATGTTTATGTTCTAGGAGTTTAACTTTCTCCGCTAATTCGTCGTACAATTTCTGTTTTTGCTTTTTCTTATATGATGCTATGGAAATTATATTCCCTCGAATCGTGGCCGTATGGGCCTCCCATAGCATCGCTGATGACTTTACAGAGCCCTTGTTCAGCGCAAAATATTCTCTGAGCTTTTGCTTAATCTCTATCTCTACATCTATTTGGTTTAACAGAATCGTTTAGTTTCCAATTATATTGATTATATTTATAGAAGGGGAGGGAGAGCGTCAGCGAGACCGGAGCGTGGTCCGACCATGTTATAGAACCTATGTCCGACTGGGAGGTTGCCTGAAAGATATCTTTAGTACCCAGAAAATAATCAATCCTTGAATAGGTCTGGTGCGGGGGAGAAAAATACGAATAGTCCCTCTGGCCCTGATGCTGCGCCCGCCAAATATCTATCAGCGAAAACTCTTTCAGTATGTTCTGAAACCTTTTGGCATTTGTGGTCGTAATGCGTGGGTGGGGAGTACCCAGTGGGCTTGTCCTATCTTGATCAGGTGCTACAACCATATTAAAATCTCCTGCTATCAATAGCGTAGTTCTAGGTTGGGGGGCTAGCTTGTCACATAGATCTCTCAAAAAGTCAGCTTGACCCTCATTTGGGGCGTATATATTAACAAGGGTAATCTCCACATCTGATAGTGTGCCTTGCAGAATGAGGAATCTACCTTCTGGGTCTACGGTCTGTTTTTGAAGTGTGAATTTGACATTTTGTCTAAATAAGATGGCTACCCCTTTTTTTTTAGTGGAGCAGGATGCATAATATGCCTGGGGGTAGTATCTCTGAAAGGTGTTAGGGGGCGATATCGTATTAAAGTGCGTTTCTTGTAAGAATAGCACATCTCCTTTTGTTTTTTTTAATTCTTGTAAGGCGAGCTTTCTTTTGATTGCTGAGTTAAGTCCCCTAACATTTAGGGACACTAGTTTAAGTGTTGTATTTGGAGCCATTTTCGGAGCCATCCAGCAAACAGCTCCAGGGCTTTCCGGATACAGTCGGGTCCCCTCTTTCCCATAAGCTTTAGGCTCTGCGTTCAAATCCTTTCACCAGGTCAAAGGGGTCTCCACTTCTTTGCTGCGCTGGGATGTGTAGATCCTTGTAGCTCCAGGGGCATGCGCCCTCTTTGTGGACAGGTAGGTATGTGTTCCCCGCCGGGGGCAGACAAGCGTTCCTCATCTCGTATGTGTCTCAGAAGCTCGTAAGGGGGGGGGGGGGGGGGGCAATAGGTCGTCCAAACATATAAATTTTGCCGGGAGTAGTCTTTTCCTCTCCAGGTGACATTTCTCAGTCCTCACCTGCCTGGTTACGTTGGGTGGCTATTCTCTGAGAGGAGCGTGGTCCCCTCTCTGTTGGCCTGTGATCTGGGTCTCCGTCCGTATCTTCAGGGGCAATTCCACCTCCATTCTTGTGGGGGACACGAGCCCCTTTAGGAATCTTGGTATCTCTTCCGGGTAGGAAAGGGTGTGGAATTTGCCTCCAGCCTGGGCCACAATTTTAAAAGGGAATCCCCAGCGATATTTAATCTTGTTGTCCCTTAATTTTAGTGTGAGGGGTCTGAGCTCTCTCCTGCGGTCTACTGTACGTTTTGAGAGATCACTGTATATCTCAATATGTACATTCCGGAACTGGATGTGTCCTTTCTCCCTGCTCGCCGTCAGTATTTTCTCCTTTGTGGAGTAATAATGGAACCTGACCAGTATATCTCTGGTCCTCTTGGGGTCCGTGGACCTAGGTCCGAGGGCCCTATGGGCTCTGTCCATCTCTAGCTTTTAAGGAGTTAGGTCAGGTACCAGATGAATAAAGAGGTCTGATAGGTATGTGTGCAGCTGTTCAGTCTCCACTGTTTCTGGGACATACCTCAGTCTCAATTTCTGCCGCCGATCGCGGTTTTCCTGGTCCTCGGCACTTTCCTTGAGCCCTCTGATCTCCCAGTGCAGGCGGTTGATCTCGTCCTCCGCGGAGGACTGAGCCTGCTCCAGTGTTTCCACTGTGTTTGCCAGCCCATCTGTTTTGGCCATTAGGAGAATCTAGTCCGCCCTTAGGGTGTTAATGGCTTTACCCAAATCATCCCGAAACTCCTTCCTCATTCTGGAGATTCAAGTCCGCCCTTAGGGTGTTAATGGCTTTACCCAAATCATCCCGAAACTCCTTCCTCATTCTGGTGAAGAGGTTTTCTAAATATGTTTTGTTCACATCTATGTTTTCAATTTCCTGCTCGTGCGCCCCGCTCGGGC
This sequence comes from Ascaphus truei, assembly GCF_040206685.1. Taxonomy (NCBI): domain Eukaryota; kingdom Metazoa; phylum Chordata; class Amphibia; order Anura; family Ascaphidae; genus Ascaphus; species Ascaphus truei. Next base: position 257,068 of record NW_027456785.1, on the reverse strand, counting down.
CCTCCCGCGTGTCGGCTGAGCCGCCATCTTGGGAGGTCTCGCAACTCCCCGCGGTCCGCTGGCTTTGTGGGAAGTAGCTCGTCACTGACTGCTGAGCTGCCTTCTTATTTTTGCCGCTCATGCTGGCTACCTTCCCCTCCGCTTGTATGTATTTATTGGGGGGGTTTAGATGTAGAGATGCCGCAGGAACTGTGGGGTCTTTTTAGTGCAGTAGGATAGGATTGTTTGTTTAGTACAGCTTGTCTGGGTAGATATGGGGTTATTGGACCCAGGGGTTCTGGCCTTAGGGCTGTGTTTCTGACCTGCAGGTCGTTCTCTCTGAGGCACCTTTGTGTGGTGGTGGTGCTTCCACGTGGTGGTGCTCCCCCAAGATGGCCGCCTCCTCCCTCACCACGCTACTGAGGCCTATGGCTCCCATCACTAGTGGGTCCCCTCCCGGTGTTCTTCACTCCCAGCAGGGCCCTAGGTCAGGTTTGTACCTTTTATTTACGTGTGCCGTCCTGGGGGGGGGGAGCTGGACCCGTAACGGGGGGTCTCCGCTCGCGCCTTTCCTCACGGCCTCAGGCGGCCACAGCGGGCGCTTCTCTTACCCCACAGGGGGTCGGGGGTTCCGTCCCCGATCACCGCTGATTCCCCTCTATTCTTGGCTCCTCGGGGCGCGCGGAGTCCCGTCGCCTCTCGTCTCCGGAGTCTCTCCGTCAGATTTGAATTTTGCGGGCTGCAGAGGGGAAAGTCCCGCACCGGGGGCAGGGGGTCTCCGACACAGCTCTCCGGGACGCCGGAGCCAGCCACTTCGGAGCCCAGCTAGTCACCGGAGCAAAGTCTTTGGGGGTTCACTTAGGGATTCCTCCGCTTCTCCTGATTATTTTATTATTTAATATGCTTCGTTAGTGCTATTCATTCAGAGGGGGTCGGGAGCATCTCTTTCAAGCTGCCATTCCCCTTGACGTCACCGGAAGTCTCCGGCTTTTGAGATTTTTAATGTTTTTATTGCGTCCGCCAGCTCTTTTTGGGTAATTTTTGCGTTAAGCATTTGATTCTCCTCCTCTGTCAGTGTTGGTAGGAGGCAATCGGACAGGTAATTACTAATAGGTTCAGTGGCTGGTGTCCCCGTGTTCCCACCCTGAGCCTTGAGGTTATAAAGTTTAATATAAAATGCGGTAAATTCCTCCGCTATTTTCTGTTCGTTATAGATTATTTCTCACGATTAATTTTTTATCGCTGTGATCTGGGAACGCTTCTGTATACCTCTTAGTTTGCTCGCCAAAAGTCTGTCAGCCTTATTGCCCTTGTCATAGTATTTCTGACAAGTCCATGTAAGAGCTTTTTCTACTTCTTCCATTTGGGCTTGTTTTAGCTCATTCCTGGCTGCGGTCAAGGTTTTATAAATCTTTTTCGAGGGGTTGGGTTTGTGCTGTTGTTCCAGCTTAATTATTTTAGTTGTAACAACTAGTGACATACCGCTCACCTCAATATTGAATACCAACTCTATGATAGGGATGACAGACATACATATATAAGGAGACAAAGGATGCTCCTAAAAAGATCCCACTTTAATGCACAGCAAAGCCGAAAATAGTCCACAGGTATAGTAACCCACTAGAGTAATGGTAAGGCTATAAGGGTACAATTAAGTAACCGCTCCCAACACTGTGGGAGGACAATTACCACTAAAATGCCCTAGGGCAAAAATAATAAATGATTTATTGATATTCAGAAGTCGACGCAGTAACACACACTCAAAATAACCATAAAAACAATTAAAACATAAATCACGGGTGAGGCAGGGTAAGGGGATATTATTATAAGATGAATTCCCAAATATTAGTGTATGTCCCCTTACCAGTACCAGGTGGTAGTGTGAGACACAATGGTAAATACAAATGATAGGCAATAGAGAATGCTAGAGCCTCTGGTCTCAGGGTATGGTGGAGGTTGCACTAATCATTGCATGCTGTGATTGATCTGCTCAGTATCAATAGTTGGATATCACACTGACAGTAGGTAGTGATGCATGCAGAGTAGTGAATGCAAATAAATGTGCCACTGTCATATATCACAAAACCTATATAGGTACTAGGTCACATGATCAATGATTCAGTAAATCATTAGTGCACATTATACCACATTATATAAATGAACCGCGGCATGTGCATCAAAAACCGGACCTGATATATGCATAAACTACCTCTGCTAGGCAGTTAACAACTCGAACAACCCCACACAAACTACCAGGAACAGTCTCACCCGTGACTCCTCCTACACGACGTCAACGTGGTGACGTCATGCCGACGATCGTTTCGCGCATAAGGGGCTGGCGCTTTCTCAAGGTTCAGCCTCACCCGTGATTTATGTTTTAATTGTTTTTATGGTTATTTTGAGTGTGTGTTACTGCGTCGACTTCTGAATATCAATAAATCATTTATTATTTTTGCCCTAGGGCATTTTAGTGGTAATTGTCCTCCCACAGTGTTGGGAGCGGTTACTTAATTGTACCCTTATAGCCTTACCATTACTCTAGTGGGTTACTATACCTGTGGACTATTTTCGGCTTTGCTGTGCATTAAAGTGGGATCTTTTTAGGAGCATCCTTTGTCTCCTTATATATGTATAATTATTTTAGTTGTCAGATCTGTTATTAATTTCACCTTGGCCTTTCTGTGGGATGCAATTGAAATAAAAGTTCCCCTAATTGCTGCCCTATGGGCTTCCCACAGAACCGCCGGAGAGTCTACTATGCCCCAGATGAGAGCGAAGTACTCCCTAAGAGCCTTTTTAATTTCTTTTTCTACCTCCGGGTGGTTCAGTAGGGAGTCGTTCAGCTTCCAAGTGTAGGCGGTTAATTTATGAAATGGGGTGGATAGGGTTAATGTGATGGGGGCGTGATCTGACCATGTAATGGGGCCTAAGTCCGAATTTGTGCAGGCTTCCAGGATATATTTGGTAGCAAAAAAATAGTCTATACGAGAGTATGACTGGTGGGGTGCGGAATAGAATGTGTAATCTTTTTGGCCCTGGTGTTGGATTCTCCAGATGTCCATTAAGGAATATTCCTTGGTGATTGTTTTAAATTGTTTCTCCATCCTCTGAGGTGGAGCTCTGTGTTGGCCTGAGGTTCTGTCCTCCGCAGAGTTTATGGCCATATTAAAGTCTCCGCCCACAATCAACGAAGATAGGTAGGCAGGGTCAACCTTTTCTAACACTGCTTTCAGGAATTCCGTTTGATTATCATTTGGCGCGTAGATGTTGATCAGAGCGACCGGCGAGCCAGCCAGTGAGCCATATACCATTAGAAATCTACCCTCTGGGTCTGAAGTGGTTTTGGTGATATTGAATGGGGTTCCTTGTCGGAGCAGGATCGCTACTCCCCACTTTTTACTGTTAAATGACGAGAAGAAACTCGTAGGGAATCCATTGCTAATCAATTTGGGCAGCTCTTGGGATGTAAAGTGCGTCTCTTGGAGGAAGATGATATCTCCCTTGGACTTTTTCAGCTCTTGGAGCGCCAGTCGTCTTTTTCTATTATTATTCAGGCCCTTTACGTTTAGTGATACAAGTTTAATTGCGGACTGACTAAACTCTCTCACCCAAATGGCTAGTGTCCATCGGGGTCTCGCCCTTCCCACCGGGGAGATCCTGGTTCGTTGGTTCAGAGAACCTTTTTAACGCTTCTTGATGGTGCTGTTTGAGTATGGGTGTCAGGCCCGCCCGACGAGGGGTTGGGTGGGAGGAGGGCAGGGAAGGTCAAGAGGGGGGGGGGAATAGGCTGCCGGGACAGGGTCAGCAGCAAGAGGCAAAGTGGGACGAGGTCAGCTAAGGACCTACAATAAGTACGGCCGGGATTGGCTACCGGCATTTGGGCTTAAGGCCCAATGGGGGGGGGAATCCGATGGTTCAGGCATGGGCGTGCAGGGAAGGTGCGGACCCTTGTACTTGCTTAGTGTAACCTCTACCTTAGTTTAAGAGGGGGGGGGGAGGGGGGGAAATGGGAGGGGGGGAAAGGGGTCAAAGGGACGCAGGTCCCGAAACGCGTCAGAGTTACTATGTACTCCTTTTGACCACTTAATAAACCTTTTTATATCCGATACTGGTTTGCAGCCCCCATTGTTTGCACGGTTGTGCTCCGCCACTGTACCCTATGGGACTACTCTCTGCAATTACGTCTGGCATGACGCACCCACTAATCAAGGACTGAGCTGTGCTTCAAGGGAGTTCCTCACATTGATCGTTTGATTGGTATGTACTTTTGTTTTGCTGGGGGTCTATACAGGACCTTTATGGTATATATAGAGATCTGTGTTAGCCGTCCAGCGTAACTAGTACACTCCTATGTTTATATCATCCTAATGAGTCTCCTTAGCTCTTATACATGCTCTAATGCCTTGGTTACATATTTTATTACTCTGAATATGCATGTATGTTCCTAGGACAGCAGAGCCCTGAATATTGAGATAATATCCCTCACCCACTACGGTCAAGCTTATAGGTTTTGGACATGGGGAAGGCGTGGGGAGGGGAGGGAAAACTCCTAGCATAGCCATAACATGGAGATCTTTCTGACAATCCTTAAAACCAGTGTAATAAACGTGAGAACAACTCTTAACAAGCTCAGTACATGAAAAGCATTATAACCTCTCTTTTTGTCAGTCGGTCAAGCTTATAGGTTTTGGACCTGGGAAAAGGGGGGGAGATGGGGGTGGGGTGGGGAGATAGGGGGGAGGGGGAGACCTGGGTTGACAGGTAACACAACAGCACATTGCATTAATGTTTTTAGGTATCATGCTGAACATAAACGGAATACTTCCTACGCTTGCTGGTCGGGGAAGAGGGGGGGAGGGATGGGGCTCTTACATTTAGTGAAGTTAATATCCGAGGATCCTTATGACATTTCTATTTGATCTATGTGGCCCGCCGTGTGCCTTCCTCAGAGGGTTTGACAACGTATTTTATTACTGCAGGCAGCATCATTAGTATGGGGCCGTGCGGCCATATCTTCTGCGGCGGAAGGGCAGGCTTATGGGCTTTGGAGCGTGAGGGGGGGAGGGGGAAGGGGGGGAGAGAAAAGGGAGTACATTATATTATAACACATACAACTTTTCTCAACTTCAACATTCATCAACTGAGGAACAGGTTTTTTTTTTTTTTACATAACTCAACTGTGGCATAGGGACGGCTTAGCACTAGATCCATGTGGCCAGCTAATCTAGACTGCCAGTTACTGTAATAGTGTCACTGCCGCTGCTTCCATTATCGAAGTCATTTGGGCTTCCTGTCTTGTGCAGGGCTCATTAGGCAGCTTCCCAGTTAACTAGTATTTCCTAGTCCGGGGGGTGGGGAGGGTAGCAACAGTCGTGCGAACCAAGCCTGGGGTCCATAGTCCTGTACCCGGGCCTTAGACAGATTAAATTTTGCTACTTACAGTTAGTAGATTGCAGTTCTGTTGTCGGAGCATCGCGCTCCCCTCCTATTCCCCCCGCCAACCCCTAAAGCCCAGCCGGACCTCAGCACTCTTCAACTGCCATTCGGTCAGCGTCAAAAGTTATAGTAGCTTCAGCTGTGGGTTGCCTCCGATCGTCAGGGGTCGGATTCAGAAGCTATGCGTCTGGCTGGGTCTGGTGTGGTTCTTGAGCCGTCATGTGCTCCCGTCTTCGCTGTGGACTACGGTGCTTCTCATCTGTTCTTAGACTGCCTTGGCGCCGCCGTTCTCCTCGCGGGACGGGTGCTGCGTGGTTCCGCGTCCTCCCGGTGCGGTGGGTCTTGTAGTTGCTCCGTTGTCCAGGAAAGCGGCGGGGTCAGACCCAGGGCTTTCACGAATGGGGCCATGTCCTCAGGGCGGCGGATGGTTAGGAATTTGCCGTCATAGCTTACCGTAAGCTTGAACGGAAAGCCCCAGCGGTACTTCACCTCCTCCCGGAGGAATGAGGTCAAGGGCTTCATTTCTCTCCTTCGGTCGACTGTTATCCGTGACAGGTCGTTGAAAATTTGGAGAGTTTCATTTTGGAAAGGTAGTGACTCTTTCCCTCTGCAGGCGGTGATGATCTTCTCCTTTACTGTATAGCTGTGTAATCTTATGATTACATCGCGTCGCCGGTTGGGATCTTCTGATCTGGGAGCTACCGCCCGGTGGGCCCTATCCATCTCTAGGTCCATGTCCTCTAGCGGGCCGCAGAGCGATGTGAACAGTTCCGCAAGATAGGGACGAAGCTGGCCAGGTAAGACCGTCTCCGGTACATTTCTTATGCGCAGATTCTGGCGCCTGTCCCTATTTTCTTGGTCTTCCTGCCCGTCTTTGAGACGGGAGATCTCCTCTCCTAGGCGGATGATTTCTTCCTCGGCTGCTGTTTGTCTTGCCAGGGACTCCTCCAGTCCACCTTCCAGAGTCGTTGTCCTCTCTGTTAGGCCAGACATCTCCTGTTTAATCTCCGCTACTGCTGCTTTGATTTCTGCCTGCAGGGATGTTTGGAGCTTGACATGCATGGTGGAGAATAGGCTCTCCAGGTAGGATCGGGTGATCGGTTCCTCTATCTCCATTTCAAGAGTTGCATGGGCTTTCGTACCCATATTTAGAGCTGCTTGCGGCTCTTGTGAGCCTCGTGGTCCGCCACCCTCTTGGTTTGCTGGACTCTTCTGTGTCGGGGAGAAGAACCGTGACACCGCCGGTGCTGCGGGCTTCTTTGTGTGTTTGGACATGCTCCGATCTCTCCAAGTAATGGGGGTATGTTTTTGAGCCTTGAATTTCTGGTTTGGGAGCGTTATTTATTAAGTTTTAGCCGGTGGGTCTGCGGAGCTCCCCTCCTACACCCCCATTCCTGATGACATCATCGGAAACCCATCCCTTTAGCACATTTTTAATGGATCATCAACATTCAGTATTGTCATAGACAACTTAGGATCTGGCTGTGGTTTTTTTTTTTAGGGAAGCTGTGTCTTTAACTGAAACGGGAGGCGGCCATCTTGGATCCAGATGGAACGCAGGCTGAAACACATGACATGAAGATAGCTCCTACTCAGAAAGCTCTTATTCAGACCACAGCTCTGATCAGACCCCAGCTCTGATCAGACCCTCTCTTCACAGTGGGGGCGCAGGCAGGCTCAGGAGGGATCAGTTAGGGCGCAAGAAGGCGGGCAGCCAATATCTTCAACTGGTTTAGCCAACAAAATAGTCAGTGGGTCCATAGAAATGGACACATCCGTTATTTCTTTTTTTAATAGATTGGATAACGATCCAATATTTCTATTGCCGGACACGTTCACCAAATGTGGACCATATCGCTTCTCTGCCCACAACCCCTCCAGCACAGATCAGACACCACAGGGTAGATTTGCTTCAGCCGCCATGGCGTGAGGTACGAATGAATAAAATTTTATATATATTTTCTTTAGTTGCTGTGCATATGGAAGTTTTTGCAGCAAACTCCCATATATCCTCCCAATCATCCCTGTGAATTTCTATTTTCAAATCCGCTGCCCATTTGAGCATGCAGTCATGATCATGTGAATTGACCAAGGCCTCCAAACTGGCTTTTATTCTAGTTATCAAACCTTTTTGATAACTACCTCTCCTACATAGGCAGCAGAGATGTAGAGGAGCACAGCAGCGTTTCTTGGCAGCATACCAGCTAGTGGATCGCCAAAATGAGGGTAACTCCAAGCAGGGATGAGTATTAAAAGAGTACTTTAATGGTCAGTGCAAAACAGAACAATGGTAGGAGCGCACCTACGCGTTTCGTCCGTAAAGGACTCTCTCAAGGTGGATTATACTCTATGTCCCTGAACCTGGATCCATTATGGTATATGGAATTATCAGTATACTAATGAGCCATCTATGGTGATGCACCATAAACACCACTTACCTCTCCTACATAGTGCTTCAAAACTTGTGAAGGGAGTAAATTCTAATTTTGGGGACATTTTTGGAAAAAAATTCTGATCTGTAGATATTTAAACATACTAAGGTCTGGTGCCTCATACCTAGTTAGGAACTCTTGGAAACTAGAAAGTTTTCCTTTATGCACTAGGTCGGCAACTACTCTAATATGTTTAGCTTTAATTTGGTCGAATTGTTTATAATCACAGCCTGGGGGGAAATTGGGATTGTTAAAAAGCGGAGTGAGTTGCGAAACGGGAGACACAAGATTTAATTTGCCCTTAGACTTGCTCCAACTCTCCCAGGTAAATCTCGTCGGATCTAGCTCAAACATTTTGGCGTACACCTCCTTAGCCAGTGCCCATAGGGACACTGGCAGAGAAGACGTTCTAGCATATTGGGATTCTATAGCTAACCAACAATATTGTGTTGGATCAGCGTTCCACATCACCACCTGCCTTAGTTGGGCAGCTTGGTAGTATTTCGAGATATCTGGGACACCCAAACCTCCTCTTGTCTTTAAAGCCATCATCACCGATCTAGCTGTTCTAGGCCTTTTACCTTGCCAAATAAAATTAAATATTCTATTTGGGAAATTTTTCAGTTCGGATCCCGGTATCCGGACTGGGAGAGTCTGGAAATGATATAATAACCTAGGGAGTATATTCATCTTGACTGATACTATTCTCCCAATCCATGACACCTGATATCCTTCCCACTTTGCCAGATCCCTTTTAATCTTATCAAACAATGGTGGATAGTTGCCTTGATATAGGGAGTGGTAGTTCCTAGACACATTTACTCCCAGATATTTAATATGTGAGGAACTCCATCTGTAGCTGAAATTCAGTTTTGGTAATTTTATCTCTGGATCCGAAAGATTCAGATTAAAAGACTGTGACTTGTCGCTGTTCATTTTATATCCAGAGATTTTTCCAAAGTCTGATAGCGCCTTTTGGAGGTTGGGAAAAGAAGTCTGAGGGCTTGCTAAAGTCAGAATAATATCGTCTGCGAATAATGAGATTTTATCATTTGTTTTCCCAATCACTATATACAATGTATATTACTATTTGCTCTTATTTTAGCAGCCAATGGCTCAATCGTTAGAGCGAAGAGAGGAGGAGATAATGGGTACCCTTGTCTCGTACCATTTAAAAAAAAAAATTTCCCCAAACATTTTTATTAGGCATAATCATCTTTACAGACATTGGTTTTACATTATCAGTGTTGGCCTAATACAGTTGTATTTTCCTTGTTCATGTGGGGGGAGAGAGAAAGAAAGGAAAGATCCCCTAAGCCCACGTCATGGTCTCTGGGGTGTGGAAAAAGAAAGAGAGGAAGGGGGGGGGGGAGAGAGGGAGTCATTCCACCCTCGTCCGGCCGGGTCCCGGCATCCATCCTTCACGGCTCTACTGTGGTTCAGATCCGTCTGGGGTTGTATCCTGATTTGGTTCGGATTAATGGGTTAACCAGGGTTCCCAGATTTTATAGAAACCTTCAGTTGAGCAGTTCAAGAAGGCCGTGAGTTTTTCCAAACTCATAACATCGTTAACTCTTTTTTTCACTAGCTGTTTGGTGGGGGGCGCTATCTTCTTCCAAGAGTATGCGACTGAACACCTTGCTGCTGTTAGAATAAAGGAGATTAATTTCCATACTGGGCGATCGATGTCCTCTATCGGCCTGCCCAGTAGGAAGGTCAGTGGATCTATAGGAATTGTGAGGCCAGTGACCTCTTTTATCAAATCTTGTACCGTAAGCCAGTATTTCTGAATTTCTGGACATGACCACCAGATATGGGCCATGTCCCCTCTATGTCCACAGCCTCTCCAGCATAGATCTGAGGCCAGAGGGTAGATTTGTTTTAACCTCACTGGGGTAAGATACCAATGATACATTATTTTATAGATGTTTTCCTTCACCGTGGTACAGATGGAAGTTCCTGAGGCTGCGTCTCATATTTCCTCCCAGTCCTCTCTGTCAATAACTATGTCCAATTCCGCTTCCCATTTAAGCATATAGTCGTGAGCGGTAGAGTTCACCGGATTCTCCATGCCGGCATATATTTGTGTTATTAGACCTTTTTGATGTACTCCTTCGCGACAGAGTTTCTCAAATTTTGTGAGAGGGGGGAATTTCAATGATGGGGACATTTTTTGTAGAAAGTGTCGAATTTGGAGAAACTTAAATGTATCCAGGTGGGGTAATTTTAATTTGGTTCGCAATTCTTGGAGACTCAGGAACTGTCCATCGCTCAGCAGGTCCGCGATCGCTCTGATCCCCATTGTTTTAAATAGGTCGAATTGTCGGGTTTCACACCCTGGTGGGAATTTAGGGTTGTCAAATATTGGAATGAGCTGAGAGCAAGGGGACGAGAGTAAGAATTTAGTTTTAGTTTTTGCCCATATGTCCCAAGTATGTTTCATTGCCCCCAGCCCGAATTTGGGCGCCATGTCATTTCCCCTGTCACCGCTCCAGAGAAAAGCTGGTAGAGAAGGCGTTCTGGAGTAATGAGATTCAATTGCTAGCCAACATAGCTTGTCTGGGTCCGAGTTCCACATTACCACCTGTTTTAATTGGGCAGCTTGGTAATGTCTATTAATGTCTGGGACCCCCAGTCCTCCTTTTGTCCTAGACGCCATAAGAACCGACCTAGCTACCCGGGGTCTCCTTCCGTTCCAAATAAATTGGAGGATTTTATTTTGGATAGTTTTTAATTCAGAACCAGGGACATGGATCGGGAGCGTCTGGAAATAATATAATAATCGGGGGAGTATATTCATTTTAACTGAGATCATTCTCCCGATCCATGAGATCTGGTATTTTTCCCATTTATCCAGATCTTTTTTAATTTTCCTAAATAGGTTGGGATAATTATTTTGGTAAAGGGAGCAATAGTGCCTCGATACATGTACTCCCAGGTATTTGATGTATATAGGGCTCCACTTATAATTAAAGTTTGATTTCAATGTCCGCATCTCTGGTTCTGATAGATTTAAGTTGAGGGCTTCTGACTTATCACTGTTAATTTTGTATCCTGATATTTTGCCAAATTCCTTTAATTCTTTGTGTAAGTTGGGAAGGGAGATCTGGGGCTGCGTTAATGTTAATATGATATCGTCTGCGAACAATGAGACTTTATAGTTTATTCCGCCAATTGGTACCCCCTGTATATTTATATTGTCTCGTATTTTAGACGCTAGTGGTTCGATTGTTAGGGCGAAGAGGAGAGGGGACAAAAGGCATCCCTGTCTCGTTCCATTTTTCATTTCAAATTTTTTTGCTGTACCCCCCGGGAGTTTCACCACTGCAGACGGGCAGCAGTACAGCGCTCGGACTCCCGCTAGATACGCATCTTTTAAGCCGAATTTCTGCATTGTTTTGTCAAGAAATAGCCAATCAATTCTATCGAACGTCTTCTCTGCGTCCAGGCTTAACAGAACCGCTTTGGTAGCTGTGAGGTGGGCATGATCAACTATATTTATAATTTTGCGGGTGTTGTCTGAGGCTTGTCTGCCAGATACAAACCCCACCTGGTCATTGTGAATTAATCTCGGTAGGATGGGATTCAGTCTATTTGCCAGGATTTTGCTGTATAGCTTAAGATCGTTATTTAGTAGGGAGATTAGTCGGTAGCTCCCACATAGCAGTGGGTCCCTACCCTCTTTGTGGATGATGGCGAGATTGGCCTGGGTCATTGATGGGGGGATTGGGCTGCCCTCCATGAATGAATTGAATAAGCTGAGTAGGTGTTTAGTTAGGATCGGGGAGAATCTTTTGTAATAAACATTGGAGAAGCCGTCGGGGCCAGGGGCTTTTGAGATATTTTTTTTTGTTTCAATTTTTTTATTGTGTTATCAGGGTACACAACAGATAGTAAACTTTGTTGTACATAGATTGGATAAACATTGATATTTGCATATATTAATAAAAACATCCGTATTCCGTTTTCTTTATTCAGATAGGTGTTTATCTAAATGTTTGTATGTCTGAATGCTCGTACGTTTCTGCTGTTATGGTTCTAACTAGGAAGCTGCCGCTTCCGTGTGTCCTGTTTTTAGTAGTATAGTAGAGAAAAGAAAAGGTGGAGAGCAGAGAAAGAGAGAGGAGAGAAAAAAGAAGGGAGATAAGGGGGGGGGAGAGGTGCTGCGGGATGGCGTCCAGTTTTGTATATATCCTGCCTTTTCCTTTAGGAATTTATTATGTACCTGACCAAATTTCCCATGTCTTATGGAACTTAAAACCAGAGACATAACATAAAACACAGACAAAGCTCAGTGCACATCCAGAAAAACTTATATACGGTACAGTGCCTAAATATACATGTATAAATAACTAATAAATAAAATGGTCTTTTAGTTTAACATTTTGGCCAAATTGTTGTAAGCCCTTGAGCCAAACTTCACGGCAGACCACGTTCAAGGGTCCCTACACTAATATAAATTCTTAATAACCTGTGCATTGCCAGGAAGAATGATTTATAATAAATCTGTCAATATGAGTTGCAAAAGTTCTAAGTCTGATTGAAGCTTTTATTAACCTGTACATTACCAGGAAAAGCACTCTGTAATAGATTTGTCACAATCACACTGCATGCAGGCAAGTTCCCCTGATAGTTGGAGATGCCATGGAGTGAGCTTTTAACCATTTAAATGTGGGAGGGAGTGAGCTTCAATTGGATAGGAGGTTGCCACCCTCCAAAACAGCCAAAGACAGATTTATTATAGTTGAGTTTGGCTCAAGGGCTTACAACAATTTGGCCAAAATGTTAAACTAAAAGACCATTTTATTTATTAGTTATTTATACATGTATATTTAGGCACTGTACCGTATATAAGTTTTTCTGGATGTGCACTGAGCTTTGTCTGTGTTTTATGTTATGTCTCTGGTTTTAAATATAAATTGCCATGCTCAGTAGCACTCCTCTGTGAAACTTATATGCTTATATATATGTTGGGGGTATTTTGGGGGTTCAATTTGAGCTTGTAGGTGTTCTGTATGTTTTCTTATGGAACTTATCCATCTTTTGGGTCAGTTTTGCCGTAAGAAGTTCCATTGTCTTTATTTCTCGCATTCTGCGGAGTACGGTCTGTTTAGCAGGGGCATTCACCTTCTTCCACGCTGCAGCAACGGAACAACGTGCCGCCGTGAGCACATGGCTCACCATCTTACTCTCTGCTGTGTCTAATTCGTCAATTGGCTTGGCCAGCACAATGGTCAGCGGGTCCACCTCAATCTCTACCCCCAGGTACTCTCGGATTAGTGTTTGAATCATGACCCAGAACACCTGAGTCTTGGGGCAGTTCCACCAGATATGAGCCATGTCTCCTCTTTGCCCGCAACCCCTCCAACACAAATCTGGGGTCCCGGGGAAGATCTGGCTCAACCTATTCGGGGTTAGGTACCAGTAAAATATAATTTTATAGATGTTCTCTTTAATGGTAGTACAAATCGATGTTTTGGATGCTGCCTCCCAGATATCCTCCCAGTCTTCTCTATCAATCTCTATATTTAAATCCTCCGCCCATTTGGACATATACCTGTGTTGGGAACAGCCTGTTGATCGCGCCAGACCCAGATATATTTCCCAGATCAATCCTTTAGCATAGTACCCTTTCCTGCACAGTCGTTCAAAATTTGTTAGCTGCTGGAAAGCCTTATCTTTGGATACTGTTTGCAGGTAGTGCCTGATTTGTAAAAAGCCAAATATTGGGAGGTTTGTCGTTTGATATTTTTTTTCCAGTTCTTGGGTCAGCAAGAGCCTACCTTGCCCAGAGAAATCCTCTGCTATCATCATCTTCAGCTGTTTAAATTTACTGAGTCTCTGTGGGAACCCGCCGGGGGGAAATTCTGGGTTATCGAATATGGGTGTTAATAGGGAGGGGTGAGCCGTCAAGCCATATTTGTCTTTACTTTTGGTCCATACTCTCCATGTACATTTCATTGCTCCCAGTTTTAATGTTTCCGAGAGGATCTCTCTACCCCGCACAGTCCACAGGGTGGCCGGGAGTGAGAGGGGTCTCGCGTAGGAAAACTCTATCCCTGTCCAACAGCTTGTAGTTGGGTCATTGTTCCACATTATCACTTGTTTCAGTTGGGCCGCCAAATAATATTTAATGATATCTGGGACTGCCAAGCCTCCACATTCTTTTGGTGCTAACATTATGGTTCTAGCTACTCTTGGTCTTTTGTTTTGCCAAATGAATTGAAAAATTCTGTTTTGTATATTCTTTAATTCCGACATTGGGATATCAATTGGGAGAGTCTGGAAGTAATACAGAAGTCTTGGCAGGATATTCATTTTGACCGTAGCTATTCTGCCTAACCAAGATATCTGGTATTCATTCCAGCTCTGTAAGTCTTTTTTTAGCCTCTCAAATAGGGGCGGATAGTTATATTGATATAGTGATTTGTACTCCCGTGTTATTTGGATTCCCAAGTATTTGATTTTCGTGGAACTCCACTTATAATTAAAATTTAATTGTAGCAGTTTGGCCTCGGGATTAGGTAGAGATACATTTAATGCTTCCGACTTATCCATATTGATTTTATACCCCGAGATTTTGCTAAATGTATCTAATTGTGAATGTAAATTCGGGAGTGAAGTCAAGGGGTTGGCTAGAGTTAGGATAATGTCGTCAGCAAAAAGGGATATCTTGTAATCCGTATCTCCAATTGTAATGCCACTTATGTTGTTGTCCTCTCTGATTGTTGTTGCCAAGGGTTCTATAGAGAGGGCAAACAGAAGTGGAGACAAGGGACATCCCTGTCTAGTACCATTCCTAATGTTTATAGGGTTCGAGTTTCCTCCTGGGAGTTTCACTACAGCCGTGGGAGTTTTATAGAGGGCTCTAACCCCCTCAAGATATGGGCCCTTAAATCCGAATTTAATTAATGTTTGGTCTAAAAATTCCCATCTGATCCTGTCAAACGCCTTTTCCGCGTCTAAACGTAACAGGATGGCTTTCGTGGATGAGAGATGTACATGGTCGATTATGTTTATAATTTTTCTCGTATTATCTGAGGCTTGTCTGCCTGAAATAAATACGACTTGGTCCTTGTGGATCAGGCCTGGGAGAATGGGAGTTAGTCTGTTAGCTAGGATTTTGCTATAAAGTTTTAGGTCCGAATTAAGGAGGGCTATGGGGCGATAATTACCACACTGTAGTGGGTCTCTCCCTTCCTTTGGTATGAGTGCCAAATTCGCTCTAGACATAGAAGCGGGGATAGCTGTTCCCTCCAGAAACTCATTAAACATATCCAGGAGATGTGGTGCCAAGATCAATTTAAATTTTTTATAGTATTGATTGGAAAACCCATCCGGGCCTGGCGTTTTACTAGGTTTTAGTTGTGAGATGGCTTCTAGTAAATCATCCTGCGCGATTTCTTTATTTAGCTCTAGCAAGTCAGCTTCTGAAAGGCTTGGAAGGTTACATGACGCTAGGTACTTAGTAATAGCTTCTGCATTTGAGGAGCTGTTTTGGGGGAAGTTCAAATTATATAGTTTGGAGTAGAAGTCTGAGAATGTGGCCGCTATCTGTTTTTCGCAATATGTTTTGATGCCCGTCTTTGTTTGTATGACGGATATTTGGGATTTGGTTCTCAGACCTCTTAATTTAGATGCTAATAACCGGTCGGCCTTATTTCCTTTGTCATAATATTTCTGCTTCGTCCACCTCAGCGCCCTCTCCACTTCATCTATTTATATCTGCCTGAAATCAGATCTAGCCTTGTCCAGTACTTTGCGTAGTTGTTTTGAGGGATTAGCTTTATGTTTATGTTCTAGGAGTTTAACTTTCTCCGCTAATTCGTCGTACAATTTCTGTTTTTGCTTTTTCTTATATGATGCTATGGATATTATATTCCCTCGAATCGTGGCCGTATGGGCCTCCCATAGCATCGCTGATGACTTTACAGAGCCCTTGTTCAGCGCAAAATATTCTCTGAGCTTTTGCTTAATCTCTATCTCTACATCTATTTGGTTTAACAGAATCGTTTAGTTTCCAATTATATTGATTATATTTATAGAAGGGGAGGGAGAGCGTCAGCGAGACCGGAGCGTGGTCCGACCATGTTATAGAACCTATGTCCGACTGGGAGGTTGCCTGAAAGATATCTTTAGTACCCAGAAAATAATCAATCCTTGAATAGGTCTGGTGCGGGGGAGAAAAATACGAATAGTCCCTCTGGCCCTGATGCTGCGCCCACCAAATATCTATCAGCGAAAACTCTTTCAGTATGTTCTGAAACCTTTTGGCATTTGTGGTCGTAATGCGTGGGTGGGGAGTACCCAGTGGGCTTGTCCTATCTTGATCAGGTGCTACAACCATATTAAAATCTCCTGCTATCAATAGCGTAGTTCTAGGTTGGGGGGCTAGCTTGTCACATAGATCTCTCAAAAAGTCAGCTTGACCCTCATTTGGGGCGTATATATTAACAAGGGTAATCTCCACATCTGATAGTGTGCCTTGCAGAATGAGGACTCTACCTTCTGGGTCTACGGTCTGTTTTTGAAGTGTGAATTTGACATTTTGTCTAAATAAGATGGCTACCCCTTTTTTTTTAGTGGAGCAGGATGCATAATATGCCTGGGGGTAGTATCTCTGAAAGGTGTTAGGGGGCGATATCGTATTAAAGTGCGTTTCTTGTAAGAATAGCACATCTCCTTTTGTTTTTTTTAATTCTTGTAAGGCGAGCTTTCTTTTGATTGCTGAGTTAAGTCCCCTAACATTTAGGGACACTAGTTTAAGTGTTGTATTTGGAGCCATTTTCGGAGCCATCCAGCAAACAGCTCCAGGGCTTTCCAGATACAGTCGGGTCCCCTCTTTCCCATAAGCTTTAGGCTCTGCGTTCAAATCCTTTCACCAGGTCAAAGGGGTCTCCACTTCTTTGCTGCGCTGGGATGTGTAGATCCTTGTAGCTCCAGGGGCATGCGCCCTCTTTGCTCCAGTGTTTCCACTGTGTTTGCCAGCCCATCTGTTTTGGCCGTTAGGAGATTCAAGTCTGCCCTTAGGGTGTTAATGGCTTTACCCAAATCATCCCGAAACTCCTTCCTCATTCTGGAGATTCAAGTCCGCCCTTAGGGTGTTAATGGCTTTACCTAAATCATCCCGAAACTCCTTCCTCATTCTGGTGAAGAGGTTTTCTAAATATGTTTTGTTCACATCTATGTTTTCAATTTCCTGCTCGTGCGCCCCGCTCGGGCCCTCCCGCGTGTCGGCTGAGCCGCCATCTTGGGAGGTCTCGCAACTCCCCGCGGTCCGCTGGCTTTGTGGGAAGTAGCTCGTCACTGACTGCTGAGCTGCCTTCTTATTTTTGCCGCTCATGCTGGCTACCTTCCCCTCCGCTTGTATGTATTTATTGGGGGGGTTTAGATGTAGAGATGCCGCAGGAACTGTGGGGTCTTTTTAGTGCAGTAGGATAGGATTGTTTGTTTAGTCTAGTACAGCTTGTCTGGGTAGATATGGGGTTATTGGACCCAGGGGTTCTGGCCTTAGGGCTGTGTTTCTGACCTGCAGGTCGTTCTCTCTGAGGCACCTTTGTGTGGTGGTGGTGCTTCCACGTGGTGGTGCTCCCCCAAGATAGCCGCCTCCTCCCTCACCACGCTACTGAGGCCTATGGCTCCCTTCACTAGTGGGTCCCCTCCCGGTGTTCTTCACTCCCAGCAGGGCCCTAGGTCAGGTTTGTACCTTTTATTTACGTGTGCCGTCCTGGGGGGGGGGAGCTGGACCCGTAACGGGGGGTCTCCGCTCGCGCCTTTCCTCACGGCCTCAGGCGGCCACAGCGGGCGCTTCTCTTACCCCACAGGGGGTCGGGGGTTCCGTCCCCGATCACCGCTGATTCCAATCTATTCTTGGCTCCTCGGGGCGCGCGGAGTCCCGTCGCCTCTCGTCTCCGGAGTCTCTCCGTCAGATTTGAATTTTGCGGGCTGCAGAGGGGAAAGTCCCGCACCGGGGGCAGGGGGTCTCCGACACAGCTCTCCGGGACGCCGGAGCCAGCCACTTCGGAGCCCAGCTAGTCACCGGAGCAAAGTCTTTGGGGGTTCACTTAGGGATTCCTCCGCTTCTCTTGATTATTTTATTATTTAATATGCTTCGTTAGTGCTATTCATTCAGAGGGGGTCGGGAGCGTCTCTTTCAAGCTGCCATTCCCCTTGACGTCACCGGAAGTCTCCGGCTTTTGAGATTTTTAATGTTTTTATTGCGTCCGCCAGCTCTTTTTGGGTAATTTTTGCGTTAAGCATTTGATTCTCCTCCTCTGTCAGTGTTGGTAGGAGGCAATCGGACAGGTAATTACTAATAGGTTCAGTGGCTGGTGTCCCCGTGTTCCCACCCTGAGCCTTGAGGTTATAAAGTTTAATATAAAATGCAGTAAATTCCTCCGCTATTTTCTGTTCGTTATAGATTATTTCTCACGATTATTTTTTTGTCGCTGTGATCTGGGAACGCTTCTGTATACCTCTTAGTTTGCTCGCCAAAAGTCTGTCAGCCTTATTGCCCTTGTCATAGTATTTCTGACAAGTCCATGTAAGAGCTTTTTCTACTTCTTCCATTTGGGCTTGTTTTAGCTCATTCCTGGCTGCGGTCAAGGTTTTATAAATCTTTTTCGAGGGGTTGGGTTTGTGCTGTTGTTCCAGCTTAATTATTTTAGTTGTAACAACTAGTGACATACCGCTCACCTCAATATTGAATACCAACTCTATGATAGGGATGACAGACATACATATATAAGGAGACAAAGGATGCTCCTAAAAAGATCCCACTTTAATGCACAGCAAAGCCGAAAATAGTCCACAGGTATAGTAACCCACTAGAGTAATGGTAAGGCTATAAGGGTACAATTAAGTAACCGCTCCCAACACTGTGGGAGGACAATTACCACTAAAATGCCCTAGGGCAAAAATAATAAATGATTTATTGATATTCAGAAGTCGACGCAGTAACACACACTCACAATAACCATAAAAACAATTAAAACATAAATCACGGGTGAGGCAGGGTAAGGGGATATTATTATAAGATGAATTCCCAAATATTAGTGTATGTCCCCTTACCAGTACCAGGTGGTAGTGTGAGACACAATGGTAAATACAAATGATAGGCAATAGAGAATGCTAGAGCCTCTGGTCTCAGGGTATGGTGGAGGTTGCACTAATCATTGCATGCTGTGATTGATCTGCTCAGTATCAATAGTTGGATACCACACTGACAGTAGGTAGTGATGCATGCAGAGTAGTGAATGCAAATAAATGTGCCACTGTCATATATCACAAAACCTATATAGGTACTAGGTCACATGATCAATGATTCAGTAAATCATTAGTGCACATTATACCACATTATATAAATGAACCGCGGCATGTGCATCAAAAACCGGACCTGATATATGCATAAACTACCTCTGCTAGGCAGTTAACAACTCGAACAACCCCACACAAACTACCAGGAACAGTCTCACCCGTGACTCCTCCTACACGACGTCAACGTGGTGACGTCATGCCGACGATCGTTTCGCGCATAAGGGGCTGGCGCTTTCTCAAGGTTCAGCCTCACCCGTGATTTATGTTTTAATTGTTTTTATGGTTATTTTGAGTGTGTGTTACTGCGTCGACTTCTGAATATCAATAAATCATTTATTATTTTTGCCCTAGGGCATTTTAGTGGTAATTGTCCTCCCACAGTGTTGGGAGCGGTTACTTAATTGTACCCTTATAGCCTTACCATTACTCTAGTGGGTTACTATACCTGTGGACTATTTTCGGCTTTGCTGTGCATTAAAGTGGGATCTTTTTAGGAGCATCCTTTGTCTCCTTATATATGTATAATTATTTTAGTTGTCAGATCTGTTATTAATTTCACCTTGGCCTTTCTGTGGGATGCAATTGAAATAAAAGTTCCCCTAATTGCTGTCCTATGGGCTTCCCACAGAACCGCCGGAGAGTCTACTATGCCCCAGTTGAGAGCGAAGTACTCCCTAAGAGCCTTTTTAATTTATTTTTCTACCTCCGGGTGGTTCAGTAGGGAGTCGTTCAGCTTCCAAGTGTAGGCGGTTAATTTATGAAATGGGGTGGATAGGGTTAATGTGATGGGGGCGTGATCTGACCATGTAATGGGGCCTAAGTCCGAATTTGTGCAGGCTTCCAGGATATATTTGGTAGCAAAAAAATAGTCTATACGAGAGTATGACTGGTGGGGTGCGGAATAGAATGTGTAATCTTTTTGGCCCTGGTGTTGGATTCTCCAGATGTCCATTAAGGAATATTCCTTGGTGATTGTTTTAAATTGTTTCTCCATCCTCTGAGGTGGAGCTCTGTGTTGGCCTTGTTGGCCTGAGGTTCTGTCCTCCGCAGAGTTTATGGCCATATTAAAGTCTCCGCCCACAATCAACGAAGATAGGTAGGCAGGGTCAACCTTTTCTAACACTGCTTTCAGGAATTCCGTTTGATTATCATTTGGCGCGTAGATGTTGATCAGAGCGACCGGCGAGCCAGCCAGTGAGCCATATACCATTAGAAATCTACCCTCTGGGTCTGAAGTGGTTTTGGTGATATTGAATGGGGTTCCTTGTCGGAGCAGGATCGCTACTCCCCGCTTTTTACTGTTAAATGACGAGAAGAAACCCGTAGGGAATACATTGCTAATCAATTTGGGCAGCTCTTGGGATGTAAAGTGCGTCTCTTGGAGGAAGATGATATCTCCCTTGGACTTTTTCAGCTCTTGGAGCGTCAGTCATCTTTTTCTATTATTATTCAGGCCCTTTACGTTTAGTGATACAAGTTTAATTGCGGACTGACTAGCCATTTGGGTGAGAGAGTTTAGTGTCCATCGGGGTCTCGCCCTTCCCACCGGGGAGATCCTGGTTCGTTGGTTCAGAGAACCTTTTTAACGCTTCTTGATGGTGCTGTTTGAGTATGGGTGTCAGGCCCGCCCGACGAGGGGTTGGGTGGGAGGAGGGCAGGGAAGGTCAAGAGGGGGGGGGGAATAGGCTGCTGGGACAGGGTCAGCAGCAAGAGGCAAAGTGGGACGAGGTCAGCTAAGGACCTCCAATAAGTACGGTCGGGATTGGCTACCGGCATTTGGGCTTAAGGCCCAATGGGGGGGGAATCCGATGGTTCAGGCATGGGCGTGCAGGGAAGGTGCGGACCCTTGTACTTGCTTAGTGTAAGCTCTACCTTAGTTTAAGAGGGGGGGGGGAGGGGGGGAAATGGGAGGGGGGGAAAGGGGTCAAAGGGACGCAGGTCCCGAAACGCGTCAGAGTTACTATGTACTCCTTTTGACCACTTAATTAACCTTTTTATATCCGATACTGGTTTGCAGCCCCCATTGTTTGCACGGTTGTGCTCCGCCACTGTACCCTATGGGACTACTCTCTGCAATTACGTCTGGCATGACGCACCCACTAATCAAGGACTGAGCTGTGCTTCAAGGGAGTTCCTCACATTGATCGTTTGATTGGTACTGTATGTACTTTTGTTTTGCTGGGGGTCTATACAGGACCTTTATGGTATATATAGAGATCTGTGTTAGCCGTCCAGCGTAACTAGTACACTCCTATGTTTATATCATCCTAATGAGTCTCCTTAGCTCTTATACATGCTCTAATGCCTTGGTTACATATTTTATTACTCTGAATATGCATGTATGTTCCTAGGACAGCAGAGCCCTGAATATTGGGATAATATCCCTCACCCACTACGGTCAAGCTTATAGGTTTTGGACATGGGGAAGGCGTGGGGAGGGGAGGGAAAACTCCTAGCATAGCCATAACATGGAGATCTTTCTGACAATCCTTAAAACCAGTGTAATAAACGTGAGAACAACTCTTAACAAGCTCAGTACATGAAAAGCATTATAACCTCTCTTTTTGTCAGTCGGTCAAGCTTATAGGTTTTGGACCTGGGAAAAGGGGGGGAGATGGGGGTGGGGTGGGGAGATAGGGGGGAGGGGGAGACCTGGGTTGACAGGTAACACAACAGCACATTGCATTAATGTTTTTAGGTATCATGCTGAACATAAACGGAATACTTCCTACGCTTGCTGGTCGGGGAAGATGGGGGGAGGGATGGGGCTCTTACATTTAGTGAAGTTAATATCCGAGGATCCTTATGACATTTCTATTTGATCTATGTGGCCCGCCGTGTGCCTTCCTCAGAGGGTTTGACAACGTATTTTATTACTGCAGGCAGCATCATTAGTATGGGGCCGTGCGGCCATATCTTCTGCGGCGGAAGGGCAGGCTTATGGGCTTTGGAGCGTGAGGGGGGGAGGGAGAAGGGGGGGAGAGAAAAGGGAGTACATTATATTATAACACATACAACTTTTCTCAACTTCAACATTCATCAACTGAGGAACAGGTTTTTTTTTTTTGACATAACTCAACTGTGGCATAGGGATGGCTTAGCACTAGAGCCATGTGGCCAGCTAATCTAGACTGCCAGTTACTGTAATAGTGTCACTGCCGCTGCTTCCATTATCGAAGTCATTTGGACTTCCTGTCTTGTGCAGGGCTCATTAGGCAGCTTCCCAGTTAACTAGTATTTCCTAGTCCGGGGGGTGGGGAGGGTAGCAACAGTCGTGCGAACCGAGCCTGGGGTCCATAGTCCTGTACCCGGGCCTTAGACAGATTACATTTTGCTACTTACAGTTAGTAGATCGCAGTGCTGTTGTCGGAGCATCGCGCTCCCCTCCTATTCCCCCCGCCAACCCCTAAAGCCCAGCCGGACCTCAGCACTCTTCAACTGCCATTCGGTCAGCGTCAAAAGTTATAGTAGCTTCAGCTGTGGGTTGCCTCCGATCGTCAGGGGTCGGATTCAGAAGCTATGCGTCTGGCTGGGTCTGGTGTGGTTCTTGAGCCGTCATGTGCTCCCGTCTTCGCTGTGGACTACGGTGCTTCTCATCTGTTCTTAGACTGCCTTGGCGCCGCCGTTCTCCTCGCGGGACGGGTGCTGCGTGGTTCCGCGTCCTCCCGGTGCGGTGGGTCTTGTAGTTGCTCCGTTGTCCAGGAAAGCGGCGGGGTCAGACCCAGGGCTTTCACGAATGGGGCCATGTCCTCAGGGCGGCGGATGGTTAGGAATTTGCCGTCATAGCTTACCGTAAGCTTGAACGGAAAGCCCCAGCGGTACTTCACCTCCTCCCGGAGGAATGAGGTCAAGGGCTTCATTTCTCTCCTTCGGTCGACTGTTATCCGTGACAGGTCGTTGAAAATTTGGAGAGTTTCATTTTGGAAAGGTAGTGACTCTTTCCCTCTGCAGGCGGTGATGATCTTCTCCTTTACTGTATAGCTGTGTAATCTTATGATTACATCGCGTCGCCGGTTGGGATCTTCTGATCTGGGAGCTACCGCCCGGTGGGCCCTATCCATCTCTAGGTCCATGTCCTCTAGCGGGCCGCAGAGCGATGTGAACAGTTCCGCAAGATAGGGACGAAGCTGGCCAGGTAAGACCGTCTCCGGTACATTTCTTATGCGCAGATTCTGGCGCCTGTCCCTATTTTCTTGGTCTTCCTGCCCGTCTTTGAGACGGGAGATCTCCTCTCCTAGGCGGATGATTTCTTCCTCGGCTGCTCTTGCCAGGGACTCCTCCAGTCCACCTTCCAGAGTAGTTGTCCTCTCTGTTAGGCCAGACATCTCCTGTTTAATCTCCGCTACTGCTGCTTTGATTTCTGCCTGCAGGGATGTTTGGAGCTTGACATGCATGGTGGAGAATAGGCTCTCCAGGTAGGATCGGGTGATCGGTTCCTCTATCTCCATTTCAAGAGTTGCATGGGCTTTCGTACCCATATTTAGAGCTGCTTGCGGCTCTTGTGAGCCTTGTGGTCCGCCACCCTCTTGGTTTGCTGGACTCTTCTGTGTCGGGGAGAAGAATCGTGACACCGCCGGTGCTGCGGGCTTCTTTGTGTGTTTGGACATGCTCCGATCTCTCCAAGTAATGGGGGTATGTTTTTGAGCCTTGAATTTCTGGTTTGGGAGCGTTATTTATTAAGTTTTAGCCGGTGGGTCTGCGGAGCTCCCCTCCTACACCCCCATTCCTGATGACATCATCGGAAACCCATCCCTTTAGCACATTTTTAATGGATCATCAAAATTCAGTATTGTCATAGACAACTTAGGATCTGGCTGTGTTTTTTTTTTTTAGGGAAGCTGTGTCTTTAACTGAAACGGGAGGCGGCCATCTTGGATCCAGATGGAACGCAGGCTGAAACACATGACATGAAGATAGCTCCTACTCAGAAAGCTCTTATTCAGACCACAGCTCTGATCAGACCCTCTCTTCACAGTGGGGGCGCAGGCAGGCTCAGGAGGGATCAGGTAGGGCGCAAGAAGGCGGGCAGCCAATATCTTCAACTGGTTTAGCCAACAAAATAGTCAGTGGGTCCATAGAAATGGACACATCCGTTATTTCTTTTTTTAATAGATTGGATAACGATCCAATATTTCTATTGCCGGACACGTTCACCAAATGTGGACCATATCGCTTCTCTGCCCACAACCCCTCCAGCACAGATCAGACACCACAGGGTAGATTTGCTTCAGCCGCCATGGCGTGAGGTACCAATGAATAAATTTTTATATATATTTTCTTTAGTTGCTGTGCATATGGAAGTTTTTGCAGCAAACTCCCATGTATCCTCCCAATCATCCCTGTGAATTTCTATTTTCAAATCCGCTGCCCATTTGAGCATGCAGTCATGATCATGTGAATTGACCAAGGCCTCCAAACTGGCTTTTATTCTAGTTATCAAACCTTTTTGATAACTACCTCTCCTACATAGGCAGCAGAGATGTAGAGGAGCACAGCAGCGTATCTTGGCAGCATACCAGCTAGTGGATCGCCAAAATGAGGGTAACTCCAAGCAGGGATGAGTATTAAAAGAGTACTTTAATGGTCAGTGCAAAACAGAACAATGGTAAGAGCGCACCTACAGTACGCGTTTCGTCCGTAAAGGACTTTCTCAAGGTGGATTATACTCTATGTCCCTGAACCTGGATCCATTATGGTATATGGAATTATCAGTATACTAATGAGCCATCTATGGTGATGCACCATAAACACCACTTACCTCTCCTACATAGTGCTTCAAAACTTGTGAAGGGAGTAAATTCTAATTTTGGGGACATTTTTGGAAAAAAATTCTGATCTGTAGATATTTAAACATACTAAGGTCTGGTGCCTCATACCTAGTTAGGAACTCTTGGAAACTAGAAAGTTTTCCTTTATGCACTAGGTCGGCAACTACTCTAATATGTTTAGCTTTAATTTGGTCGAATTGTTTATAATCACAGCCTGGGGGGAAATTGGGATTGTTAAAAAGCGGAGTGAGTTGCGAAACGGGAGACACAAGATTTAATTTGCCCTTAGACTTGCTCCAACTCTCCCAGGTAAATCTCGTCGGATCTAGCTCAAACATTTTGGCGTACACCTCCTTAGCCAGTGCCCATAGGGACACTGGCAGAGAAGACGTTCTAGCATATTGGGATTCTATAGCTAACCAACAATATTGTGTTGGATCAGCGTTCCACATCACCACCTGCCTTAGTTGGGCAGCTTGGTAGTATTTCGAGATATCTGGGACACCCAAACCTCCTCTTGTCTTTAAAGCCATCATCACCGATCTAGCTGTTCTAGGCCTTTTACCTTGCCAAATAAAATTAAATATTCTATTTGGGAAATTTTTCAGTTCGGATCCCGGTATCCGGACTGGGAGAGTCTGGAAATTATATAATAACCTAGGGAGTATATTCATCTTGACTGATACTATTCTCCCAATCCATGACACCTGATATCCTTCCCACTTTGCCAGATCCCTTTTAATCTTATCAAACAATGGTGGATAGTTGCCTTGATATAGGGAGTGGTAGTTCCTAGACACATTTACTCCCAGATATTTAATATGTGAGGAACTCCATCTGTAGCTGAAATTCAGTTTTGGTAATTTTATCTCTGGATCCGAAAGATTCAGATTAAAAGACTGTGACTTGTCACTGTTCATTTTATATCCAGAGATTTTTCCAAAGTCTGATAGCGCCTTTTGGAGGTTGGGAAAAGAAGTCTGAGGGCTTGCTAAAGTCAGAATAATATCGTCTGCGAATAATGAGATTTTATCATTTGTTTTCCCAATCACTATATACAATGTATATTACTATTTGCTCTTATTTTAGCAGCCAATGGCTCAATCGTTAGAGCGAAGAGAGGAGGAGATAATGGGTACCCTTGTCTCGTACCATTTAAAAAAAAAATTTCCCCAAACATTTTTATTAGGCATAATCATCTTTACAGACATTGGTTTTACATTATCAGTGTTGGCCTAATACAGTTGTATTTTCCTTGTTCATGTGGGGGGAGAGAGAAAGAAAGGAAAGATCCCCTAAGGCCACGTCATGGTCTCTGGGGTGTGGAAAAAGAAAGAGAGGAAGGGGGGGGGGGAGAGAGGGAGTCATTCCACCCTCGTCCGGCCGGGTCCCGGCATCCATCCTTCACGGCTCTACTGTGGTTCAGATCCGTCTGGGGTTGTATCCTGATTTGGTTCGGATTAATGGGTTAACCAGGGTTCCAGGTTTTATAGAAACCTTCAGTTGAGCAGTTCAAGAAGGCCGTGAGTTTTTCCAAACTCATAACATCGTTAACTCTTTTTTTCACTAGCTGTTTGGTGGGGGGCGCTATCTTCTTCCAAGAGTATGCGACTGAACACCTTGCTGCTGTTAGAATAAAGGAGATTAATTTCCATACTGGGCGATCGATGTCCTCTATCGGCCTGCCCAGTAGGAAGGTCAGTGGATCTATAGGAATTGTGAGGCCTGTGACCTCTTTTATCAAATCTTGTACCGTAAGCCAGTATTTCTGAATTTCTGGACATGACCACCAGATATGGGCCATGTCCCCTCTATGTCCACAGCCTCTCCAGCATAGATCTGAGGCCAGAGGGTAGATTTGTTTTAACCTCACTGGGGTAAGATACCAATGATACATTATTTTATAGATGTTTTCCTTCACCGTGGTACAGATGGAAGTTCCTGAGGCTGCGTCTCATATTTCCTCCCAGTCCTCTCTGTCAATAACTATGTCCAATTCCGCTTCCCATTTAAGCATATAGTCGTGAGCGGTAGAGTTCACCGGATTCTCCATGCCGGCATATATTTGTGTTATTAGACCTTTTTGATGTACTCCTTCGCGACAGAGTTTCTCAAATTTTGTGAGAGGGGGGAATTTCAATGATGGGGACATTTTTTGTAGAAAGTGTCGAATTTGGAGAAACTTAAATGTATCCAGGTGGGGTAATTTTAATTTGGTTCGCAATTCTTGGAGACTCAGGAACTGTCCATCGCTCAGCAGGTCTGCGATCGCTCTGATCCCCATTGTTTTAAATAGGTCGAATTGTCGGGTTTCACACCCTGGTGGGAATTTAGGGTTGTCAAATATTGGAATGAGCTGAGAGCAAGGGGACGAGAGTAAGAATTTAGTTTTAGTTTTTGCCCATATGTCCCAAGTATGTTTCATTGCCCCCAGCCCGAATTTGGGCGCCATGTCATTTCCCCTGTCACCGAAAGAAAAGCTGGTAGAGAAGGCGTTCTGGAGTAATGAGATTCAATTGCTAGCCAACATAGCTTGTCTGGGTCCGAGTTCCACATTACCGCCTGTTTTAATTGGGCAGCTTGGTAATATCTATTAATGTCTGGGACCCCCAGTCCTCCTTTTGTCCTAGACGCCATAAGAACCGACCTAGCTACCCGGGGTCTCCTTCCGTTCCAAATAAATTGGAGGATTTTATTTTGGATAGTTTTTAATTCAGAACCAGGGACATGGATCGGGAGCGTCTGGAAATAATATAATAATCGGGGGAGTATATTCATTTTAACTGAGATCATTCTCCCGATCCATGAGATCTGGTATTTTTCCCATTTATCCAGATCTTTTTTAATTTTCCTAAATAGGTTGGGATAATTATTTTGGTATAGGGAGCAATAGTGCCTCGATACATGTACTCCCAGGTATTTGATGTATATAGGGCTCCACTTATAATTAAAGTTTGATTTCAATGTCCGCATCTCTGGTTCTGATAGATTTAAGTTGAAGGCTTCTGACTTATCACTGTTAATTTTGTATCCTGATATTTTGCCAAATTCCTTTAATTCTTTGTGTAAGTTGGGAAGGGAGATCTGGGGCTGCGTTAATGTTAATATGATATCGTCTGCGAACAATGAGACTTTATAGTTTATTCCGCCAATTGGTACCCCCTGTATATTTATATTGTCTCGTATTTTAGACGCTAGTGGTTCGATTGTTAGGGCGAAGAGGAGAGGGGACAAAAGGCATCCCTGTCTCGTTCCATTTTTCATTTCAAATTTTTTTGCTGTACCCCCCGGGAGTTTCACCACTGCAGACGGGCAGCAGTACAGCGCTCGGACTCCCGCTAGATACGCATCTTTTAAGCCGAATTTCTGCATTGTTTTGTCAAGAAATAGCCAATCAATTCTATCGAAAGTCTTCTCTGCGTCCAGGCTTAACAGAACCGCTTTGGTAGCTGTGAGGTGGGCATGATCAACTATATTTATAATTTTGCGGGTGTTGTCTGAGGCTTGTCTGCCAGATACAAACCCCACCTGGTCGTTGTGAATTAATCTCGGTAGGATGGGATTCAGTCTATTTGCCAGGATTTTGCTGTATAGCTTAAGATCGTTATTTAGTAGGGAGATTAGTCGGTAGCTCCCACATAGCAGTGGGTCCCTACCCTCTTTGTGGATGATGGCGAGATTGGCCTGGGTCATTGATGGGGGGATTGGGCTGCCCTCCATGAATGAATTGAATAAGCTGAGTAGGTGTTTAGTTAGGATCGGGGAGAATCTTTTGTAATAAACATTGGAGAAGCCGTCGGGGCCAGGGGCTTTTGAGATATTTTTTTTTGTTTCAATTTTTTTATTGTTTTATCAGGATACACAACAGATAGTAAACTTTGTTGTACATAGATTGGATAAACATTGATATTTGCATATATTAATAAAAACATCCGTATTCCGTTTTCTTTATTCAGATAGGTGTTTATCTAAATGTTTGTATGTCTGAATGCTCGTACGTTTCTGCTGTTATGGTTCTAACTAGGAAGCTGCCGCTTCCGTGTGTCCTGTTTTTAGTAGTATAGTAGAGAAAAGAAAAGGTGGAGAGCAGAGAAAGAGAGAGGAGAGAAAAAAGAAGGGAGATAAGGGGGGGGGGGGAGAGGTGCTGCGGGATGGCGTCCAGTTTTGTATATATCCTGCCTTTTCCTTTAGGAATTTATTATGTACCTGACCAAATTTCCCATGTCTTATGGAACTTATCCATCTTTTGGGTCAGTTTTGCCGTAAGAAGTTCCATTGTCTTTATTTCTCGCATTCTGCGGAGTACGGTCTGTTTAGCAGGGGCATTCACCTTCTTCCACGCTGCAGCAACGGAACAACGTGCCGCCGTGAGCACATGGCTCACCATCTTACTCTCTGCTGTGTCTAATTCGTCAATTGGCTTGGCCAGCACCATGGTCAGCGGGTCCACCTCAATCTCTACCCCCAGGTACTCTCGGATTAGTGTTTGAATCATGACCCAGAACACCTGAGTCCTGGGGCAGTTCCACCAGATATGAGCCATGTCTCCTCTTTGCCCGCAACCCCTCCAACACAAATCTGGGGTCCCGGGGAAGATCTGGCTCAACCTATTCGGGGTTAGGTACCAGTAAAATATAATTTTATAGATGTTCTCTTTAATGGTAGTACAAATCGATGTTTTGGATGCTGCCTCCCAGATATCCTCCCAGTCTTCTCTATCAATCTCTATATTTAAATCCTCCGCCCATTTGGACATATACCTGTGTTGGGAACAGCCTGTTGATCGCGCCAGGCCCAGATATATTTCCCAGATCAATCCTTTAGCATAGTACCCTTTCCTGCACAGTCGTTCAAAATTTGTTAGCTGCTGGAAAGCCTTATCTTTGGATACTGTTTGCAGGTAGTGCCTGATTTGTAAAAAGCCAAATATTGGGAGGTTTGTCGTTTGATATTTTTTTTCCAGTTCTTGGGTCAGCAAGAGCCTACCTTGCCCTGAGAAATCCTCTGCTATCATCATCTTCAGCTGTTTAAATTTACTGAGTCTCTGTGGGAACCCGCCGGGGGGAAATTCTGGGTTATCGAATATGGGTGTTAATAGGGAGGGGTGAGCCGTCAAGCCATATTTGTCTTTATTTTTGGTCCATACTCTCCATGTACATTTCATTGCTCCCAGTTTTAATGTTTCCGAGAGGATCTCTCTACCCCGCACAGTCCACAGGGTGGCCGGGAGTGAGAGGGGTCTCGCGTAGGAAAACTCTATCCCTGTCCAACAGCTTGTAGTTGGGTCATTGTTCCACATTATCACTTGTTTCAGTTGGGCCGCCAAATAATATTTAATGATATCTGGGACTGCCAAGCCTCCACATTCTTTTGGTGCTAACATTATGGTCCTAGCTACTCTTGGTCTTTTGTTTTGCTAAATGAATTGAAAAATTCTGTTTTGTATATTCTTTAATTCCGACATTGGGATATCAATTGGGAGAGTCTGGAAGTAATACAGAAGTCTTGGCAGGATATTCATTTTGACCGTAGCTATTCTGCCTAACCAAGATATCTGGTATTCATTCCAGCTCTGTAAGTCTTTTTTTAGCCTCTCAAATAGGGGCGGATAGTTATATTGATATAGTGATTTGTACTCCCGTGTTATTTGGATTCCCAAGTATTTGATTTTCGTGGAACTCCACTTATAATTAAAATTTAATTGTAGCAGTTTGGCCTCGGGATTAGGTAGAGATACATTTAATGCTTCCGACTTATCCATATTGATTTTATACCCCGAGATTTTGCTAAATGTATCTAATTGTGAATGTAAATTCGGGAGTGAAGTCAAGGGGTTGGCTAGAGTTAGGATAATGTCGTCAGCAAAAAGGGATATCTTGTAATCCGTATCTCCAATTGTAATGCCACTTATGTTGTTGTCCTCTCTGATTGTTGTTGCCAAGGGTTCTATAGAGAGGGCAAACAGAAGTGGAGACAAGGGACATCCCTGTCTAGTACCATTCCTAATGTTTATAGGGTTCGAGTTTCCTCCTGGGAGTTTCACTACAGCCGTGGGAGTTTTATAGAGGGCTCTAACCCCCTCAAGATATGGGCCCTTAAATCCGAATTTAATTAATGTTTGGTCTAAAAATTCCCATCTGATCCTGTCAAACGCCTTTTCCGCGTCTAAACGTAACAGGATGGCTTTCGTGGATGAGAGATGTACATGGTCGATTATGTTTATAATTTTTCTCGTATTATCTGAGGCTTGTCTGCCTGAAATAAATACGACTTGGTCCTTGTGGATCAGGCCTGGGAGAATGGGAGTTAGTCTGTTAGCTAGGATTTTGCTATAAAGTTTTAGGTCCGAATTAAGGAGGGCTATGGGGCGATAATTACCACACTGTAGTGGGTCTCTCCCTTCCTTTGGTATGAGTGCCAAATTCGCTCTAGACATAGAAGCGGGGATAGCCGTTCCCTCCAGAAACTCATTAAACATATCCAGGAGATGTGGTGCCAAGATCAATTTAAATTTTTTATAGTATTGATTGGAAAACCCATCCGGGCCTGGCGTTTTACTAGGTTTTAGTTGTGAGATGGCTTCTAGTAAATCATCCTGCGCGATTTCTTTATTTAGCTCTAGCAAGTCAGCTTCTGAAAGGCTTGGAAGGTTACATGACGCTAGGTACTTAGTAATAGCTTCTGCATTTGAGGAGCTGTTTTGGGGGAAGTTCAAATTATATAGTTTGGAGTAGAAGTCTGAGAATGTGGCCGTTATCTGTTTTTCGCAATATGTTTTGATTCCCGTCTTTGTTTGTATGACGGATATTTGGGATTTGGTTCTCAGACCTCTTAATTTAGATGCTAATAACCGGTCGGCCTTATTTCCTTTGTCATAATATTTCTGCTTCGTCCACCTCAGCGCCCTCTCCACTTCATCTATTTGTATCTGCCTGAAATCAGATCTAGCCTTGTCCAGTACTTTGCGTAGTTGTTTTGAGGGATTAGCTTTATGTTTATGTTCTAGGAGTTTAACTTTCTCCGCTAATTCGTCGTACAATTTCTGTTTTTGCTTTTTCTTATATGATGCTATGGAAATTATATTCCCTCGAATCGTGGCCGTATGGGCCTCCCATAGCATCGCTGATGACTTTACAGAGCCCTTGTTCAGCGCAAAATATTCTCTGAGCTTTTGCTTAATCTCTATCTCTACATCTATTTGGTTTAACAGAATCGTTTAGTTTCCAATTATATTGATTATATTTATAGAAGGGGAGGGAGAGCGTCAGCGAGACCGGAGCGTGGTCCGACCATGTTATAGAACCTATGTCCGACTGGGAGGTTGCCTGAAAGATATCTTTAGTACCCAGAAAATAATCAATCCTTGAATAGGTCTGGTGCGGGGGAGAAAAATACGAATAGTCCCTCTGGCCCTGATGCTGCGCCCGCCAAATATCTATCAGCGAAAACTCTTTCAGTATGTTCTGAAACCTTTTGGCATTTGTGGTCGTAATGCGTGGGTGGGGAGTACCCAGTGGGCTTGTCCTATCTTGATCAGGTGCTACAACCATATTAAAATCTCCTGCTATCTAGGTTGGGGGGCTAGCTTGTCACATAGATCTCTCAAAAAGTCAGCTTGACCCTCATTTGGGGCGTATATATTAACAAGGGTAATCTCCACATCTGATAGTGTGCCTTGCAGAATGAGGAATCTACCTTCTGGGTCTACGGTCTGTTTTTGAAGTGTGAATTTGACATTTTGTCTAAATAAGATGGCTACCCCTTTTTTTTTAGTGGAGCAGGATGCATAATATGCCTGGGAGTAGTATCTCTGAAAGGTGTTAGGGGGCGATATCGTATTGAAGTGCGTTTCTTGTAAGAATAGCACATCTCCTTTTGTTTTTTTTAATTCTTGTAAGGCGAGCTTTCTTTTGATTGCTGAGTTAAGTCCCCTAACATTTAGGGACACTAGTTTAAGTGTTGTATTTGGAGCCATTTTCGGAGCTATCCAGCAAACAGCTCCAGGGCTTTCCGGATACAGTCGGGTCCCCTCTTTCCCATAAGCTTTAGGCTCTGCGTTCAAATCCTTTCACCAGGTCAAAGGGGTCTCCACTTCTTTGCTGCGCTGGGATGTGTAGATCCTTGTAGCTCCAGGGGCATGCGCCCTCTTTGTGGACAGGTAGGTATGTGTTCCCCGCCGGGGGCAGACAAGCGTTCCTCATCTCGTATGTGTCTCAGAAGCTCGTAAGGGGGGGGGGGCAATAGGTCGTCCAAACATATAAATTTTGCCGGGAGTAGTCTTTTCCTCTCCAGGTGACATTTCTCAGTCCTCACCTGCCTGGTTACGTTGGGTGGCTATTCTCTGAGAGGAGTGTGGTCCCCTCTCTGTTGGCCTGTGATCTGGGTCTCCGTCCGTATCTTCAGGGGCAATTCCACCTCCATTCTTGTGGGGGACACCGAGCCCCTTTAGGAATCTTGGTATCTCTTCCGGGTAGGAAAGGGTGTGGAATTTGCCTCCAGCCTGGGCCACAATTTTAAAAGGGAATCCCCAGCGATATTTAATCTTGTTGTCCCTTAATTTTAGTGTGAGGGGTCTGAGCTCTCTCCTGCGGTCTACTGTACGTTTTGAGAGATCACTGTATATCTCAATATGTCCATTCCGGAACTGGATGTGTCCTTTCTCCCTGCTCGCCGTCAGTATTTTCTCCTTTGTGGAGTAATAATGGAACATGACCAGTATATCTCTGGTCCTCTTGGGGTCCGTGGACCTAGGTCCGAGGGCCCTATGGGCTCTGTCCATCTCTAGCTTTTAAGGAGTTAGGTCAGGTACCAGATGAATAAAGAGGTCTGATAGGTATGTGTGCAGCTGTTCAGTCTCCACTGTTTCTGGGACATACCTCAGTCTCAATTTCTGCCGCCGATCGCGGTTTTCCTGGTCCTCGGCACTTTCCTTGAGCCCTCTGATCTCCCAGTGCAGGCGGTTGATCTCGTCCTCCGCGGAGGACTGAGCCTGCTCCAGTGTTTCCACTGTGTTTGCCAGCCCATCTGTTTTGGCCGTTAGGAGAATCTAGTCCGCCCTTAGGGTGTTAATGGCTTTACCCAAATCATCCCGAAACTCCTTCCTCATTCTGGAGATTCAAGTCCGCCCTTAGGGTGTTAATGGCTTTACCCAAATCATCCCGAAACTCCTTCCTCATTCTGGTGAAGAGGTTTTCTAAATATGTTTTGTTCACATCTATGTTTTCAATTTCCTGCTCGTGTGCCCCGCTCGGGCCCTCCCGCGTGTCGGCTGAGCCGCCATCTTGGGAGGTCTCGCAACTCCCCGCGGTCCGCTGGCTTTGTGGGAAGTAGCTCGTCACTGACTGCTGAGCTGCCTTCTTATTTTTGCCGCTCATGCTGGCTACCTTCCCCTCCGCTTGTATGTATTTATTGGGGGGGTTTAGATGTAGAGATGCCGCAGGAACTGTGGGGTCTTTTTAGTGCAGTAGGATAGGATTGTTTGTTTAGTACAGCTTGTCTGGGTAGATATGGGGTTATTGGACCCAGGGGTTCTGGCCTTAGGGCTGTGTTTCTGACCTGCAGGTCGTTCTCTCTGAGGCACCTTTGTGTGGTGGTGGTGCTTCCACGTGGTGGTGCTCCCCCAAGATGGCCGCCTCCTCCCTCACCACGCTACTGAGGCCTATGGCTCCCATCACTAGTGGGTCCCCTCCCGGTGTTCTTCACTCCCAGCAGGGCCCTAGGTCAGGTTTGTACCTTTTATTTACGTGTGCCGTCCTGGGGGGGGGGAGCTGGACCCGTAACGGGGGGTCTCCGCTCGCGCCTTTCCTCACGGCCTCTGGCGGCCACAGCGGGCGCTTCTCTTACCCCACAGGGGGTCAGGGGTTCCGTCCCCGATCACCGCTGATTCCCCTCTATTCTTGGCTCCTCGGGGCGCGCGGAGTCCCGTCGCCTCTCATCTCCGGAGTCTCTCCGTCAGATTTGAATTTTGCGGGCTGCAGAGGGGAAAGTCCCGCACCGGGGGCAGGGGGTCTCTGACACAGCTCTCCGGGACGCCGGAGCCAGCCACTTCGGAGCCCAGCTAGTCACCGGAGCAAAGTCTTTGGGGGTTCACTTAGGGATTCCTACGCTTCTCCTGATTATTTTATTATTTAATATGCTTCGTTAGTGCTATTCATTCAGAGGGGTTCGGGAGCGTCTCTTTCAAGCTGCCATTCCCCTTGACGTCACCGGAAGTCTCCGGCTTTTGAGATTTTTAATGTTTTTATTGCGTCCGCCAGCTCTTTTTGGGTAATTTTTGCGTTAAGCATTTGATTCTCCTCCTCTGTCAGTGTTGGTAGGAGGCAATCGGACAGGTAATTACTAATAGGTTCAGTGGCTGGTGTCCCCGTGTTCCCACCCTGAGCCTTGAGGTTATAAAGTTTAATATAAAATGCGGTAAATTCCTCCGCTATTTTCTGTTCGTTATAGATTATTTCTCACGATTAATTTTTTATCGCTGTGATCTGGGAACGCTTCTGTATACCTCTTAGTTTGCTCGCCAAAAGTCTGTCAGCCTTATTGCCCTTGTCATAGTATTTCTGACAAGTCCATGTAAGAGCTTTTTCTACTTCTTCCATTTGGGCTTGTTTTAGCTCATTCCTGGCTGCGGTCAAGGTTTTATAAATCTTTTTCGAGGTGTTGGGTTTGTGCTGTTGTTCCAGCTTAATTATTTTAGTTGTAACAACTAGTGACATACCGCTCACCTAAATATTGAATACCAACTCTATGATAGGGATGACAGACATACATATATAAGGAGACAAAGGATGCTCCTAAAAAGATGCCACTTTAATGCACAGCAAAGCCGAAAATAGTCCACAGGTATAGTAACCCACTAGAGTAATGGTAAGGCTATAAGGGTACAATTAAGTAACCGCTCCCAACACTGTGGGAGGACAATTACCACTAAAATGCCCTAGGGCAAAAATAATAAATGATTTATTGATATTCAGAAGTCGACGCAGTAACACACACTCAAAATAACCCTAAAAACAATTAAAACATAAATCACGGGTGAGGCAGGGTAAGGGGATATTATTATAAGATGAATTCCCAAATATTAGTGTATGTCCCCTTACCAGTACCAGGTGGTAGTGTGAGACACAATGGTAAATACAAATGATAGGCAATAGAGAATGCTAGAGCCTCTGGTCTCAGGGTATGGTGGAGGTTGCACTAATCATTGCATGCTGTGATTGATCTGCTCAGTATCAATAGTTGGATATCACACTGACAGTAGGTAGTGATGCATGCAGAGTAGTGAATGCAAATAAATGTGCCACTGTCATATTTCACAAAACCTATATAGGTACTAGGTCACATGATCAATGATTCAGTAAATCATTAGTGCACATTATACCACATTATATAAATGAACCGCGGCATGTGCATCAAAAATCGGACCTGATATATGCATAAACTACCTCTGCTAGGCAGTTAACAACTCGAACAACCCCACACAAACTACCAGGAACAGTCTCACCCGTGACTTTGTATTTACCATTGTGTCTCACACTACCACCTGGTACTGGTAAGGGGACATACACTAATATTTGGGAATTCATCTTATAATAATATCCCCTTACCCTGCCTCACCCGTGATTTATGTTTTAATTGTTTTTATGGTTATTTTGAGTGTGTGTTACTGCGTCGACTTCTGAATATCAATAAATCATTTATTATTTTTGCCCTAGGGCATTTTAGTGGCAATTGTCCTCCCACAGTGTTGGGAGCGGTTACTTAATTGTACCCTTATAGCCTTACCATTACTCTAGTGGGTTACTATACCTGTGGACTATTTTCGGCTTTGCTGTGCATTAAAGTGGGATCTTTTTAGGAGCATCCTTTGTCTCCTTATATATGTATAATTATTTTAGTTGTCAGATCTGTTATTAATTTCACCTTGGCCTTTCTGTGGGATGCAATTGAAATAAAAGTTCCCCTAATTGCTGCCCTATGGGCTTCCCACAGAACCGCCGGAGAGTCTACTATGCCCCAGATGAGAGCGAAGTACTCCCTAAGAGCCTTTTTAATTTCTTTTTCTACCTCCGGGTGGTTCAGTAGGGAGTCGTTCAGCTTCCAAGTGTAGGCGGTTAATTTATGAAATGGGGTGGATAGGGTTAATGTGATGGGGGCGTGATCTGACCATGTAATGGGGCCTAAGTCCGAATTTGTGCAGGCTTCCAGGATATATTTGGTAGCAAAAAAATAGTCTATACGAGAGTATGACTGGTGGGGTGCGGAATAGAATGTGTAATCTTTTTGGCCCTGGTGTTGGATTCTCCAGATGTCCATTAAGGAATATTCCTTGGTGATTGTTTTAAATTGTTTCTCCATCCTCTGAGGTGGAGCTCTGTGTTGGCCTTGTTGGCCTGAGGTTCTGTCCTCCGCAGAGTTTATGGCCATATTAAAGTCTCCGCCCACAATCAACGAAGATAGGTAGGCAGGGTCAACCTTTTCTAACACTGCTTTCAGGAATTCCGTTTGATTATCATTTGGCGCGTAGATGTTGATCAGAGCGACCGGCGAGCCAGCCAGTGAGCCATATACCATTAGAAATCTACCCTCTGGGTCTGAAGTGGTTTTGGTGATATTGAATGGGGTTCCTTGTCGGAGCAGGATCGCTACTCCCCGCTTTTTACTGTTAAATGACGAGAAGAAACCCGTAGGGAATACATTGCTAATCAATTTGGGCAGCTCTTGGGATGTAAAGTGCGTCTCTTGGAGGAAGATGATATCTCCCTTGGACTTTTTCAGCTCTTGGAGCGCCAGTCGTCTTTTTCTATTATTATTCAGGCCCTTTACGTTTAGTGATACAAGTTTAATTGCGGACTGACTAGCCATTTGGGTGAGAGAGTTTAGTGTCCATCGGGGTCTCGCCCTTCCCACCGGGGAGATCCTGGTTCGTTGGTTCAGAGAACCTTTTTAACGCTTCTTGATGGTGCTGTTTGAGTATGGGTGTCAGGCCTGCCCGACGAGGGGTTGGGTGGGAGGAGGGCAGGGAAGGTCAAGAGGGGGGGGGAATAGGCTGCTGGGACAGGGTCAGCAGCAAGAGGCAAAGTGGGACGAGGTCAGCTAAGGACCTCCAATAAGTACGGCCGGGATTGGCTACCGGCATTTGGGCTTAAGGCCCAATGGGGGGGGAATCCGATGGTTCAGGCATGGGCGTGCAGGGAAGGTGCGGACCCTTGTACTTGCTTAGTGTTAGCTCTACCTTAGTTTAAGAGGGGGGGGGGAGGGGGGAAATGGGAGGGGGGGAAAGGGGTCAAAGGGACGCAGGTCCCGAAACGCGTCAGAGTTACTATGTACTCCTTTTGACCACTTAATAAACCTTTTTATATCCGATACTGGTTTGCAGCCCCCATTGTTTGCACGGTTGTGCTCCGCCACTGTACCCTATGGGACTACTCTCTGCAATTACGTCTGGCATGACGCACCCACTAATCAAGGACTGAGCTGTGCTTCAAGGGAGTTCCTCACATTGATCGTTTGATTGGTATGTACTTTTGTTTTGCTGGGGGTCTATACAGGACCTTTATGGTATATATAGAGATCTGTGTTAGCCGTCCAGCGTAACTAGTACACTCCTATGTTTATATCATCCTAATGAGTCTCCTTAGCTCTTATACATGCTCTAATGCCTTGGTTACATATTTTATTACTCTGAATATGCATGTATGTTCCTAGGACAGCAGAGCCCTGAATATTGGGATAATATCCCTCACCCACTACGGTCAAGCTTATAGGTTTTGGACATGGGGAAGGCGTGGGGAGGGGAGGGAAAACTCCTAGCATAGCCATAACATGGAGATCTTTCTGACAATCCTTAAAACCAGTGTAATAAACGTGAGAACAACTCTTAACAAGCTCAGTACATGAAAAGCATTATAACCTCTCTTTTTGTCAGTCGGTCAAGCTTATAGGTTTTGGACCTGGGAAATGGGGGGGAGATGGGGGGGGGGGGGAGATAGGGGGGAGGGGGAGACCTGGGTTGACAGGTAACACAACAGCACATTGCATTAATGTTTTTAGGTATCATGCTGAACATAAACGGAATACTTCCTACGCTTGCTGGTCGGGGAAGAGGGGGGGAGGGATGGGGCTCTTACATTTAGTGAAGTTAATATCCGAGGATCCTTATGACATTTCTATTTGATCTATGTGGCCCGCCGTGTGCCTTCCTCAGAGGGTTTGACAACGTATTTTATTACTGCAGGCAGCATCATTAGTATGGGGCCGTGCGGCCATATCTTCTGCGGCGTGATAAAGCTCTGTGAAATAACAACACGAGTCTGAGGTTATATTTTGCAGAATAGACAAATAAGTTTATTGCTTGTGCGGTGCACACGCAGAGGAGAGTTTCAAAATAAAACCCTCCCAAAGACATGGTGCATACAGGCATTATTTATACACAAAATACTAAACCCACGCCCCCTCTACAAGGTTGCGTGTCGTCACTACGTAAGCGTAAAAGGTAAACAAATTATGCACACGAATACATTGAGTTGATGACATTATGGGATGTCGAAATGAGATGATTCAGCAATAATACTTTATTAAGCTGGTGACCTTTTCTCTACATACAGAACCCATCCCTATCAGTCTGGCCTTTTTCATAACATTGGCACTTTGCGCAAGGTTTTTTGGCTTAGCTGAACCGCTCAATATCAATTGGAACTTCAGAAGAAAAAAATGTATTTTAAACTAACGTTCATTCCACTTTCATACAGACAATAGACAATATCAGGCATCTAAGATGGATGCTGACTCAAAATGGTTGCTTAGATCCCCGTGCTGTTATGTCAGACCCTCCCCTTACGTCAAATTCTCACTTTGTCACTCCCTCCTTTTTATTCTTAAAACATAGCTTTTGAGAATTAAGTTCATGATGATAGTCCAGGGATAACTCAAAAGACAAGGGCGCGTGCCCTTCACTGTCATAGTCTCGTAAGGCGCTGCGGCCAATATGTCTTTTGATGAATTGAATAACTGTGGTCGGCATCTTCTTTCTTCACGGTACTGCTGTTTTCTGGCATCTGTAAAGAGTGGCATCCGAATGGGGGAGGGGGTCGCACACCTGTGGATCATACCTTTGCAACACGTGACACACACATATAACAAGTAACACTCCCACACCTCCAAGCATTCAAAAGTTTTTGCTCCAAGTGATCTAAGCCATTCACCTAACCCCAAGGGTGATAATCTGTCACTTCCCTTTGTAACCCTCTTTTGAATCTCTTGTATTTCATCCAGTTCATGCTGCACATTGCTACACTGATCTGGAATAAAAACACAACATTGTCTTTAATCAAACACATACCCCTCCTTTTGAAGCTAAAACATAGTCTAAAGCAATTCTGTTTTGTAAGGCCATAAACCTAATCTGAACCTGTTCTTGGTTTAATGATGAAAATTAAAAACTGCAAAATTAAGGCCACATCCTTCCTGTAAATTATTATCTGACTAAACATACATTTTTACACAGGTTTCATTAGTTGGTGGAGACACTTGACCCATAAATTGATTCTTGTTCCTAGTGTCTGATACACCCTTTAAAGAGGTTCCCTTAAAAAAATTGGAAAAAAAATACAGAAATTATACACATAATACTAAAAACCTTATTTTATGCAAGCAACCTTTCTTTGGATATGCAGTTGCTAGATAAAAGAAATTGCATCTATCTCTATCATCATATATTTTCAGAAACATCACAACATTCTATTACTGAGAATTGAGGGGGTTTGGTATCTGTGGAAGCTAAATGCATGATCCTCACCCCTGCACGCATTGCATACATCATTCACTCAGAATATCAGAACAGACGATGTCTGCGATGGGTCAACATGGCTGACTTATGATCCTTTCCTTGTGGCTGACACACGCCCCTGGGTGACCCCCTCCTTTCGGTGGAGGTGCAACACACTTCTGGATCAAAGTTTTGCTGCACATGACACATACATAGAGAGTGAAGAGTACTGCCAAAACACATACAAGAGCTTTCACAAGCCACGCTTCCAGGAAACCAATCCTCCCATCAAGGCTCACTTCTACATACACCTTAAATTTCTAACTTAACACACTCTAAAGAATAAAAATATTGAGTCTCTGAAAAAATGAAATGTTCTGATAAAACCTGGCCTTAGCCTGGTGTCTTATTTTCCTCGTTGGTTAACGGTTAGAGTTTTGACTCGGCAAGATGTTAACTTGATGCGGCTGTGCTTTAGGTGACTTTGGTCTTTGGTGGCGCTGGAACATTTGGTGGAGCTGGAACGAGCTTTACTGTACTTTGGATCCAGGAAAATGACTCTGCCGCTTTAATTGCTGTATTGGTGATTACTTTAGGCCTTTTCACCTGGGATGAAAAGCATGCTTGCGCAGGAAATATGTGACAATTAACCCCATCTCGAGTAGGTGCACTTTCAACTTTGCCTAGAGAGACTCAAAAAATGTATTAGTTGCATACAACTTATTGTTTTATTACCAATAATATGGTCCTTAATTCGTTCCTTTGGACTGCTGATAGTCATAAGTCATCCCATATTTGTCTCATAGGGAGATAATTTATACCTAGGACTAAATTCTTGTATCAATGTGTTTACCCCTGTCTTAGCATCCGCATATAGACAGAGGTATTCCCTATTAATGTTCCTCAAATTAAAACTAAGTAGCTAATGTGACCCTGACTTTGATACCATCTAAGTTCCTGAAACTTTAGGGCCTCATCCCTTGCTAACCACTTGTTTCCATAATTAATTCTATCCTGTCTGCAGGCCATATCCCTAAGACCTGGGAAACTACCAGAGTTTGTCCCAATCTTCAAAAGTGGGGACAAAAAAACACTGTCTCAAACTACAGGCCAATATCCCTTTTCCCAATACTATCCACTGTTATGGAAAAATATTCCCTCCCAATTAAGCCATTATTTTACCCATACAAATTTCCCTAGCCAATCCCTATCTGGCTTTTACCCCAAACACTCCACTGTAACTATTCTGCTAAGAAATTTGAAATGCCTTGTATATAATGCATACCTTATTCACTTATGTAACTGCTTTTGCAACTATGTATCCCCTGTATTTAACCCTATACACAAAGACACACCCACAAATGAGAGGTGACTCCCAAATTCACCACTTCCTGGTAAACCCATTCTAGATTACACAGCAATTTTTACAATAACCACTGCTTACGGACACCTTTGGAAAAAATAAATGGTTAAAAGTTATAACATACATCACATATTCAGTTAATAGACAAATGATTTTGTATAAGACTTCACACTAATGTCTTGCTTTATATAATCTCTTTGCACAGTGCTGAGCACATGGTCAGCTTTATAATTTTAAAGACACTCTGCATATTCATCTGACTAAAGAAAAAATATTTTCTATAAGACTTGTTTCCGGGCAAAGAGCCATTTTGTTTCTGGGCGTTTCGCCAATTGACCCTGAAAAGATAAGATAATGGTACACCACGGCTTCTTCCTAAAAAATAATAATTATTGGATTGGAACTTTTGCTTAAAGTTTAAATACATGGAGCTTTATCCAGAGCCCTAAGAACTACATTTTTTATGGCTTTTTAAAAATTAACCCACAGGCTTTTATATAGCTAAGGTTTATATAACTTCTTAACACACAAATAACTCCACACGCTCATGCTATCTCCCTCCACTCAGTTCTTTTTAATCTCTCTGTTTTGAACTTTCATAGTTTCACTGACTTCATTCACTACAAATTTATGCTATCCTGTTGCAATTCTGTCCTTTCTCAAGCTACACACACCTATTTCTCTCCATTAGTCAACACTCACAAGTCTAACCCTCATTAACTCTTCTTTCATCTCACCTCAGGACTTTGCTGACTATTTTAAGAAAGAGGTTGAATCCATACACCAGAATATTCCCTCTTTTTCCTCCTATCCTACTTTGCTTCCTACTCTCTTCCTGCTTTCCTTGACTCTTTTTCCACTGTCTCAAAAGAGAATGTCACCATCACTGTAGATCTCCTTTCTCCCTCTAATCTGCTACATTTCCATTCTCCTTCCAACATGTAATAGTTATACCATGACTCAAAAATAGCAAGCTTGACCTTACCTGCCTTTCTAACTACTGAACTTGTCTTGTATTCTCCTGCTTGCTCCATTTTTTCACACCCATTCTCTCCTTAACCCTCTACAATCTGACTTCTGCACTGCTCCCTCCACGGAGACAATTCTCACTAAAATAACTGATGACCTATATGCTGCCCACGACAGAGGTCATTACACTCTGCTCCTATTACTCCCTGCAGCTTTTGCCTCTGTGGACCACACTCTTCTCTTTTCTCTGTACACACTCTCTCTAGGTGACCTAATAACATCTCTTAGGTTTAAATATCACCACTATGCTGACAACACCCTCATTTAATTTTCAACCCTTGACCTTACACCTGCCATACAAACCTAAGTTTCTGAATGTCCCTCTGTTATCTCATCCTGGAAGGCCCTCTTTCGCCTTAAATTTAACATGGAAAAAACAGAGTTCCTCATACTTCCTCCCAAACCTGACCCTATTATCTCCTTCCACATTACTCTTGAATCTTCCATGCAGTAGCTCAAGCACGCTGCTTAGGGATCACTCCCAACTTCTCTCTCATATTCTCCTCTTTCATTCACAACATTTCTATAACTGTCACTTTTTCCTCCACAATATCACAAAGATACACCTGTTCCTCTGTTGCTCAACTATTAAAACTCTGATTCAGACCCTCATTCTCTCCCCTCTTGCTAACTGTAATTCCCTGCTATCCCAGCTTCCTGACTTTCACCTGTCTTCCCTACTATCTCTCCCAAACGCTGCTGCCAGAATCACTCTACTCTTTAAACTCTGATTCTGCATTTCCCCTCCTGAAATTCCTCTCCTGGCTTCTAATCAAAGCCTACTGCTTCTGTACGCTCTCCCTACCTACCAATTAGTTTGTAAGCTCCTCAGAGCAGGGACTTCTCTTCCTTAATGTTACTTTTATGTCTGGATCACTTATTTCATGACCTCTTACCTTTACCCTTTGCTAACTATATGATTACGACGTGCACCACTTCTGTGAAGCGTTGTGCATATTAATGGCGTTATATACATGAAAACATACAATACAATATATACTTCAAACAATGCTTATGATCTTTTACCCACATTTTTGAACACAAAATATTCCCAAACATATCCTTATCCCATAGAAATAAAATTGAAATGTGTTTTTACTCGTTAAACACAATACAGAACACACACAATACAAAAAACTTCTCTCACACACAGCCACACAACATCACAAAAATAACAAACAAATAAAAGAAAGACATTTCTCCCCTATTACCACACAATTTCACCCTGCAACTATTACTAAAAGTTCCCTTCTCTTTCTTTACTCTCATAAATAACCTGACTTTAAAACTACTCTGATGCTCCGGAGCTTTTTGAGTTAAACTTTCGTATCTTAGCACATTCCTCGCGCTGGAGAAAAAAGTGGGGGCACGCTCTGTGCTGCTGCGATTTTGATTCTCTTTCTTGCAGACATTTGAGCAAAAAATATTCCTGTTTTCGTACGTACTTGCAAGTTTTTGTATGGTGATTTGTGCACACGTGATACTTAGCATGGCTTATCTTTCACACAGGTAATCATTCAGGAAAAATTCATTAGGGTATCAAATCCATCTAACCACTCTCCATTAAGGGCGCAACAATTTTACTTGCCGGCACCGAAACTTGAGT
This sequence comes from Ascaphus truei, assembly GCF_040206685.1. NCBI lineage: Eukaryota > Metazoa > Chordata > Amphibia > Anura > Ascaphidae > Ascaphus > Ascaphus truei. Next base: position 212,376 of record NW_027456785.1, on the reverse strand, counting down.
TTATATCAGGAAATGATTTATAACCACTTATTGCATGTGGGGAAATGGAAGGAAAAGCTTATACGTTCATAACTGATTTCTGCGGTGTCCGCCAGCCGGTCACGCCATGCTTGACTTTTGCCACAAAAACCTCATAAAATCCAAAGATTTATACTACCACAGACACACAGGGATTACTGAAAGTTAGAAGGTTCCACTATGATCCCTTGCGTTCGCATTCTTACGGATAAGAAAACCGGTGCGGCTACTCATAGTTTCACTCTTCCTTCAATAGTAATTTATTGCAAACAAACTTTTTTCATTGGGGTGGCATGGTTTTCACTGGGACTTGCATGTGTATTTTCATTGAACTTGCATGTATTTTTCATTTGAACTTGCATGTATTTTTCATTGGCCAACAAAACATATTTATATTGTCTCTTTTTTTTCTCTGTATCCATTCTTTATAATCTTTGTCTGCAGACACACAACCTCTAACGGCAAATTCTGAGAACTTTGGTTTCCCATTATTCTCCTCTTACAGTAATCAAATTTAATTGACCTGTACAATACTTCTTCGGTTACAGAAATCAAATTTAATTGACCTGTACAATACTCCTGATACAATAATCAGCGCAAGCTGATTACGTACAACTCTTTTGGCATGTTATTGTTCTGATTTTTTCACCATAACTATACCCAAGAAAACACTTGAATTACTTCAGCGGGTCCAACCCAGCCCTGATAAACCTTATACTTCTATAACATGGATACAGATAAGACCTTCTAAACAGATATCCATAAATAACCTCATTTGGTATGTTACTGACAAAAACAGAGCAAATGTACAATCAGGGACCCTTCCTGCTCAGACAACAAAAATATTTATCACAACCCAGGACAGTCTGAAAAACAATCCCTTACGCATACAAACACTCACCTTCATCACCAAAACACCAAAAAATTTAATGGGACTCTCACCTTAATCCCAATATAACTTAAAACTTAACACTTTAAAATGGATACAGGAACAGACAAATAAACTTATTTGACACTGCTAGGTTAACCCGTCAACACAGATTGAGACACCCTTCAAAACACATCTCTCTACACATCACTCAAAACAACTTTTTAAACTCAGGCTTTCCTCAAAAGGTGCCTTTTACCTTGATTCTTATGAGCGCTCAGATTTGAGTGACTGAGGAGTGGTTTTTCCAGGTGCTCAGCTTCCGGTGTTTTTTGGGTTTCTATTCGGTGCGCCATCTGATAAAGCTCTGTGAAATAACAACACGAGTCTGAGGTTATATTTTGCAGAATAGACAAATAAGTTTATTGCTTGTGCGGTGCACACGCAGAGGAGAGTTTCAAAATAAAACCCTCCCAAAGACATGGTGCATACAGGCATTATTTATACACAAAATACTAAACCCACGCCCCCTCTACAAGGTTGCGTGTCGTCACTACGTAAGCGTAAAAGGTAAACAAATTATGCACACGAATACATTGAGTTGATGACATTATGGGATGTCTAAATGAGATGATTCAGCAATAATACTTTATTAAGGTGGTGACCTTTTCTCTACATACAGAACCCATCCCTATCAGTCTGGCCTTTTTCATAACATTGGCACTTTGCTCATGGTTTTTTGGCTTAGCTGAACCGCTCAATATCAATTGGAACTTCAGAAGAAAAAAATGTATTTTAAACTAACGTTCATTCCACTTTCATACAGACAATAGACAATATCAGGCATCTAAGATGGATGCTGACTCAAAATGGTTGCTTAGATCCCCGTGCTGTTATGTCAGACCCTCCCCTTACGTCAAATTCTCACTTTGTCAGGCGGAAGGGCAGGCTTATGGGCTTTGGAGCGTGAGGGGGGGAGGGGGAAGGGGGGGAGAGAAAAGGAAGTACATTATATTATAACACATACAACTTTTCTCAACTTCAACATTCATCAACTGAGGAACAGGTTTTTTTTTTTTTTACATAACTCAACTGTGGCATAGGGACGGCTTAGTCTAGATTAGCTGGCCACATGGATCTAGTGCTGCCAGTTACTGTAATAGTGTCACTGCCGCTGCTTCCATTATCGAAGTCATTTGGGCTTCCTGTCTTGTGCAGGGCTCATTAGGCAGCTTCCCAGTTAACTAGTATTTCCTAGTCCGGGGGGTGGGGAGGGTAGCAACAGTCGTGCGAACCGAGCCTGGGGTCCATAGTCCTGTACCCGGGCCTTAGACAGATTAAATTTTGCTACTTACAGTTAGTAGATCGCAGTGCTGTTGTCGGAGCATCGCGCTCCCCTCCTATTCCCCTCGCCAACCCCTAAAGCCCAGCCGGACCTCAGCACTCTTCAACTGCCATTCGGTCAGCGTCAAAAGTTATAGTAGCTTCAGCTGTGGGTTGCCTCCGATCGTCAGGGGTCGGATTCAGAAGCTATGCGTCTGGCTGGGTCTGGTGTGGTTCTTGAGCCGTCATGTGCTCCCGTCTTCGCTGTGGACTACGGTGCTTCTCATCTGTTCTTAGACTGCCTTGGCGCCGCCGTTCTCCTCGCGGGACGGGTGCTGCGTGGTTCCGCGTCCTCCCGGTGCGGTGGGTCTTGTAGTTGCTCCGTTGTCCAGGAAAGCGGCGGGGTCAGACCCAGGGCTTTCACGAATGGGGCCATGTCCTCAGGGCGGCGGATGGTTAGGAATTTGCCGTCATAGCTTACCGTAAGCTTGAACGGAAAGCCCCAGCGGTACTTCACCTCCTCCCGGAGGAATGAGGTCAAGGGCTTCATTTCTCTCCTTCGGTCGACTGTTATCCGTGACAGGTCGTTGAAAATTTGGAGAGTTTCATTTTGGAAAGGTAGTGACTCTTTCCCTCTGCAGGCGGTGATGATCTTCTCCTTTACTGTATAGCTGTGTAATCTTATGATTACATCGCGTCACCGGTTGGGATCTTCTGATCTGGGAGCTACCGCCCGGTGGGCCCTATCCATCTCTAGGTCCATGTCCTCTAGCGGGCCGCAGAGCGATGTGAACAGTTCCGCAAGATAGGGACGAAGCTGGCCAGGTAAGACCGTCTCCGGTACATTTCTTATGCGCAGATTCTGGCGCCTGTCCCTATTTTCTTGGTCTTCCTGCCCGTCTTTGAGACGGGAGATCTCCTCTCCTAGGCGGATGATTTCTTCCTCGGCTGCTGTTTGTCTTGCCAGGGACTCCTCCAGTCCACCTTCCAGAGTCGTTGTCCTCTCTGTTAGGCCAGACATCTCCTGTTTAATCTCCGCTACTGCTGCTTTGATTTCTGCCTGCAGGGATGTTTGGAGCTTGACATGCATGGTGGAGAATAGGCTCTCCAGGTAGGATCGGGTGATCGGTTCCTCTATCTCCATTTCAAGAGTTGCATGGGCTTTCGTACCCATATTTAGAGCTGCTTGCGGCTCTTGTGAGCCTCGTGGTCCGCCACCCTCTTGGTTTGCTGGACTCTTCTGTGTCGGGGAGAAGAATCGTGACACCGCCGGTGCTGTGGGCTTCTTTGTGTGTTTGGACATGCTCCGATCTCTCCAAGTAATTGGGGTATGTTTTTGAGCCTTGAATTTCTGGTTTGGGAGCGTTATTTATTAAGTTTTAGCCGGTGGGTCTGCGGAGCTCCCCTCCTACACCCCCATTCCTGATGACATCATCGGAAACCCATCCCTTTAGCACATTTTTAATGGATCATCAAAATTCAGTATTGTCATAGACAACTTAGGATCTGTCTGTGTTTTTTTTTTTTAGGGAAGCTGTGTCTTTAACTGAAACGGGAGGCGGCCATCTTGGATCCAGATGGAACGCAGGCTAAAACACATGACATGAAGATAGCTCCTACTCAGAAAGCTCTTATTCAGACCACAGCTCTGATCAGACCCTCTCTTCACAGTGGGGGCGCAGGCAGGCTCAGGAGGGATCAGGTAGGGCGCAAGAAGGCGGGCAGCCAATATCTTCAACTGGTTTAGCCAACAAAATAGTCAGTGGGTCCATAGAAATGGACACATCCGTTATTTCTTTTTTTTAATAGATTGGATAACGATCCAATATTTCTATTGCCGGACACGTTCACCAAATGTGGACCATATCGCTTCTCTGCCCACAACCCCTCCAGCACAGATCAGACACCACAGGGTAGATTTGCTTCAGCCGCCGTGGCGTGAGGTACCAATGAATAAAATTTTATATATATTTTCTTTAGTTGCTGTGCATATGGAAGTTTTTGCAGCAAACTCCCATATATCCTCCCAATCATCCCTGTCAATTTCTATTTTCAAATCCGCTGCCCATTTGAGCATGCAGTCATGATCATGTGAATTGACCAAGGCCTCCAAACTGGCTTTTATTCTAGTTATCAAACCTTTTTGATAACTACCTCTCCTACATAGGCAGCAGAGATGTAGAGGAGCACAGCAGCGTTTCTTGGCAGCATACCAGCTAGTGGATCGCCAAAATGAGGGTAACTCCAAGCAGGGATGAGTATTAAAAGAGTACTTTAATGGTCAGTGCAAAACAGAACAATGGTAAGAGCGCACCTACGCGTTTCGTCCGTAAAGGACTTTCTCAAGGTGGATTATACTCTATGTCCCTGAACCTGGATCCATTATGGTATATGGAATTATCAGTATACTAATGAGCCATCTATGGTGATGCACCATAAACACCACTTACCTCTCCTACATAGTGCTTCAAAACTTGTGAAGGGAGTAAATTCTAATTTTGGGGACATTTTTGGAAAAAAATTCTGATCTGTAGATATTTAAACATACTAAGGTCTGGTGCCTCATACCTAGTTAGGAACTCTTGGAAACTAGAAAGTTTTCCTTTATGCACTAGGTCGGCAACTACTCTAATATGTTTAGCTTTAATTTGGTCGAATTGTTTATAATCACAGCCTGGGGGGAAATTGGGATTGTTAAAAAGCGGAGTGAGTTGCGAAACGGGAGACACAAGATTTAATTTGCCCTTAGACTTGCTCCAACTCTCCCAGGTAAATCTCGTCGGATCTAGCTCAAACATTTTGGCGTACACCTCCTTAGCCAGTGCCCATAGGGACACTGGCAGAGAAGACGTTCTAGCATATTGGGATTCTATGGCTAACCAACAATATTGTGTTGGATCAGCGTTCCACATCACCACCTGCCTTAGTTGGGCAGCTTGGTAGTATTTCGAGATATCTGGGACACCCAAACCTCCTCTTGTCTTTAAAGCCATCATCACCGATCTAGCTGTTCTAGGCCTTTTACCTTGCCAAATAAAATTAAATATTCTATTTGGGAAATTTTTCAGTTCGGATCCCGGTATCCGGACTGGGAGAGTCTGGAAATGATATAATAACCTAGGGAGTATATTCATCTTGACTGATACTATTCTCCCAATCCATGACACCTGATATCCTTCCCACTTTGCCAGATCCCTTTTAATCTTATCAAACAATGGTGGATTGTTGCCTTGATATAGGGAGTGGTAGTTCCTAGACACATTTACTCCCAGATATTTAATATGTGAGGAACTCCATCTGTAGCTGAAATTCAGTTTTGGTAATTTTATCTCTGGATCCGAAAGATTCAGATTAAAAGACTGTGACTTGTCGCTGTTCATTTTATATCCAGAGATTTTTCCAAAGTCTGATAGCGCCTTTTTTTTTTTTTTTAACAATCTTTTTTCCTTTATTGGAGACAGATAAAAGTTGGTACATTCAGGGGTTACAATCAGTACAGTATTTAACAATCGGATAGGATTAAGTTGACTTGGTTGTGTTCTATGGAGACAGTCTCAATAAAGCCTTTTCTCAGTTTTATGTCAAAAAAGAGATGGGTAGGGGGAGACTCAGGTTGGGGGGGGATAGATGGGAACGACAAAAGATGGGTTGGGGGGGGCAAGTTTCGGGGAGGGTCGGAGGAGGGGGGGGGGAGCATTGGGGAGTTCCTCTCTTATTGTCAGTGCCGGGGGGTAAGTGAGGGGAGATGGGTTATTTTATGTAGTTGGGTCTAGTCTGGTGTCGAGATTCCTAGACTTATCCATGGTTCCCAGGTGTTGTGGAATTGTGGCATTTTTTGCCTGAGCATTGCTGTTAGCCTTTCCATGCTCATGACTAGGTTTATTCTGTTTACTACTGTCCTTCGTGAGGGTGCTTTCAGTTGTTTCCAGGCTGCTGCAACTGTACATCTCGCGGCCGTGAGTATGGCCGACATCAGTCTGGCCTCGGGGGCCGGGATGTCCTCCATTGGGCTGCCCAGCACGTATGTCAGAGGGTCCAGCGGGAACTCCAGGCCAAGGGTCTCGTCTAGCAAGCTCTGGATTCTAGTCCAGAATTTCTGGATTTCGGGGCATGTCCACCATATGTGGGCCATGTCCCCTTTCTGTCCACATCCCCTCCAGCACAGGTCCGATGCGCCGGGGAAGATCTGGCTCAATCTACTCGGGGTCAGGTACCATTGAAATAGTATTTTGTATATGTTTTCTTTTGTTACTGTGCAGATTGAAGTTTTGGGGGCTGCCTCCCAGATGTCCTCCCACTCCTCGAGGTCTAGGGGTACGCCCAGGTCTATACACCATTTTTGCATATAGGCATGTGTGGGCGAGGGGAGGGAATTTTCGATTATTCTGTAAATTGACGTAATTAGTCCCTTCTGGTATTCTCTCACTTGGCAGAGGGACTCAAATTTGGTTATAGGGGGGAATTTTGAGGAGGCGGACAGAGCTCTGAGAAAGTGTCGTAGCTGTAGGAATGCAAAAATGGGGAGGTGGGGGGCCGCTAATTTGTTTTTGAGCTCCTGGAAGGACAGAGCTTCATTATTCTCCAGCAGATCCGCTACCGTGCTAATATGAAGTTCCTGAAATAGACCGATTTGGGCTTGGGTGCATCCCGGAGGGAATTCAGGGTTCCCAAGTATGGGGATGAGTTGGGAGGGGGGAGAAGTTAGGCCATATTTCCCTCTGTTTTTGGACCAGATAGACCACGTGCATTTCATTGCTCCTAACTCAAATTTCTGGGGAGGTTTTCCTTTATATTCTGGGGACCATAGCAATATAGGGAGGGGGAGAGGGGATATGTAGCAAGCCTCCATTTCTAACCAGCAGGTTGTACTCGGGGGGCTGTTCCAGACTACTGCTTGTCTGAGCTGGGTCGCGTGGTAATATCTGACCACATCTGGTACCCCTAGTCCACCCCTCGTTTTAGCTGCTAAGAGCACTGACCTTGGGACTCGGGGTTTCCGATACTTCCATATAAATTGCATTATTTGCTTTTGAATATCCTTTAGGTCGGCTAACGGTATTGGGATTGGGAGGGTTTGGAAATAGTATAACAGTCGGGGAAGGATATTCATTTTAGCGGAGACGATTCTGCCGAACCAGGAGATCTGGTATGTATTCCATGTCTCTAGGTCTCTCTTGATTTGACTAAATAGGGGGGGATAGTTTGTTTTATATACACTGGCGACACATTTAATTGCACTGCGGCCAGATCCGCAAGCCGGGAGATTTCCCGGCTTGCTAGTGGCCGCCCTGCGCCCCCTGCACGCACGTCCAGGGGCTCCCCGAGGGAGCCCTGGTGTCCCGCGATCGCGGGACAGCGGCAGGGGGTTCCGGGGGACCCGGCGGACCCGGCAGCGGTAGGGAGAGCGCCCCGATCGGAGGGCGCTCTTCCGCTGCTTCGGCGCGCGCCCGTCACACTCGGGCGCGCGCCAGGCTACTGCTGCGGCACAGAACGGGCAAATGCTCGAATAAACTGTGCCGCAGCAGTAGCATGGAGTACTTTTTAGTGATTTTTATTCCTAGGTATTTTATATGGGACAAGTTCCATCTATATTTGTAGTTTGATTGGAGAAGTTTCCATGTGGCTTCGGGGAGGGATATATTCAGTGCCTCAGATTTGTCCCTGTTTATCTTGTAGTCTGAGGCCTGACTAAATTCATCTAATAATTTATGGAGATTGGGCAGGGAGATATGTGGGTTAGCTAGGGTCAGAATGACGTCGTCCGCGAAAAGGGATATTTTGTAGTTTTTGTCAGCTATAGTTACACCTGTGATGTTCGGGTCTGCTCTAACTTGGGCCGCCAGAGGTTCTATTGATATTGCGAATAGCAAGGGGGATAGGGGGCAGCCCTGTCTGGTTCCGTTTCTAATGTGGATCGGACTGGATTGTCCTCCTGGTAATTTTAAATATGCCATGGGGTTCTGGTAGAGTGCTCTGACCCCCTCTAGAAACGGGCCTGAGAAGCCGAATTTGAGCAGGGTTTTGTCTAGGAAGGTCCATTTGATCCGATCAAAGGCCTTCTCGGCGTCTAGACTGAGGATCATGGCTTGAAGTTTGTTGAGATGCACGTGGTCAATGATATTAATAATCTTGCGGGTGTTGTCAGAGGCCTGTCTTCCTGACACAAATCCCACTTGGTCTATATGAATTAGTCTGGGGAGAATAGGGCTTAACCGGTTTGCTAGGATCTTGCTAAAGAGTTTCAGGTCTGTGTTAAGCAGGGAGATTGGTCTGTAGCTACCGCATTGCAGCGGGTCCCTTCCTTCCTTGTGTATAATTGCTAGGTTGGCAGCTGTAATTGTGCCTGGGATCGGGGCTCCTTCTAGGAAAGAGTTGAACATATCGAGTAGAAAGGGGGAGAGCGGCATGCTAAATTTTTTATAATAGGCGTTTGAGAAACCGTCTGGACCAGGGGTTTTGGCTATCTTAAGGGTGCTTATGGCTTGTGCCAATTCCTCCTGGGTGATCTTACCATTTAGGGCTTTGAGTTCCTCTTCCGTGAGAGATGGTAGATTACATCTTGCTAAAAATTGCGAGATATAGTCTACGTCTACTGGGTCTTGGTTGGGGGGGTGGAGATTGTAGAGATCTGTATAATATTTTGCAAATTCTTGGGCTATTTCTTTTTCGATGTAAGTGGTGTGGCCTCCTTTAGTGTGGATTCTAGTAATTTGGCCCCTTGTTTTTATGCCCCGAAGTTTTGATGCTAATAGTTTATCAGCTTTGTTGCCTTTGTCATAAAACTTCTGGTTGGACCATTTAAGTTTTCTCTCCACCTCCTCTAATTGGGATTGTCTTAGTTCGGTCCTAGTTTTTTCAAGTATTCTGAGTAGTTTCTTGGAGGGTGACTTTTTATGCTGGTGTTCCAAGGTAGTTATTTTTTCAGTTAGCTCTTTTTGCATTTTTAGTTTCTGCTTTTTTTTATAAGATGCTAGGGAGATTAGATCCCCTCTGATTTGAGCTTTGTGGGCTTCCCACAGTGTTGACGCTAGGGGGACTGACCCTTTGTTTTGTTCAAAGAACATATTTAGTTTGTGTCGAATCGTATCTACTGTTTGGGGGTCGTTCAGTAAGGTATCATTAAGTTTCCAATTATAGGAGGTGTGTTTCACAAACGGGAGAGTTAGGGTCAAATCTATCGGGGCATGGTCAGACCACGTTATTGGTCCTATATTGGAGTGGGAGGACGCCTGGAGGACATTTGTGGAACCTATGAAATAGTCGATCCGCGAGTATGATTGGTGCGGGGCCGAGAAGAACGTATAGTCCCTCTGGCCGACGTGCTGGGCCCTCCAAATATCTGTGAGGGAGAAACTTTTTACGACCTCTCTAAGTTTTGTCGCTTTTTGTTGGGTCTGGGCTACATATTGGGTGGACGGTTGGGTGGTTCTATCCTGATCGGGGGATAGGGCCATGTTGAAATCGCCAACTATGAGCAACGAAGCTAGAGCTGATTGATCAAGGGAGTCTAGCAGGACCTGGATAAATTGAACTTGATTTTCGTTTGGGGCGTATATATTTATTATAGAAATAGGGTTGTTCCAGAGAGGGAACCTTGAATGTGCAGGTATCGGCCATCTGGATCTCTGTTAATCTTGGAGAGGGCAAATGAAACACTGTTCCTTATTAGAATGGCTACTCCTCTTTTTTTAACCTGGGAGGAGGCGTAGTAGGCCTGGGGAAAGGTCTGCTTGAATGTGTTTGGGGGATCATTAGAGTTGAAATGTGTCTCTTGTAAGCATATGATATCGCTCCGGAGTTTTTTAAGTTCCTGGAGTGCTAACTTACGTTTTTTAGTTGAGTTGAGTCCTTTAACATTTAGGGAAGTGATTTTAATTGATGACATTATTGTGGGGTTGTGCTTCCAGGATTGAGAGGCCTGGACCCCGTATTTATCCCATGACGGGGGTTGGTTTGTTTATTATTGGGGGGGGGGGTTGGTTGGGGCGCAGCTTGGTTCGTGAGTCATTGTGTCCTAGGAGCTCGGGGGGGGTTGGGTGGGAGGGAGTTGGACGGGGGGAGGAAAGGGGGAAGGGGGGGGGGCACACAAGAGGAAAGTAAGAAGTGGGCTTTCTGAGGGCCCATTTGTTTTTCCCTGTGGCACCTTCGTGTCCAGGGGTTGAGGGGGGAGTCCCCGGGAGATCTTTCCGTGACGTCGGTCGTGGAAGACTTCCAGGATTGGAGGTCCGGCACCCTCCACTTAAAGATTGGCAGGTGGGGGTGAGGAGGGGGGGGAAGGGGGGTATTGAGGTTGGGTATAGCTTTGGGAAGAGATTTGTGTTCTCTAGTTTGAGGAGCTTTGTGGAGGTGGGGGGGGGGGAGGACAGGGAAGGGTGGGGGAGGTGAGACGGTTGGGGGGGAGGGAGGAGGATGGGGGGGGGGGAAAGTGGGGTCTGAGGGGGGGGGGGAGGGGAAGGAGAAGGGTGGGGCAGGGGAATGGGACATTAGGGTGCAGGGGAGATCAGGGATATCTCCCATGATTTCCTCGCAGTTCCCTTCGTAATGATATGTCCTTTATAGGTTTGCTTTACTAGGCACCTGTGTTTAAAGTGCTTATCAGATGCCTGTTTCACTCTGTCTTAGCCATTGCCTCGATGGAGTGAGATTTCGGGTACCAAGCGCGTGTGTAGGTTTTCTACTGTGCTTTATCTGGGCAGGGGGGGTAGGGTATATGCGTGAAGGGAAGGGGGAGGGGAGGGGGTGGGATAACGGGGGGAGGGGGAGAAGGGAGGGGGGAGAGGATGTGGAGTAGGCGGGCTGGGTGGGGAATGGTGGGGGGGAGGGGAGTGAGGGGTTGGAAAGGGGGGAGAAGAGAGCTTTGGGTTTAATGATCCGTCTTATTACATCGACACTTTTCATTGCAGTACAATATACAGATTACTGGATTACATTGTTAGGCAAAGGCTTAAGGAAAAAAGGAAAATCACAGCAGTGTGTATCTCCAGACATTCATTCCCTCGTTATTCCTCTTTGTAAGCTAGGGGAGATCATGGGTACCTTTAATGAGAGCGGTTCTCTTTTCGGTGTGTTAGTCGGGGGGGGCAGGGGGGGGCAGGAGGTTGAGGGGAGGGGGATGGGAGGTTGGGGCGGAGGGGGGGGTGTGAGGGGGTGGGGGGGGAGGGGGTGGGCGGGGTAGGGGGGGGGAGTGGAGGGAGGGGGGAAAGGCTGTGAAGTAGGCAGGCTGGGTGGGGGGTGATGGGGGGGTAGTGGGGAAGAGGAGGAGTGTGGGGAGGGAGGGGGAGAAGGGAGAGGATGTGGAGTAGGCGGGCTGGGTGGGGGGTAGGGGGTTGGAGGGGGGGGAGGAGAGAGCTTGGGGTTTAGTGACCTGTTCCATTTCATCTACACATTTCACTGCAGTGCACTGTACAGACTAATGGGTTACATTGCTAGACACAGGTAAGCGCAGAAAGGAAAATCACCACCATGTTTATCTCCAGACTCTCATTCCCTCGTTATTTCTCTTTTTTTGTCAGAGAGGAACTTCAATCTCACAATATTTGAGAAATACATTTTGACCGGGTATGGGTGTGCATATGCTGTATTTAAGAGCCCGTTGCTCTGAATGCTTATCCTGAAAGGGGAACCGGGGGGAGTAGGAGGGGGGGGGGGAAAGGCAAGGAAGGGGGGGAGGTGGGGGGGGGAGCTGGCTTATCTCTCTAGGCGTAGGTACATTTTTCAACTTATGGGAAATCTTTTTGGCCGTTTGTGAATGCTGTAAACCCTTGTTATGAGTGTTTATTACTCATTCTTTAACCAACTGTGGGTCTTTGTCGCCCATTACTAGGCATTATATCGGTTGCAAATTCTGTTCTTTCAGGGGGCGGGGGGGAGGGGGCAAGGGGAGATATCTGGACACACATTTGGGTTTGCATATCACGTTGTTAGGGCATCTCCTATATGCGGCAGTTCGCGACCCCATGAGGGGTTAATTGAGTTCTTGCCATTGATCGGGGCCTCAGCAGTTCTAGGGTCCCAGGTGTATCGGGGGGGGGCAGGGGGGGAGGGGCGCTTGGGTGAACATCCACGGTACCTTTAGGGGTTGTCGGGGGGGGGGAGGGGAGTGAGGGGGAGGAGGTGAGGGTGTTATTTTCATACGACCTGTCTCTTGGTGGTTTCAGCTTGGGAGGGAGGAGAGGGGGAGGATTCCCTTGCCCAAAAGGAGTACAGGGGGCCGGCGGCCCTGTCCACGCGGGCGCCTCGGTGCTGGGTCTCCTGGCTTTCGGGATGAATGGCCGGGGGGGAGAAATAGTATGAGGGGGGGAGGTAGGGGGGGGGCTTCTTTTTCTCTTTTTTTTTTTTCCCCCCTTCTTTCCCCCCCCCCCCCCTTGGTGGAATTGCGCCATTACGCACGTGCGGGCCTTGTCGTCCTGATCTTGGGACTCGTTCCTCGGAGCTGATGACGTTAGCGACTTCTCCCCGTCCCATGGTGGGCCCGTTGGCGGATGAATCTACTTTGCTATCTCAGCGGAGATAGGCCCGTCATCTGCTGGCTTGTGCTGGGGCTCCGGATGGCTCGGCTCGGGGCGGGCAAGGTAAGGATAGGGGAGGGGGGGGAGTGAGGGGTGGGGGGGAGGGCAATAGGGAGTGGGGGGAAGGGGAGGCTTGGGGGGGGGAGGGGGGGGAGAGTGGGGGGAGGGGGCGGGGGGGACTGGGTTCTAGGGGGGGAGGGGGGGGAAATTCCTGGTGCTTGTGGGAAGGAGGGTTGAGAGAGGGTAGTGCTGGAGGGATAGACTAAGTGGGGCGAGAGGTCAGTGTGGTATGGAGGTTTGGTTGAAGCACGCGGGTCAGCCATCTTGTTCTTGCGAGGCAGGCTTTGTTGCTCCCTGGGTCTTTTGGCTGGCGATTCGTTCTGACGCTCTCGGTGTTTCCGCCGGGTCTGCTCGTAGTGCTCTGGGGGGGCTTCTCTCTCTCTCCCCGTCTCTTCGGCTGGGGACTCCTATCGCCTCGAGGAACTCCTTGATGTCGTCAGGATCGGTGATGGTGAAGAACCGCCCGTTCCTCGGGACAACGAGCTTGAAGGGGAAGCCCCAGCGGTAGGGGATTCCGCGATCCCTGAGAATTGCCGTGAGGGGTTTCATCCCTTGTCTTTTCAGGACGGTCCATCTGGAGAGGTCGTTGAATACTTGAATCGTGTAAGTATCCATTTTGATGCCGCCGTCCCTTCTCGCAGCTGCAGAGATCTTTTCTTTCGCCGTGTATGTGTGGAACTTCATAATGACATCCCTTGGGCGCTTTGGGTCTGGCGATTTAGGGCCAAGGGCTCTGTGCACCCTGTCGAGTTGGAGCTCGTGTTCTGTGAGGTCAGGTACCAGCTTTAAGAAGACGTTTTTGAGGTAAGTTGGTAGTGATTCTGGGGGGACCGTCTCGGGGATACCTCTGAACCGCAGGTTCTGCCTGCGATCCCTATTTTCGTGGTCTTCAATGGTGGATTTTAGCTCGGCAATTTCGTGGCCCATTCGCGCCATGTCATCCTCCAAGTTTGAGTGGGAGTCTGCTATCGTTGCCATTTTCGCCTCCACTTCGTCTACCCGTGAGTTCAATTTATTCACATCCTCTCTAATGTCCCTTAAAACCTTCTCGAGGCCTTGAGTGAAACCTTTCCGCATTCTGAGGAGTAGGGCTTCAAAGAAAGCCGGGTTGAGCTCTTGCTGTTGTGCAGGACTGTGCTGGGGCATATCGGCCGCCTCCGCGGCGTCCTCGTGTTCTTCGTCGCCATCCTGGATGTTTGCTGCCAGCTCCATCTGTCTCTGTGCTGGGTGGAAGAACTTAGTTACGGGGTTCTGCGATTTCCTTTGGTTCCTCCCCGTCATGCCTGGGTACCTTAGGGAGGCTGTTAAACACTTTTGGGGGAAATTCGTTCGGTTTGGAGTGCTGTTCTAATAGCGTTCTGGGGAGGGTGTCGGGAGTTCTCCTTTTAACCGTCCATTCACAGAGGATGGTGGGTTGTGGCACTCTGAGGCTCAGGCAGTAGGGCCAAATTTTTGGCAATTGGGACAGGCAGCCGTGTACCCCTTTAAGGGGAGATATTCCTTTAAGATGGCCGCTTCCTCCTCTGCAGCCACGTGGTGGGACCAGCAGTACCTTCAGTGAGAGGGTACTCTCCCTGTGCTCTCCCCTGCCGGGATCGCCTGATGGGGTATGGAGGTAAATTTATTGATTGTCTCGGGGGGGGGGGGCGGGCACGCGGTCACCGCAGCGGAGTGTTGCTGCTCAGGCTTCCTCGTGGGGCTATGGGAGGCTGCCGCAGACGCGCCTCAGTCACCGCTCACGGGGGGAGGGGGGTTTCCCCGAACACCACAGGGAGATCGGGCACCGCGGGACACCCGGAGCTTAGCTCCACCGCCCCTCCTACCTCCCGCTCCGCTTCTCCCGACGGCTCCTCCGATTTTGTGTGTGGGGCAGGGGGAGACTTCCACCGGGGGTCGGGGCTCCCAGGAGGCCTCTCAGAGCGCCGGCAAGCCCACTCCAAATGTCAGGAAAAGGTGAGTCCTGTGCGCAGCTAGTCTTTGGGGTTCTGGGCTGTGAGGTTTGGGGGGGGATTTGTTTATTTTAATGCTGTATCTTAGTTTATTCGTTGGAGGGGCCCTGGAGCAAGTCTCTCAGGCAGCCATTCCTCGTGACGTCACAGGAAGTCTCCCTGATAGCGCCTTTTGGAACTTGGTGTCCCCGTGTTCCCACCCTGAGCCTTGAGGTTATAAAGTTTAATATAAAATGCGGTAAATTCCTCCGCTATTTTCTGTTCGTTATAGATTATTTCTCACGATTAATTTTTTGTCGCTGTGATCTGGGAACGCTTCTGTATACCTCTTAGTTTGCTCGCCAAAAGTCTGTCAGCCTTATTGCCCTTGTCATAGTATTTCTGACAAGTCCATGTAAGAGCTTTTTCTACTTCTTCCATTTGGGCTTGTTTTAGCTCATTCCTGGCTGCGGTCAAGGTTTTATAAATCTTTTTCGAGGGGTTGGGTTTGTGCTGTTGTTCCAGCTTAATTATTTTAGTTGTAACAACTAGTGACATACCGCTCACCTAAATATTGAATACCAACTCTATGATAGGGATGACAGACATACATATATAAGGAGACAAAGGATGCTTCTAAAAAGATCCCACTTTAATGCACAGCAAAGCCGAAAATAGTCCACAGGTATAGTAACCCACTAGAGTAATGGTAAGGCTATAAGGCTACAATTAAGTAACCGCTCCCAACACTGTGGGAGGACAATTACCACTAAAATGCCCTAGGGCAAAAATAATAAATGATTTATTGATATTCAGAAGTCGACGCAGTAACACACACTCAAAATAACCATAAAAACAATTAAAACATAAATCACGGGTGAGGCAGGGTAAGGGGATATTATTATAAGATGAATTCCCAAATATTAGTGTATGTCCCCTTACCAGTACCAGGTGGTAGTGTGAGACACAATGGTAAATACAAATGATAGGCAATAGAGAATGCTAGAGCCTCTGGTCTCAGGGTATGGTGGAGGTTGCACTAATCATTGCATGCTGTGATTGATCTGCTCAGTATCAATAGTTGGATATCACACTGACAGTAGGTAGTGATGCATGCAGAGTAGTGAATGCAAATAAATGTGCCACTGTCATATATCACAAAACCTATATAGGTACTAGTTCACATGATCAATGATTCAGTAAATCATTAGTGCACATTATACCACATTATATAAATGAACCGCGGCATGTGCATCAAAAACCGGACCTGATATATGCATAAACTTCCTCTGCTAGGCAGTTAACAACTCGAACAACCCCACACAAACTACCAGGAACAGTCTCACCCGTGACTCCTCCTACACGACGTCAACGTGGTGACGTCATGCCGACGATCGTTTCGCGCATAAGGGGCTGGCGCTTTCTCAAGGTTCAGCCTCACCCGTGATTTATGTTTTAATTGTTTTTATGGTTATTTTGAGTGTGTGTTACTGCGTCGACTTCTGAATATCAATAAATCATTTATTATTTTTGCCCTAGGGCATTTTAGTGGCAATTGTCCTCCCACAGTGTTGGGAGCGGTTACTTAATTGTACCCTTATAGCCTTACCATTACTCTAGTGGGTTACTATACCTGTGGACTATTTTCGGCTTTGCTGTGCATTAAAGTGGGATCTTTTTAGGAGCATCCTTTGTCTCCTTATATATGTATAATTATTTTAGTTGTCAGATCTGTTATTAATTTCACCTTGGCCTTTCTGTGGGATGCAATTGAAATAAAAGTTCCCCTAATTGCTGCCCTATGGGCTTCCCACAGAACCGCCGGAGAGTCTACTATGCCCCAGATGAGAGCGAAGTACTCCCTAAGAGCCTTTTTACTTTCTTTTTCTACCTCCGGGTGGTTCAGTAGGGAGTCGTTCAGCTTCCAAGTGTAGGCGGTTAATTTATGAAATGGGGTGGATAGGGTTAATGTGATGGGGGCGTGATCTGACCATGTAATGGGGCCTAAGTCCGAATTTGTGCAGGCTTCCAGGATATATTTGGTAGCAAAAAAATAGTCTATACGAGAGTATGACTGGTGGGGTGCGGAATAGAATGTGTAATCTTTTTGGCCCTGGTGTTGGATTCTCCAGATGTCCATTAAGGAATATTCCTTGGTGATTGTTTTAAATTGTTTCTCCATCCTCTGAGGTGGAGCTCTGTGTTGGCCTTGTTGGCCTGAGGTTCTGTCCTCCGCAGAGTTTATGGCCATATTAAAGTCTCCGCCCACAATCAACGAAGATAGGTAGGTAGGGTCAACCTTTTCTAACACTGCTTTCAGGAATTCCGTTTGATTATCATTTGGCGCGTAGATGTTGATCAGAGCGACCGGCGAGCCAGCCAGTGAGCCATATACCATTAGAAATCTACCCTCTGGGTCTGAAGTGGTTTTGGTGATATTGAATGGGGTTCCTTGTCGGAGCAGGATCGCTACTCCCCGCTTTTTACTGTTAAATGACGAGAAGAAACCCGTAGGGAATACATTGCTAATCAATTTGGGCAGCTCTTGGGATGTAAAGTGCGTCTCTTGGAGGAAGATGATATCTCCCTTGGACTTTTTCAGCTCTTGGAGCGCCAGTCGTCTTTTTCTATTATTATTCAGGCCCTTTACGTTTAGTGATACAAGTTTAATTGCGGACTGACTAGCCATTTGGGTGAGAGAGTTTAGTGTCCATCGGGGTCTCGCCCTTCCCACCGGGGAGATCCTGGTTCGTTGGTTCAGAGAACCTTTTTTTTTTTTTTTTTTTTTTTTTTTTCAACTTATTCTTTATTTGTTTTTTTGTTTTGTTAAGAAAAATGGGGAGTGGGATACAAAACACAAAAAGGGGAACATGTTACTTGCGAATCACATACAGTTGTATCAAGTGAATAACACATTCAATGGGGAGACTATAATGACATCACTGTTTTTACAGCGTTTAAAGTAGTGAATACAGAAAATTAACTCAAAAGACTTAAAAGGGGAAAAAGAAAAAGAGGGAAATGTCATTGCTTTTAGAATATTCATTTCTTTTGTTGTCATACCGGCTTAACCTCCATGCATTTGTAGAGTATCCGAAACTGGATACTGGATACTGGATACCCTCCAGGCTCACCTCTGCATTTTATACAATTACAATTCCTATCACACCAGGGTTGTCTCAATAGTGAAGCTCTTGTTACTTATTGTTATATATATTTTTTTTTATTTTTATTAATTTCCCTAGCTAGTGTGTTTTTACCCCACCTATTTTTTGGTTTTCAGGACTGGAGAGTAGCTCTCGAAAGATATCTATTTCCTATATAGGTTCTCCACGGTTCCCAGACGTCTATGTATTTCTGTACTGTGTCGTTTTGTATCCCCGTCAGTTTTTCCATAAGACAGATCCTCCATAATCTCGCTTTTACAGTGTGTATGGCCGGCTGCTGTTCCTGTTTCCAGTCTTTGGCTATTTCGCATCTGGCAGCTGTATATATGTGTGTCAGGAGTTTGTCGTCAGTTTTTTCTATGCTTTCAATTGGTCTGCATAGCAGTACCTTCCAGGGGTCTAGGGGGAAGTCATACCCAAGAATTGTCTGTGCCATATCATGTGTGGCTCTCCATAGCTTTGTTACCTTTGGGCACGTCCACCACATATGTATAAACGATCCCTGCTGGCCACACCCCCTTGTACACACAGGGGACATGTTTCTAAAAAATTTGGACAATCGTAATGGGGTGTAGTACCATTGGTGGAGCATTTTATATGCATTTTCTTTTATTAATACACATGTGGAGCTCTTTGCTATTCCTTCAAATATGTTATCCCACTGCTCTTGATCTAGTTCTCCCAGCTCTTCTTCCCACCTCGCCCTCCATTTGGGCTTTATCTCCAATTCCTGTTTACCTTCTGCAAGTATGCTGTATACTTTAGAGATTAGGCCCTTTTTGTCCTCCCCCATGAGGCACAAATCCTCAAATGTTGTGAAGTCGCTATACGGACCTGTCTTCTGTATGTGGTCCCTCAATTGAAGATACCTAAAAAAGGCCGAATCAGGGAGGCCATAGTCTCTCTTTACTACCTCAAACGTCTTAATAGCATTGTTTGCCCATAGATCTTTTACCCTTATGATATCTGCCTTGCACCATTCTTTAAACGCTGTTGGTTCCGTACCCGGGATAAAGCTAATATTGTCAAATAGTGGTGTCAACTGAGATTTGTTGGTGGATAGCCCATGTTTAAGTTTCAATGAATCCCACATGGCTAGCGAGTGTGTGATAGATTCCAGGGGCACCATCAGTGCTGGTCTTTCTTTCTTTGTTAACCACAGTATCATTTCTATGGATGACCCAGATATCACATCGGACTCAATTTCCACCCACTTTTTCTTCCGTTCATGTGCATGCCAGTGAACCAGTTGGCTTACACTGGCGACACACTTTATTCGAGCTTGGCTAGTCCCACGAATTCGGGTATACCCGGGTGTATTGAGGTTTGTGACTGTTTTCTGCCCGAGTACATTGAGTTATTTTCCAAGCAGGGATTGAAGCATTTTATTCCCGCTGGCTGCAATACTGCACAGTATATATATATAAACTGCATTACAATTCATGAATTTATGCCATCTGGTAGACACGCGAAGCATTGCAGCCTATTAAATCCTAATCATTATCATTTAACAGATCAGCCGCCCATCAGCCAGGCATGAACCCAGGCTGGGAAGGCAAATGCAACGGGGCTTGTCAGAGGTTAGGAGTGGCGCATTCCAGGTATCTGCCAGGTACATACCGGGTATTTGCTCGAATAAAGTGTGTCGGTGCAGTACATGCGCCGCTTGATAATATTGCCACAAGTGTGGCAAAGCTAGCCCTCCTGACTGTTTGGATCTATATAATGTGGGCAGTTTTATTTTCGCTTTTTTGTTATTCCATATGAATTTTGTGATAGCTTTCTGCAGCTCATGCATGTCCCTGGCTCTGACCTGTACTGGAAGTGTGTGGAAAAGGTACAATATTCTTGGCAATAAGTTCATTTTGATGGCAGTTATTCTACCCAACCATGATATATGATATCTGGACCATTCTTCTAATTCTTTTTTCAGCGTTTTTATTAGTGATGGGTAGTTGGTCTCGTATATAGTGTTGGGTGTGTTAGTCAACCATATTCCCAATTCTACGAGAAGGCCAATAAGGCCGACACAATGCTGGCCACAAGATTAAGGAAGGATAGAATGCAATCTAGAATACATAGCATTAGAAGAAAAGATGGAGTGTGCACAACAAACCCACAGACAATAGCTAATGAATTCACCACATATTACAAAGAGCTATACAATGGAGATAAAGTAGAAAAAGGGAACACCACCATGAAAAAACAGAGAGCTTTTCTCAGAAAAATAAATTTGCCTAAACTCACAGAACAGGATATAACAACACTATCCCAGCCAATTACGTCGACAGAGGTTTTAGAAACAATAACGGGGTTGAAGAACTCCAAGGCCCCGGGACCAGATGGTCTATCCAATATTTACTATAAAAAATTGGCCCACATATTAGCTCCCCAATTACTAAAGATATTTAACAAAGCTCTTGAGGGAGAGCAGTTTCCTCAAACGATGCTGGAATCAAAAATAATATTAATACATAAAGAGGGAAAAGACCTCACCCAATGCAAAAGCTACAGACCGATATCCTTGATCAATAACGATCTCAAAATATTTTCCAAAATATTAGCCACAAGATTGAATACGTATCTTCCGCAACTGATAGACGCAGATCAGGCTGGATTCATACGAGGTCGCCAGGCCGGGGATAATACACGAATAACAATTGACTTAATCCAGATAGCCAAACTCGATAAAACGCCTTCGATGCTACTATCTCTAGACGCCGAAAAGGCTTTTGATCGTATTGATTGGGGATATATGTTTGAGACACTTCGAGCATTCGGGGTAAAAGGCAAATTTATGAATGCTGTTACATCACTATATGGAGAACCCACAGCTAAAGTATCCTATATTAATATGCAGACTGAGAAAATCAACATAAGGAATGGCACAAGACAAGGCTGCCCCCTGTCACCCCTATTGTTCGCATTGGCGATAGAACCGTTAGCAGCCCAAATCAGGGCGAACCCAGATATCGGGGGGATTAAGGTCAAACAAAAAGAATACAAACTAGCATTGTTTGCCGATGACATATTGTTAACCATTTCAAAACCCTTCACCTCGCTCCCAAACTTATTTAGTAACTTGTCAGAGTTCCAGAAACTATCGGGGTTTAAAATAAACAACGAAAAATCTGAAGCCCTAAATATAAATCTCCCTCAGAGAACCTTTTTAACGCTTCTTGATGGTGCTGTTTGAGTATGGGTGTCAGGCCCGCCCGACGAGGGGTTGGGTGGGAGGAGGGCAGGGAAGGTCAAGAGGGGGGGGGAATAGGCTGCTGGGACAGGGTCAGCAGCAAGGGGCAAAGTGGGACGAGGTCAGCTAAGGACCTCCAATAAGTACGGCCGGGATTGGCTACCGGCATTTGGGCTTAAGGCCCAATGGGGGGGGAATCCGATGGTTCAGGCATGGGCGTGCAGGGAAGGTGCGGACCCTTGTACTTGCTTAGTGTAAGCTCTACCTTAGTTTAAGAGGGGGGGGAGGGGGGGAAATGGGAGGGGGGGAAATGGGAGGGGGGGAAAGGGGTCAAAGGGACGCAGGTCCCGAAACGCGTCAGAGTTACTATGTACTCCTTTTGACCACTTAATAAACCTTTTTATATCCGATACTGGTTTGCAGCCCCCATTGTTTGCACGGTTGTGCTCCGCCACTGTACCCTATGGGACTACTCTCTGCAATTACGTCTGGCATGACGCACCCACTAATCAAGGACTGAGCTGTGCTTCAAGGGAGTTCCTCACATTGATCGTTTGATTGGTATGTACTTTTGTTTTGCTGGGGGTCTATACAGGACCTTTATGGTATATATAGAGATCTGTGTTAGCCGTCCAGCGTAACTAGTACACTCCTATGTTTATATCATCCTAATGAGTCTCCTTAGCTCTTATACATGCTCTAATGCCTTGGTTACATATTTTATTACTCTGAATATGCATGTATGTTCCTAGGACAGCAGAGCCCTGAATATTGAGATAATATCCCTCACCCACTACGGTCAAGCTTATAGGTTTTGGACATGGGGAAGGCGTGGGGAGGGGAGGGAAAACTCCTAGCATAGCCATAACATGGAGATCTTTCTGACAATCCTTAAAACCAGTGTAATAAACGTGAGAACAACTCTTAACAAGCTCAGTACATGAAAAGCATTATAACCTCTCTTTTTGTCAGTCGGTCAAGCTTATAGGTTTTTGACCTGGGAAAAGGGGGGGAGATGGGGGTGGGGTGGGGAGATAGGGGGGAGGGGGAGACCTGGGTTGACAGGTAACACAACAGCACATTGCATTAATGTTTTTAGGTATCATGCTGAACATAAACGGAATACTTCCTACGCTTGCTGGTCGGGGAAGAGGGGGGGAGGGATGGGGCTCTTACATTTAGTGAAGTTAATATCCGAGGATCCTTATGACATTTCTATTTGATCTATGTGGCCCGCCGTGTGCCTTCCTCAGAGGGTTTGACAACGTATTTTATTACTGCAGGCAGCATCATTAGTATGGGGCCGTGCGGCCATATCTTCTGCGGCGGAAGGGCAGGCTTATGGTCTTTGGAGCGTGAGGGGGGGAGGGGGAAGGGGGGGAGAGAAAAGGGAGTACATTATATTATAACACATACAACTTTTCTCAACTTCAACATTCATCAACTGAGGAACAGGTTTTTTTTTTTTTTACATAACTCAACTGTGGCATAGGGACGGCTTAGCACTAGATCCATGTGGCCAGCTAATCTAGACTGCCAGTTACTGTAATAGTGTCACTGCCGCTGCTTCCATTATCGAAGTCATTTGGGCTTCCTGTCTTGTGCAGGGCTCATTAGGCAGCTTCCCAGTTAACTAGTATTTCCTAGTCCGGGGGGTGGGGAGGGTAGCAACAGTCGTGCGAACCAAGCCTGGGGTCCATAGTCCTGTACCCGGGCCTTAGACAGATTAAATTTTGCTACTTACAGTTAGTAGATTGCAGTTCTGTTGTCGGAGCATCGCGCTCCCCTCCTATTCCCCCCGCCAACCCCTAAAGCCCAGCCGGACCTCAGCACTCTTCAACTGCCATTCGGTCAGCGTCAAAAGTTATAGTAGCTTCAGCTGTGGGTTGCCTCCGATCGTCAGGGGTCGGATTCAGAAGCTATGTGTCTGGTGTGGTTCTTGAGCCGTCATGTGCTCCCGTCTTCGCTGTGGACTACGGTGCTTCTCATCTGTTCTTAGACTGCCTTGGCGCCGCCGTTCTCCTCGCGGGACGGGTGCTGCATGGTTCCGCGTCCTCCCGGTGTGGTGGGTCTTGTAGTTGCTCCGTTGTCCAGGAAAGCGGCGGGGTCAGACCCAGGGCTTTCACGAATGGGGCCATGTCCTCAGGGCGGCGGATGGTTAGGAATTTGCCGTCATAGCTTACCGTAAGCTTGAACGGAAAGCCCCAGCGGTACTTCACCTCCTCCCGGAGGAATGAGGTCAAGGGCTTCATTTCTCTCCTTCGGTCGACTGTTATCCGTGACAGGTCGTTGAAAATTTGGAGAGTTTCATTTTGGAAAGGTAGTGACTCTTTCCCTCTGCAGGCGGTGATGATCTTCTCCTTTACTGTATAGCTGTGTAATCTTATGATTACATCGCGTCGCCGGTTGGGATCTTCTGATCTGGGAGCTACCGCCCGGTGGGCCCTATCCATCTCTAGGTCCATGTCCTCTAGCGGGCCACAGAGCGATGTGAACAGTTCCGCAAGATAGGGACGAAGCTGGCCAGGTAAGACCGTCTCCGGTACATTTCTTATGCGCAGATTCTGGCGCCTGTCCCTATTTTCTTGGTCTTCCTGCCCGTCTTTGAGACGGGAGATCTCCTCTCCTAGACGGATGATTTCTTCCTCGGCTGCTCTTGCCAGGGACTCCTCCAGTCCACCTTCCAGAGTAGTTGTCCTCTCTGTTAGGCCAGACATCTCTTGTTTAATTTCCGCTACTGCTGCTTTGATTTCTGCCTGCAGGGATGTTTGGAGCTTGACATGCATGGTGGAGAATAGGCTCTCCAGGTAGGATCGGGTGATCGGTTCCTCTATCTCCATTTCAAGAGTTGCATGGGCTTTCGTACCCATATTTAGAGCTGCTTGCGGCTCTTGTGAGCCTCGTGGTCCGCCACCCTCTTGGTTTGCTGGACTCTTCTGTGTCGGGGAGAAGAATCGTGACACCGCCGGTGCTGCGGGCTTCTTTGTGTGTTTGGACATGCTCCGATCTCTCCAAGTAATGGGGGTATGTTTTTGAGCCTTGAATTTCTGGTTTGGGAGCGTTATTTATTAAGTTTTAGCCGGTGGGTCTGCGGAGCTCCCCTCCTACACCCCCATTCCTGATGACATCATCGGAAACCCATCCCTTTAGCACATTTTTAATGGATCATCAAAATTCAGTATTGTCATAGACAACTTAGGATCTGGCTGTGTTTTTTTTTTTTTAGGGAAGCTGTGTCTTTAACTGAAACGGGAGGCGGCCATCTTGGATCCAGATGGAACGCAGGCTGAAACACATGACATGAAGATAGCTCCTACTCAGAAAGCTCTTATTCAGACCACAGCTCTGATCAGACCCTCTCTTCACAGTGGGGGCGCAGGCAGGCTCAGGAGGGATCAGGTAGGGCGCAAGAAGGCGGGCAGCCAATATCTTCAACTGGTTTAGCCAACAAAATAGTCAGTGGGTCCATAGAAATGGACACATCCGTTATTTCTTTTTTTAATAGATTGGATAACGATCCAATATTTCTATTGCCGGACACGTTCACCAAATGTGGACCATATCGCTTCTCTGCCCACAACCCCTCCAGCACAGATCAGACACCACAGGGTAGATTTGCTTCAGCCGCCATGGCGTGAGGTACCAATGAATAAAATTTTATATATATTTTCTTTAGTTGCTGTGCATATGGAAGTTTTTGCAGCAAACTCCCATATATCCTCCCAATCATCCCTGTGAATTTCTATTTTCAAATCCGCTGCCCATTTGAGCATGCAGTCATGATCATGTGAATTGACCAAGGCCTCCAAACTGGCTTTTATTCTAGTTATCAAACCTTTTTGATAACTACCTCTCCTACATAGGAAGCAGAGATGTAGAGGAGCACAGCAGCGTTTCTTGGCAGCATACCAGCTAGTGGATCGCCAAAATGAGGGTAACTCCAAGCAGGGATGAGTATTAAAAGAGTACTTTAATGGTCAGTGCAAAACAGAACAATGGTAAGAGCGCACCTACGCGTTTCGTCCGTAAAGGACTTTCTCAAGGTGGATTATACTCTATGTCCCTGAATCTGGATCCATTATGGTATATGGAATTATCAGTATACTAATGAGCCATCTATGGTGATGCACCATAAACACCACTTACCTCTCCTACATAGTGCTTCAAAACTTGTGAAGGGAGTAAATTCTAATTTTGGGGACATTTTTGGAAAAAAATTCTGATCTGTAGATATTTAAACATACTAAGGTCTGGTGCCTCATACCTAGTTAGGAACTCTTGGAAACTAGAAAGTTTTCCTTTATGCACTAGGTCGGCAACTACTCTAATATGTTTAGCTTTAATTTGGTCGAATTGTTTATAATCACAGCCTGGGGGGAAATTGGGATTGTTAAAAAGCGGAGTGAGTTGCGAAACGGGAGACACAAGATTTAATTTGCCCTTAGACTTGCTCCAACTCTCCCAGGTAAATCTCGTCGGATCTAGCTCAAACATTTTGGCGTACACCTCCTTAGCCAGTGCCCATAGGGACACTGGCAGAGAAGACGTTCTAGCATATTGGGATTCTATAGCTAACCAACAATATTGTGTTGGATCAGCGTTCCACATCACCACCTGCCTTAGTTGGGCAGCTTGGTAGTATTTCGAGATATCTGGGACACCCAAACCTCCTCTTGTCTTTAAAGCCATCATCACCGATCTAGCTGTTCTAGGCCTTTTACCTTGCCAAATAAAATTAAATATTCTATTTGGGAAATTTTTCAGTTCGGATCCCGGTATCCGGACTGGGAGAGTCTGGAAATGATATAATAACCTAGGGAGTATATTCATCTTGACTGATACTATTCTCCCAATCCATGACACCTGATATCCTTCCCACTTTGCCAGATCCCTTTTAATCTTATCAAACAATGGTGGATAGTTGCCTTGATATAGGGAGTGGTAGTTCCTAGACACATTTACTCCCAGATATTTAATATGTGAGGAACTCCATCTGTAGCTGAAATTCAGTTTTGGTAATTTTATCTCTGGATCCGAAAGATTCAGATTAAAAGACTGTGACTTGTCGCTGTTCATTTTATATCCAGAGATTTTTCCAAAGTCTGATAGCGCCTTTTGGAGGTTGGGAAAAGAAGTCTGAGGGCTTGCTAAAGTCAGAATAATATCGTCTGCGAATAATGAGATTTTATCATTTGTTTTCCCAATCACTATATACAATGTATATTACTATTTGCTCTTATTTTAGCAGCCAATGGCTCAATCGTTAGAGCGAAGAGAGGAGGAGATAATGGGTACCCTTGTCTCGTACCATTTAAAAAAAAAAATTTCCCCAAACATTTTTATTAGGCATAATCATCTTTACAGACATTGGTTTTACATTATCAGTGTTGGCCTAATACAGTTGTATTTTCCTTGTTCATGTGGGGGGAGAGAGAAAGAAAGGAAAGATCCCCTAAGGCCACGTCATGGTCTCTGGGGTGTGGAAAAAGAAAGAGAGGAAGGGGGGGGGGGAGAGAGGGAGTCATTCCACCCTCGTCCGGCCGGGTCCCGGCATCCATCCTTCACGGCTCTACTGTGGTTCAGATCCGTCTGGGGTTGTATCCTGATTTGGTTCGGATTAATGGGTTAACCAGGGTTCCCAGATTTTATAGAAACCTTCAGTTGAGCAGTTCAAGAAGGCCGTGAGTTTTTCCAAACTCATAACATCGTTAACTCTTTTTTTCACTAGCTGTTTGGTGGGGGGCGCTATCTTCTTCCAAGAGTATGCGACTGAACACCTTGCTGCTGTTAGAATAAAGGAGATTAATTTCCATACTGGGCGATCGATGTCCTCTATCGGCCTGCCCAGTAGGAAGGTCAGTGGATCTATAGGAATTGTGAGGCCTGTGACCTCTTTTATCAAATCTTGTACCGTAAGCCAGTATTTCTGAATTTCTGGACATGACCACCAGATATGGGCCATGTCCCCTCTATGTCCACAGCCTCTCCAGCATAGATCTGAGGCCAGAGGGTAGATTTGTTTTAACCTCACTGGGGTAAGATACCAATGATACATTATTTTATAGATGTTTTCCTTCACCGTGGTACAGATGGAAGTTCCTGAGGCTGCGTCTCATATTTCCTCCCAGTCCTCTCTGTCAATAACTATGTCCAATTCCGCTTCCCATTTAAGCATATAGTCGTGAGCGGTAGAGTTCACCGGATTCTCCATGCCGGCATATATTTGTGTTATTAGACCTTTTTGATGTACTCCTTCGCGACAGAGTTTCTCAAATTTTGTGAGAGGGGGGAATTTCAATGATGGGGACATTTTTTGTAGAAAGTGTCGAATTTGGAGAAACTTAAATGTATCCAGGTGGGGTAATTTTAATTTGGTTCGCAATTCTTGGAGACTCAGGAACTGTCCATCGCTCAGCAGGTCCGCGATCGCTCTGATCCCCATTGTTTTAAATAGGTCGAATTGTCGGGTTTCACACCCTGGTGGGAATTTAGGGTTGTCAAATATTGGAATGAGCTGAGAGCAAGGGGACGAGAGTAAGAATTTAGTTTTAGTTTTTGCCCATATGTCCCAAGTATGTTTCATTGCCCCCAGCCCGAATTTGGGCGCCATGTCATTTCCCCTGTCACCGCTCCAGAGAAAAGCTGGTAGAGAAGGCGTTCTGGAGTAATGAGATTCAATTGCTAGCCAACATAGCTTGTCTGGGTCCGAGTTCCACATTACCACCTGTTTTAATTGGGCAGCTTGGTAATGTCTATTAATGTCTGGGACCCCCAGTCCTCCTTTTGTCCTAGACGCCATAAGAACCGACCTAGCTACCCGGGGTCTCCTTCCGTTCCAAATAAATTGGAGGATTTTATTTTGGATAGTTTTTAATTCAGAACCAGGGACATGGATCGGGAGCGTCTGGAAATAATATAATAATCGGGGGAGTATATTCATTTTAACTGAGATCATTCTCCCGATCCATGAGATCTGGTATTTTTCCCATTTATCCAGATCTTTTTTAATTTTCCTAAATAGGTTGGGATAATTATTTTGGTAAAGGGAGCAATAGTGCCTCGATACATGTACTCCCAGGTATTTGATGTATATAGGGCTCCACTTATAATTAAAGTTTGATTTCAATGTCCGCATCTCTGGTTCTGATAGATTTAAGTTGAGGGCTTCTGACTTATCACTGTTAATTTTGTATCCTGATATTTTGCCAAATTCCTTTAATTCTTTGTGTAAGTTGGGAAGGGAGATCTGGGGCTGCGTTAATGTTAATATGATATCGTCTGCGAACAATGAGACTTTATAGTTTATTCCGCCAATTGGTACCCCCTGTATATTTATATTGTCTCGTATTTTAGACGCTAGTGGTTCGATTGTTAGGGCGAAGAGGAGAGGGGACAAAAGGCATCCCTGTCTCGTTCCATTTTTCATTTCAAATTTTTTTGCTGTACCCCCCGGGAGTTTCACCACTGCAGACGGGCAGCAGTACAGCGCTCGGACTCCCGCTAGATACGCATCTTTTAAGCCGAATTTCTGCATTGTTTTGTCAAGAAATAGCCAATCAATTCTATCGAACGTCTTCTCTGCGTCCAGGCTTAACAGAACCGCTTTGGTAGCTGTGAGGTGGGCATGATCAACTATATTTATAATTTTGCGGGTGTTGTCTGAGGCTTGTCTGCCAGATACAAACCCCACCTGGTCATTGTGAATTAATCTCGGTAGGATGGGATTCAGTCTATTTGCCAGGATTTTGCTGTATAGCTTAAGATCGTTATTTAGTAGGGAGATTAGTCGGTAGCTCCCACATAGCAGTGGGTCCCTACCCTCTTTGTGGATGATGGCGAGATTGGCCTGGGTCATTGATGGGGGGATTGGGCTGCCCTCCATGAATGAATTGAATAAGCTGAGTAGGTGTTTAGTTAGGATCGGGGAGAATCTTTTGTAATAAACATTGGAGAAGCCGTCGGGGCCAGGGGCTTTTGAGATATTTTTTTTTGTTTCAATTTTTTTATTGTGTTATCAGGGTACACAACAGATAGTAAACTTTGTTGTACATAGATTGGATAAACATTGATATTTGCATATATTAATAAAAACATCCGTATTCCGTTTTCTTTATTCAGATAGGTGTTTATCTAAATGTTTGTATGTCTGAATGCTCGTACGTTTCTGCTGTTATGGTTCTAACTAGGAAGCTGCCGCTTCCGTGTGTCCTGTTTTTAGTAGTATAGTAGAGAAAAGAAAAGGTGGAGAGCAGAGAAAGAGAGAGGAGAGAAAAAAGAAGGGAGATAAGGGGGGGGGAGAGGTGCTGCGGGATGGCGTCCAGTTTTGTATATATCCTGCCTTTTCCTTTAGGAATTTATTATGTACCTGACCAAATTTCCCATGTCTTATGGAACTTAAAACCAGAGACATAACATAAAACACAGACAAAGCTCAGTGCACATCCAGAAAAACTTATATACGGTACAGTGCCTAAATATACATGTATAAATAACTAATAAATAAAATGGTCTTTTAGTTTAACATTTTGGCCAAATTGTTGTAAGCCCTTGAGCCAAACTTCACGGCAGACCACGTTCAAGGGTCCCTACACTAATATAAATTCTTAATAACCTGTGCATTGCCAGGAAGAATGATTTATAATAAATCTGTCAATATGAGTTGCAAAAGTTCTAAGTCTGATTGAAGCTTTTATTAACCTGTACATTACCAGGAAAAGCACTCTGTAATAGATTTGTCACAATCACACTGCATGCAGGCAAGTTCCCCTGATAGTTGGAGATGCCATGGAGTGAGCTTTTAACCATTTAAATGTGGGAGGGAGTGAGCTTCAATTGGATAGGAGGTTGCCACCCTCCAAAACAGCCAAAGACAGATTTATTATAGTTGAGTTTGGCTCAAGGGCTTACAACAATTTGGCCAAAATGTTAAACTAAAAGACCATTTTATTTATTAGTTATTTATACATGTATATTTAGGCACTGTACCGTATATAAGTTTTTCTGGATGTGCACTGAGCTTTGTCTGTGTTTTATGTTATGTCTCTGGTTTTAAATATAAATTGCCATGCTCAGTAGCACTCCTCTGTGAAACTTATATGCTTATATATATGTTGGGGGTATTTTGGGGGTTCAATTTGAGCTTGTAGGTGTTCTGTATGTTTTCTTATGGAACTTATCCATCTTTTGGGTCAGTTTTGCCGTAAGAAGTTCCATTGTCTTTATTTCTCGCATTCTGCGGAGTACGGTCTGTTTAGCAGGGGCATTCACCTTCTTCCACGCTGCAGCAACGGAACAACGTGCCGCCGTGAGCACATGGCTCACCATCTTACTCTCTGCTGTGTCTAATTCGTCAATTGGCTTGGCCAGCACAATGGTCAGCGGGTCCACCTCAATCTCTACCCCCAGGTACTCTCGGATTAGTGTTTGAATCATGACCCAGAACACCTGAGTCTTGGGGCAGTTCCACCAGATATGAGCCATGTCTCCTCTTTGCCCGCAACCCCTCCAACACAAATCTGGGGTCCCGGGGAAGATCTGGCTCAACCTATTCGGGGTTAGGTACCAGTAAAATATAATTTTATAGATGTTCTCTTTAATGGTAGTACAAATCGATGTTTTGGATGCTGCCTCCCAGATATCCTCCCAGTCTTCTCTATCAATCTCTATATTTAAATCCTCCGCCCATTTGGACATATACCTGTGTTGGGAACAGCCTGTTGATCGCGCCAGACCCAGATATATTTCCCAGATCAATCCTTTAGCATAGTACCCTTTCCTGCACAGTCGTTCAAAATTTGTTAGCTGCTGGAAAGCCTTATCTTTGGATACTGTTTGCAGGTAGTGCCTGATTTGTAAAAAGCCAAATATTGGGAGGTTTGTCGTTTGATATTTTTTTTCCAGTTCTTGGGTCAGCAAGAGCCTACCTTGCCCAGAGAAATCCTCTGCTATCATCATCTTCAGCTGTTTAAATTTACTGAGTCTCTGTGGGAACCCGCCGGGGGGAAATTCTGGGTTATCGAATATGGGTGTTAATAGGGAGGGGTGAGCCGTCAAGCCATATTTGTCTTTACTTTTGGTCCATACTCTCCATGTACATTTCATTGCTCCCAGTTTTAATGTTTCCGAGAGGATCTCTCTACCCCGCACAGTCCACAGGGTGGCCGGGAGTGAGAGGGGTCTCGCGTAGGAAAACTCTATCCCTGTCCAACAGCTTGTAGTTGGGTCATTGTTCCACATTATCACTTGTTTCAGTTGGGCCGCCAAATAATATTTAATGATATCTGGGACTGCCAAGCCTCCACATTCTTTTGGTGCTAACATTATGGTTCTAGCTACTCTTGGTCTTTTGTTTTGCCAAATGAATTGAAAAATTCTGTTTTGTATATTCTTTAATTCCGACATTGGGATATCAATTGGGAGAGTCTGGAAGTAATACAGAAGTCTTGGCAGGATATTCATTTTGACCGTAGCTATTCTGCCTAACCAAGATATCTGGTATTCATTCCAGCTCTGTAAGTCTTTTTTTAGCCTCTCAAATAGGGGCGGATAGTTATATTGATATAGTGATTTGTACTCCCGTGTTATTTGGATTCCCAAGTATTTGATTTTCGTGGAACTCCACTTATAATTAAAATTTAATTGTAGCAGTTTGGCCTCGGGATTAGGTAGAGATACATTTAATGCTTCCGACTTATCCATATTGATTTTATACCCCGAGATTTTGCTAAATGTATCTAATTGTGAATGTAAATTCGGGAGTGAAGTCAAGGGGTTGGCTAGAGTTAGGATAATGTCGTCAGCAAAAAGGGATATCTTGTAATCCGTATCTCCAATTGTAATGCCACTTATGTTGTTGTCCTCTCTGATTGTTGTTGCCAAGGGTTCTATAGAGAGGGCAAACAGAAGTGGAGACAAGGGACATCCCTGTCTAGTACCATTCCTAATGTTTATAGGGTTCGAGTTTCCTCCTGGGAGTTTCACTACAGCCGTGGGAGTTTTATAGAGGGCTCTAACCCCCTCAAGATATGGGCCCTTAAATCCGAATTTAATTAATGTTTGGTCTAAAAATTCCCATCTGATCCTGTCAAACGCCTTTTCCGCGTCTAAACGTAACAGGATGGCTTTCGTGGATGAGAGATGTACATGGTCGATTATGTTTATAATTTTTCTCGTATTATCTGAGGCTTGTCTGCCTGAAATAAATACGACTTGGTCCTTGTGGATCAGGCCTGGGAGAATGGGAGTTAGTCTGTTAGCTAGGATTTTGCTATAAAGTTTTAGGTCCGAATTAAGGAGGGCTATGGGGCGATAATTACCACACTGTAGTGGGTCTCTCCCTTCCTTTGGTATGAGTGCCAAATTCGCTCTAGACATAGAAGCGGGGATAGCCGTTCCCTCCAGAAACTCATTAAACATATCCAGGAGATGTGGTGCCAAGATCAATTTAAATTTTTTATAGTATTGATTGGAAAACCCATCCGGGCCTGGCGTTTTACTAGGTTTTAGTTGTGAGATGGCTTCTAGTAAATCATCCTGCGCGATTTCTTTATTTAGCTCTAGCAAGTCAGCTTCTGAAAGGCTTGGAAGGTTACATGACGCTAGGTACTTAGTAATAGCTTCTGCATTTGAGGAGCTGTTTTGGGGGAAGTTCAAATTATATAGTTTGGAGTAGAAGTCTGAGAATGTGGCCGTTATCTGTTTTTCGCAATATGTTTTGATTCCCGTCTTTGTTTGTATGACGGATATTTGGGATTTGGTTCTCAGACCTCTTAATTTAGATGCTAATAACCGGTCGGCCTTATTTCCTTTGTCATAATATTTCTGCTTCGTCCACCTCAGCGCCCTCTCCACTTCATCTATTTGTATCTGCCTGAAATCAGATCTAGCCTTGTCCAGTACTTTGCGTACTGCTGCGGCCAAGTTTATTCGAGCATTTGCCCGTTCTTGGCCGCAGCAGTAGCCTGGCGCACGCCCGAGGGTGACGGGCGCGCGCCGAAGCAGTGGAAGAGCGCCCTCCGATCGGGGCGCTCTCCCTACCGCTGCCGGGTCCGCCGGGTCCCCCGGAACCCCCTGCCGCCGTCCCCCACATCGCGGGACACCAGGGCTCCCTCGGGGAGCCCTGGACGCGCGTGCAGGGGGCGCAGGCTCCCGAAGACGCGTGACCGCGCGTCTATGACGCGCGGCACGCCGAGGGGCGGCCACTAGCAAGCCGGGAAATCTCCCGGCTTGCGGATCTGGCCGATGCGCAATAAAGCGTGTCGGTAGTGTAGTTGTTTTGAGGGATTAGCTTTATGTTTATGTTCTAGGAGTTTAACTTTCTCCGCTAATTCGTCGTACAATTTCTGTTTTTGCTTTTTCTTATATGATGCTATGGAAATTATATTCCCTCGAATCGTGGCCGTATGGGCCTCCCATAGCATCGCTGATGACTTTACAGAGCCCTTGTTCAGCGCAAAATATTCTCTGAGCTTTTGCTTAATCTCTATCTCTACATCTATTTGGTTTAACAGAATCGTTTAGTTTCCAATTATATTGATTATATTTATAGAAGGGGAGGGAGAGCGTCAGCGAGACCGGAGCGTGGTCCGACCATGTTATAGAACCTATGTCCGACTGGGAGGTTGCCTGAAAGATATCTTTAGTACCCAGAAAATAATCAATCCTTGAATAGGTCTGGTGCGGGGGAGAAAAATACGAATAGTCCCTCTGGCCCTGATGCTGCGCCCGCCAAATATCTATCAGCGAAAACTCTTTCAGTATGTTCTGAAACCTTTTGGCATTTGTGGTCGTAATGCGTGGGTGGGGAGTACCCAGTGGGCTTGTCCTATCTTGATCAGGTGCTACAACCATATTAAAATCTCCTGCTATCAATAGCGTAGTTCTAGGTTGGGGGGCTAGCTTGTCACATAGATCTCTCAAAAAGTCAGCTTGACCCTCATTTGGGGCGTATATATTAACAAGGGTAATCTCCACATCTGATAGTGTGCCTTGCAGAATGAGGAATCTACCTTCTGGGTCTACGGTCTGTTTTTGAAGTGTGAATTTGACATTTTGTCTAAATAAGATGGCTACCCCTTTTTTTTTAGTGGAGCAGGATGCATAATATGCCTGGGGGTAGTATCTCTGAAAGGTGTTAGGGGGCGATATCGTATTAAAGTGCGTTTCTTGTAAGAATAGCACATCTCCTTTTGTTTTTTTTAATTCTTGTAAAGCGAGCTTTCTTTTGATTGCTGAGTTAAGTCCCCTAACATTTAGGGACACTAGTTTAAGTGTTGTATTTGGAGCCATTTTCGGAGCCATCCAGCAAACAGCTCCAGGGCTTTCCGGATACAGTCGGGTCCCCTCTTTCCCATAAGCTTTAGGCTCTGCGTTCAAATCCTTTCACCAGGTCAAAGGGGTCTCCACTTCTTTGCTGCGCTGGGATGTGTAGATCCTTGTAGCTCCAGGGGCATGCGCCCTCTTTGTGGACAGGTAGGTATGTGTTCCCCGCCGGGGGCAGACAAGCGTTCCTCATCTCGTATGTGTCTCAGAAGCTCGTAAGGGGGGGGGGGGGGCAATAGGTCGTCCAAACATATAAATTTTGCCGGGAGTAGTCTTTTCCTCTCCAGGTGACATTTCTCAGTCCTCACCTGCCTGGTTACGTTGGGTGGCTATTCTCTGAGAGGAGCGTGGTCCCCTCTCTGTTGGCCTGTGATCTGGGTCTCCGTCCGTATCTTCAGGGGCAATTCCACCTCCATTCTTGTGGGGGACACGAGCCCCTTTAGGAATCTTGGTATCTCTTCCGGGTAGGAAAGGGTGTGGAATTTGCCTCCAGCCTGGGCCACAATTTTAAAAGGGAATCCCCAGCGATATTTAATCTTGTTGTCCCTTAATTTTAGTGTGAGGGGTCTGAGCTCTCTCCTGCGGTCTACTGTACGTTTTGAGAGATCACTGTATATCTCAATATGTACATTCCGGAACTGGATGTGTCCTTTCTCCCTGCTCGCCGTCAGTATTTTCTCCTTTGTGGAGTAATAATGGAACCTGACCAGTATATCTCTGGTCCTCTTGGGGTCCGTGGACCTAGGTCCGAGGGCCCTATGGGCTCTGTCCATCTCTAGCTTTTAAGGAGTTAGGTCAGGTACCAGATGAATAAAGAGGTCTGATAGGTATGTGTGCAGCTGTTCAGTCTCCACTGTTTCTGGGACATACCTCAGTCTCAATTTCTGCCGCCGATCGCGGTTTTCCTGGTCCTCGGCACTTTCCTTGAGCCCTCTGATCTCCCAGTGCAGGCGGTTGATCTCGTCCTCCGCGGAGGACTGAGCCTGCTCCAGTGTTTCCACTGTGTTTGCCAGCCCATCTGTTTTGGCCATTAGGAGAATCTAGTCCGCCCTTAGGGTGTTAATGGCTTTACCCAAATCATCCCGAAACTCCTTCCTCATTCTGGAGATTCAAGTCCGCCCTTAGGGTGTTAATGGCTTTACCCAAATCATCCCGAAACTCCTTCCTCATTCTGGTGAAGAGGTTTTCTAAATATGTTTTGTTCACATCTATGTTTTCAATTTCCTGCTCGTGCGCCCCGCTCGGGCCCTCCCGCGTGTCGGCTGAGCCGCCATCTTGGGAGGTCTCGCAACTCCCCGCGGTCCGCTGGCTTTGTGGGAAGTAGCTCGTCACTGACTGCTGAGCTGCCTTCTTATTTTTGCCGCTCATGCTGGCTACCTTCCCCTCCGCTTGTATGTATTTATTGGGGGGGTTTAGATGTAGAGATGCCGCAGGAACTGTGGGGTCTTTTTAGTGCAGTAGGATAGGATTGTTTGTTTAGTACAGCTTGTCTGGGTAGATATGGGGTTATTGGACCCAGGGGTTCTGGCCTTAGGGCTGTGTTTCTGACCTGCAGGTCGTTCTCTCTGAGGCACCTTTGTGTGGTGGTGGTGCTTCCACGTGGTGGTGCTCCCCCAAGATGGCCGCCTCCTCCCTCACCACGCTACTGAGGCCTATGGCTCCCATCACTAGTGGGTCCCCTCCCGGTGTTCTTCACTCCCAGCAGGGCCCTAGGTCAGGTTTGTACCTTTTATTTACGTGTGCCGTCCTGGGGGGGGGGGAGCTGGACCCGTAACGGGGGGTCTCCGCTCGCGCCTTTCCTCACGGCCTCAGGCGGCCACAGCGGGCGCTTCTCTTACCCCACAGGGGGTCGGGGGTTCCGTCCCCGATCACCGCTGATTCCCCTCTATTCTTGGCTCCTCGGGGCGCGCGGAGTCCCGTCGCCTCTCGTCTCCGGAGTCTCTCCGTCAGATTTGAATTTTGCGGGCTGCAGAGGGGAAAGTCCCGCACCGGGGGTAGGGGGTCTCCGACAGCTCTCCGGGACGCCGGAGCCAGCCACTTCGGAGCCCAGCTAGTCACCGGAGCAAAGTCTTTGGGGGTTCACTTAGGGATTCCTCCGCTTCTCCTGATTATTTTATTATTTAATATGCTTCGTTAGTGCTATTCATTCAGAGGGGGTCGGGAGCATCTCTTTCAAGCTGCCATTCCCCTTGACGTCACCGGAAGTCTCCGGCTTTTGAGATTTTTAATGTTTTTATTGCGTCCGCCAGCTCTTTTTGGGTAATTTTTGCGTTAAGCATTTGATTCTCCTCCTCTGTCAGTGTTGGTAGGAGGCAATCGGACAGGTAATTACTAATAGGTTCAGTGGCTGGTGTCCCCGTGTTCCCACCCTGAGCCTTGAGGTTATAAAGTTTAATATAAAATGCGGTAAATTCCTCCGCTATTTTCTGTTCGTTATAGATTATTTCTCACGATTAATTTTTTATCGCTGTGATCTGGGAACGCTTCTGTATACCTCTTAGTTTGCTCGCCAAAAGTCTGTCAGCCTTATTGCCCTTGTCATAGTATTTCTGACAAGTCCATGTAAGAGCTTTTTCTACTTCTTCCATTTGGGCTTGTTTTAGCTCATTCCTGGCTGCGGTCAAGGTTTTATAAATCTTTTTCGAGGGGTTGGGTTTGTGCTGTTGTTCCAGCTTAATTATTTTAGTTGTAACAACTAGTGACATACCGCTCACCTCAATATTGAATACCAACTCTATGATAGGGATGACAGACATACATATATAAGGAGACAAAGGATGCTCCTAAAAAGATCCCACTTTAATGCACAGCAAAGCCGAAAATAGTCCACAGGTATAGTAACCCACTAGAGTAATGGTAAGGCTATAAGGGTACAATTAAGTAACCGCTCCCAACACTGTGGGAGGACAATTACCACTAAAATGCCCTAGGGCAAAAATAATAAATGATTTATTGATATTCAGAAGTCGACGCAGTAACACACACTCAAAATAACCATAAAAACAATTAAAACATAAATCACGGGTGAGGCAGGGTAAGGGGATATTATTATAAGATGAATTCCCAAATATTAGTGTATGTCCCCTTACCAGTACCAGGTGGTAGTGTGAGACACAATGGTAAAT
This sequence comes from Ascaphus truei, assembly GCF_040206685.1. Lineage (NCBI taxonomy): Eukaryota > Metazoa > Chordata > Amphibia > Anura > Ascaphidae > Ascaphus > Ascaphus truei. Next base: position 174,866 of record NW_027456785.1, on the reverse strand, counting down.
ACAAATGATAGGCAATAGAGAATGCTAGAGCCTCTGGTCTCAGGGTATGGTGGAGGTTGCACTAATCATTGCATGCTGTGATTGATCTGCTCAGTATCAATAGTTGGATATCACACTGACAGTAGGTAGTGATGCATGCAGAGTAGTGAATGCAAATAAATGTGCCACTGTCATATATCACAAAACCTATATAGGTACTAGGTCACATGATCAATGATTCAGTAAATCATTAGTGCACATTATACCACATTATATAAATGAACCGCGGCATGTGCATCAAAAACCGGACCTGATATATGCATAAACTACCTCTGCTAGGCAGTTAACAACTCGAACAACCCCACACAAACTACCAGGAACAGTCTCACCCGTGACTCCTCCTACACGACGTCAACGTGGTGACGTCATGCCGACGATCGTTTCGCGCATAAGGGGCTGGCGCTTTCTCAAGGTTCAGCCTCACCCGTGATTTATGTTTTAATTGTTTTTATGGTTATTTTGAGTGTGTGTTACTGCGTCGACTTCTGAATATCAATAAATCATTTATTATTTTTGCCCTAGGGCATTTTAGTGGTAATTGTCCTCCCACAGTGTTGGGAGCGGTTACTTAATTGTACCCTTATAGCCTTACCATTACTCTAGTGGGTTACTATACCTGTGGACTATTTTCGGCTTTGCTGTGCATTAAAGTGGGATCTTTTTAGGAGCATCCTTTGTCTCCTTATATATGTATAATTATTTTAGTTGTCAGATCTGTTATTAATTTCACCTTGGCCTTTCTGTGGGATGCAATTGAAATAAAAGTTCCCCTAATTGCTGCCCTATGGGCTTCCCACAGAACCGCCGGAGAGTCTACTATGCCCCAGATGAGAGCGAAGTACTCCCTAAGAGCCTTTTTAATTTCTTTTTCTACCTCCGGGTGGTTCAGTAGGGAGTCGTTCAGCTTCCAAGTGTAGGCGGTTAATTTATGAAATGGGGTGGATAGGGTTAATGTGATGGGGGCGTGATCTGACCATGTAATGGGGCCTAAGTCCGAATTTGTGCAGGCTTCCAGGATATATTTGGTAGCAAAAAAATAGTCTATACGAGAGTATGACTGGTGGGGTGCGGAATAGAATGTGTAATCTTTTTGGCCCTGGTGTTGGATTCTCCAGATGTCCATTAAGGAATATTCCTTGGTGATTGTTTTAAATTGTTTCTCCATCCTCTGAGGTGGAGCTCTGTGTTGGCCTGAGGTTCTGTCCTCCGCAGAGTTTATGGCCATATTAAAGTCTCCGCCCACAATCAACGAAGATAGGTAGGCAGGGTCAACCTTTTCTAACACTGCTTTCAGGAATTCCGTTTGATTATCATTTGGCGCGTAGATGTTGATCAGAGCGACCGGCGAGCCAGCCAGTGAGCAATATACCATTAGAAATCTACCCTCTGGGTCTGAAGTGGTTTTGGTGATATTGAATGGGGTTCCTTGTCGGAGCAGGATCGCTACTCCCCACTTTTTACTGTTAAATGACGAGAAGAAACTCGTAGGGAATCCATTGCTAATCAATTTGGGCAGCTCTTGGGATGTAAAGTGCGTCTCTTGGAGGAAGATGATATCTCCCTTGGACTTTTTCAGCTCTTGGAGCGCCAGTCGTCTTTTTCTATTATTATTCAGGCCCTTTACGTTTAGTGATACAAGTTTAATTGCGGACTGACTAAACTCTCTCACCCAAATGGCTAGTGTCCATCGGGGTCTCGCCCTTCCCACCGGGGAGATCCTGGTTCGTTGGTTCAGAGAACCTTTTTAACGCTTCTTGATGGTGCTGTTTGAGTATGGGTGTCAGGCCCGCCCGACGAGGGGTTGGGTGGGAGGAGGGCAGGGAAGGTCAAGAGGGGGGGGGAATAGGCTGCCGGGACAGGGTCAGCAGCAAGAGGCAAAGTGGGACGAGGTCAGCTAAGGACCTACAATAAGTACGGCCGGGATTGGCTACCGGCATTTGGGCTTAAGGCCCAATGGGGGGGGGAATCCGATGGTTCAGGCATGGGCGTGCAGGGAAGGTGCGGACCCTTGTACTTGCTTAGTGTAACCTCTACCTTAGTTTAAGAGGGGGGGGGGGAGGGGGGGAAATGGGAGGGGGGGAAAGGGGTCAAAGGGACGCAGGTCCCGAAACGCGTCAGAGTTACTATGTACTCCTTTTGACCACTTAATAAACCTTTTTATATCCGATACTGGTTTGCAGCCCCCATTGTTTGCACGGTTGTGCTCCGCCACTGTACCCTATGGGACTACTCTCTGCAATTACGTCTGGCATGACGCACCCACTAATCAAGGACTGAGCTGTGCTTCAAGGGAGTTCCTCACATTGATCGTTTGATTGGTATGTACTTTTGTTTTGCTGGGGGTCTATACAGGACCTTTATGGTATATATAGAGATCTGTGTTAGCCGTCCAGCGTAACTAGTACACTCCTATGTTTATATCATCCTAATGAGTCTCCTTAGCTCTTATACATGCTCTAATGCCTTGGTTACATATTTTATTACTCTGAATATGCATGTATGTTCCTAGGACAGCAGAGCCCTGAATATTGAGATAATATCCCTCACCCACTACGGTCAAGCTTATAGGTTTTGGACATGGGGAAGGCGTGGGGAGGGGAGGGAAAACTCCTAGCATAGCCATAACATGGAGATCTTTCTGACAATCCTTAAAACCAGTGTAATAAACGTGAGAACAACTCTTAACAAGCTCAGTACATGAAAAGCATTATAACCTCTCTTTTTGTCAGTCGGTCAAGCTTATAGGTTTTGGACCTGGGAAAAGGGGGGGAGATGGGGGTGGGGTGGGGAGATAGGGGGGAGGGGGAGACCTGGGTTGACAGGTAACACAACAGCACATTGCATTAATGTTTTTAGGTATCATGCTGAACATAAACGGAATACTTCCTACGCTTGCTGGTCGGGGAAGAGGGGGGGAGGGATGGGGCTCTTACATTTAGTGAAGTTAATATCCGAGGATCCTTATGACATTTCTATTTGATCTATGTGGCCCGCCGTGTGCCTTCCTCAGAGGGTTTGACAACGTATTTTATTACTGCAGGCAGCATCATTAGTATGGGGCCGTGCGGCCATATCTTCTGCGGCGGAAGGGCAGGCTTATGGTCTTTGGAGCGTGAGGGGGGGAGGGGGAAGGGGGGGAGAGAAAAGGGAGTACATTATATTATAACACATACAACTTTTCTCAACTTCAACATTCATCAACTGAGGAACAGGTTTTTTTTTTTTTTACATAACTCAACTGTGGCATAGGGACGGCTTAGCACTAGATCCATGTGGCCAGCTAATCTAGACTGCCAGTTACTGTAATAGTGTCACTGCCGCTGCTTCCATTATCGAAGTCATTTGGGCTTCCTGTCTTGTGCAGGGCTCATTAGGCAGCTTCCCAGTTAACTAGTATTTCCTAGTCCGGGGGGTGGGGAGGGTAGCAACAGTCGTGCGAACCAAGCCTGGGGTCCATAGTCCTGTACCCGGGCCTTAGACAGATTAAATTTTGCTACTTACAGTTAGTAGATTGCAGTTCTGTTGTCGGAGCATCGCGCTCCCCTCCTATTCCCCCCGCCAACCCCTAAAGCCCAGCCGGACCTCAGCACTCTTCAACTGCCATTCGGTCAGCGTCAAAAGTTATAGTAGCTTCAGCTGTGGGTTGCCTCCGATCGTCAGGGGTCGGATTCAGAAGCTATGTGTCTGGTGTGGTTCTTGAGCCGTCATGTGCTCCCGTCTTCGCTGTGGACTACGGTGCTTCTCATCTGTTCTTAGACTGCCTTGGCGCCGCCGTTCTCCTCGCGGGACGGGTGCTGCATGGTTCCGCGTCCTCCCGGTGTGGTGGGTCTTGTAGTTGCTCCGTTGTCCAGGAAAGCGGCGGGGTCAGACCCAGGGCTTTCACGAATGGGGCCATGTCCTCAGGGCGGCGGATGGTTAGGAATTTGCCGTCATAGCTTACCGTAAGCTTGAACGGAAAGCCCCAGCGGTACTTCACCTCCTCCCGGAGGAATGAGGTCAAGGGCTTCATTTCTCTCCTTCGGTCGACTGTTATCCGTGACAGGTCGTTGAAAATTTGGAGAGTTTCATTTTGGAAAGGTAGTGACTCTTTCCCTCTGCAGGCGGTGATGATCTTCTCCTTTACTGTATAGCTGTGTAATCTTATGATTACATCGCGTCGCCGGTTGGGATCTTCTGATCTGGGAGCTACCGCCCGGTGGGCCCTATCCATCTCTAGGTCCATGTCCTCTAGCGGGCCACAGAGCGATGTGAACAGTTCCGCAAGATAGGGACGAAGCTGGCCAGGTAAGACCGTCTCCGGTACATTTCTTATGCGCAGATTCTGGCGCCTGTCCCTATTTTCTTGGTCTTCCTGCCCGTCTTTGAGACGGGAGATCTCCTCTCCTAGACGGATGATTTCTTCCTCGGCTGCTCTTGCCAGGGACTCCTCCAGTCCACCTTCCAGAGTAGTTGTCCTCTCTGTTAGGCCAGACATCTCCTGTTTAATTTCCGCTACTGCTGCTTTGATTTCTGCCTGCAGGGATGTTTGGAGCTTGACATGCATGGTGGAGAATAGGCTCTCCAGGTAGGATCGGGTGATCGGTTCCTCTATCTCCATTTCAAGAGTTGCATGGGCTTTCGTACCCATATTTAGAGCTGCTTGCGGCTCTTGTGAGCCTCGTGGTCCGCCACCCTCTTGGTTTGCTGGACTCTTCTGTGTCGGGGAGAAGAATCGTGACACCGCCGGTGCTGCGGGCTTCTTTGTGTGTTTGGACATGCTCCGATCTCTCCAAGTAATGGGGGTATGTTTTTGAGCCTTGAATTTCTGGTTTGGGAGCGTTATTTATTAAGTTTTAGCCGGTGGGTCTGCGGAGCTCCCCTCCTACACCCCCATTCCTGATGACATCATCGGAAACCCATCCCTTTAGCACATTTTTAATGGATCATCAAAATTCAGTATTGTCATAGACAACTTAGGATCTGGCTGTGTTTTTTTTTTTTTAGGGAAGCTGTGTCTTTAACTGAAACGGGAGGCGGCCATCTTGGATCCAGATGGAACGCAGGCTGAAACACATGACATGAAGATAGCTCCTACTCAGAAAGCTCTTATTCAGACCACAGCTCTGATCAGACCCTCTCTTCACAGTGGGGGCGCAGGCAGGCTCAGGAGGGATCAGGTAGGGCGCAAGAAGGCGGGCAGCCAATATCTTCAACTGGTTTAGCCAACAAAATAGTCAGTGGGTCCATAGAAATGGACACATCCGTTATTTCTTTTTTTAATAGATTGGATAACGATCCAATATTTCTATTGCCGGACACGTTCACCAAATGTGGACCATATCGCTTCTCTGCCCACAACCCCTCCAGCACAGATCAGACACCACAGGGTAGATTTGCTTCAGCCGCCATGGCGTGAGGTACCAATGAATAAAATTTTATATATATTTTCTTTAGTTGCTGTGCATATGGAAGTTTTTGCAGCAAACTCCCATATATCCTCCCAATCATCCCTGTGAATTTCTATTTTCAAATCCGCTGCCCATTTGAGCATGCAGTCATGATCATGTGAATTGACCAAGGCCTCCAAACTGGCTTTTATTCTAGTTATCAAACCTTTTTGATAACTACCTCTCCTACATAGGCAGCAGAGATGTAGAGGAGCACAGCAGCGTTTCTTGGCAGCATACCAGCTAGTGGATCGCCAAAATGAGGGTAACTCCAAGCAGGGATGAGTATTAAAAGAGTACTTTAATGGTCAGTGCAAAACAGAACAATGGTAAGAGCGCACCTACGCGTTTCGTCCGTAAAGGACTTTCTCAAGGTGGATTATACTCTATGTCCCTGAACCTGGATCCATTATGGTATATGGAATTATCAGTATACTAATGAGCCATCTATGGTGATGCACCATAAACACCACTTACCTCTCCTACATAGTGCTTCAAAACTTGTGAAGGGAGTAAATTCTAATTTTGGGGACATTTTTGGAAAAAAATTCTGATCTGTAGATATTTAAACATACTAAGGTCTGGTGCCTCATACCTAGTTAGGAACTCTTGGAAACTAGAAAGTTTTCCTTTATGCACTAGGTCGGCAACTACTCTAATATGTTTAGCTTTAATTTGGTCGAATTGTTTATAATCACAGCCTGGGGGGAAATTGGGATTGTTAAAAAGCGGAGTGAGTTGCGAAACGGGAGACACAAGATTTAATTTGCCCTTAGACTTGCTCCAACTCTCCCAGGTAAATCTCGTCGGATCTAGCTCAAACATTTTGGCGTACACCTCCTTAGCCAGTGCCCATAGGGACACTGGCAGAGAAGACGTTCTAGCATATTGGGATTCTATAGCTAACCAACAATATTGTGTTGGATCAGCGTTCCACATCACCACCTGCCTTAGTTGGGCAGCTTGGTAGTATTTCGAGATGTCTGGGACACCCAAACCTCCTCTTGTCTTTAAAGCCATCATCACCGATCTAGCTGTTCTAGGCCTTTTACCTTGCCAAATAAAATTAAATATTCTATTTGGGAAATTTTTCAGTTCGGATCCCGGTATCCGGACTGGGAGAGTCTGGAAATGATATAATAACCTAGGGAGTATATTCATCTTGACTGATACTATTCTCCCAATCCATGACACCTGATATCCTTCCCACTTTGCCAGATCCCTTTTAATCTTATCAAACAATGGTGGATAGTTGCCTTGATATAGGGAGTGGTAGTTCCTAGACACATTTACTCCCAGATATTTAATATGTGAGGAACTCCATCTGTAGCTGAAATTCAGTTTTGGTAATTTTATCTCTGGATCCGAAAGATTCAGATTAAAAGACTGTGACTTGTCGCTGTTCATTTTATATCCAGAGATTTTTCCAAAGTCTGATAGCGCCTTTTGGAGGTTGGGAAAAGAAGTCTGAGGGCTTGCTAAAGTCAGAATAATATCGTCTGCGAATAATGAGATTTTATCATTTGTTTTCCCAATCACTATATACAATGTATATTACTATTTGCTCTTATTTTAGCAGCCAATGGCTCAATCGTTAGAGCGAAGAGAGGAGGAGATAATGGGTACCCTTGTCTCGTACCATTTTAAAAAAAAAATTTCCCCAAACATTTTTATTAGGCATAATCATCTTTACAGACATTGGTTTTACATTATCAGTGTTGGCCTAATACAGTTGTATTTTCCTTGTTCATGTGGGGGGAGAGAGAAAGAAAGGAAAGATCCCCTAAGCCCACGTCATGGTCTCTGGGGTGTGGAAAAAGAAAGAGAGGAAGGGGGGGGGGGAGAGAGGGAGTCATTCCACCCTCGTCCGGCCGGGTCCCGGCATCCATCCTTCACGGCTCTACTGTGGTTCAGATCCGTCTGGGGTTGTATCCTGATTTGGTTCGGATTAATGGGTTAACCAGGGTTCCCAGATTTTATAGAAACCTTCAGTTGAGCAGTTCAAGAAGGCCGTGAGTTTTTCCAAACTCATAACATCGTTAACTCTTTTTTTCACTAGCTGTTTGGTGGGGGGCGCTATCTTCTTCCAAGAGTATGCGACTGAACACCTTGCTGCTGTTAGAATAAAGGAGATTAATTTCCATACTGGGCGATCGATGTCCTCTATCGGCCTGCCCAGTAGGAAGGTCAGTGGATCTATAGGAATTGTGAGGCCTGTGACCTCTTTTATCAAATCTTGTACCGTAAGCCAGTATTTCTGAATTTCTGGACATGACCACCAGATATGGGCCATGTCCCCTCTATGTCCACAGCCTCTCCAGCATAGATCTGAGGCCAGAGGGTAGATTTGTTTTAACCTCACTGGGGTAAGATACCAATGATACATTATTTTATAGATGTTTTCCTTCACCGTGGTACAGATGGAAGTTCCTGAGGCTGCGTCTCATATTTCCTCCCAGTCCTCTCTGTCAATAACTATGTCCAATTCCGCTTCCCATTTAAGCATATAGTCGTGAGCGGTAGAGTTCACCGGATTCTCCATGCCGGCATATATTTGTGTTATTAGACCTTTTTGATGTACTCCTTCGCGACAGAGTTTCTCAAATTTTGTGAGAGGGGGGAATTTCAATGATGGGGACATTTTTTGTAGAAAGTGTCGAATTTGGAGAAACTTAAATGTATCCAGGTGGGGTAATTTTAATTTGGTTCGCAATTCTTGGAGACTCAGGAACTGTCCATCGCTCAGCAGGTCCGCGATCGCTCTGATCCCCATTGTTTTAAATAGGTCGAATTGTCGGGTTTCACACCCTGGTGGGAATTTAGGGTTGTCAAATATTGGAATGAGCTGAGAGCAAGGGGACGAGAGTAAGAATTTAGTTTTAGTTTTTGCCCATATGTCCCAAGTATGTTTCATTGCCCCCAGCCCGAATTTGGGCGCCATGTCATTTCCCCTGTCACCGCTCCAGAGAAAAGCTGGTAGAGAAGGCGTTCTGGAGTAATGAGATTCAATTGCTAGCCAACATAGCTTGTCTGGGTCCGAGTTCCACATTACCACCTGTTTTAATTGGGCAGCTTGGTAATGTCTATTAATGTCTGGGACCCCCAGTCCTCCTTTTGTCCTAGACGCCATAAGAACCGACCTAGCTACCCGGGGTCTCCTTCCGTTCCAAATAAATTGGAGGATTTTATTTTGGATAGTTTTTAATTCAGAACCAGGGACATGGATCGGGAGCGTCTGGAAATAATATAATAATCGGGGGAGTATATTCATTTTAACTGAGATCATTCTCCCGATCCATGAGATCTGGTATTTTTCCCATTTATCCAGATCTTTTTTAATTTTCCTAAATAGGTTGGGATAATTATTTTGGTAAAGGGAGCAATAGTGCCTCGATACATGTACTCCCAGGTATTTGATGTATATAGGGCTCCACTTATAATTAAAGTTTGATTTCAATGTCCGCATCTCTGGTTCTGATAGATTTAAGTTGAGGGCTTCTGACTTATCACTGTTAATTTTGTATCCTGATATTTTGCCAAATTCCTTTAATTCTTTGTGTAAGTTGGGAAGGGAGATCTGGGGCTGCGTTAATGTTAATATGATATCGTCTGCGAACAATGAGACTTTATAGTTTATTCCGCCAATTGGTACCCCCTGTATATTTATATTGTCTCGTATTTTAGACGCTAGTGGTTCGATTGTTAGGGCGAAGAGGAGAGGGGACAAAAGGCATCCCTGTCTCGTTCCATTTTTCATTTCAAATTTTTTTGCTGTACCCCCCGGGAGTTTCACCACTGCAGACGGGCAGCAGTACAGCGCTCGGACTCCCGCTAGATACGCATCTTTTAAGCCGAATTTCTGCATTGTTTTGTCAAGAAATAGCCAATCAATTCTATCGAACGTCTTCTCTGCGTCCAGGCTTAACAGAACCGCTTTGGTAGCTGTGAGGTGGGCATGATCAACTATATTTATAATTTTGCGGGTGTTGTCTGAGGCTTGTCTGCCAGATACAAACCCCACCTGGTCATTGTGAATTAATCTCGGTAGGATGGGATTCAGTCTATTTGCCAGGATTTTGCTGTATAGCTTAAGATCGTTATTTAGTAGGGAGATTAGTCGGTAGCTCCCACATAGCAGTGGGTCCCTACCCTCTTTGTGGATGATGGCGAGATTGGCCTGGGTCATTGATGGGGGGATTGGGCTGCCCTCCATGAATGAATTGAATAAGCTGAGTAGGTGTTTAGTTAGGATCGGGGAGAATCTTTTGTAATAAACATTGGAGAAGCCGTCGGGGCCAGGGGCTTTTGAGATATTTTTTTTTGTTTCAATTTTTTTATTGTGTTATCAGGGTACACAACAGATAGTAAACTTTGTTGTACATAGATTGGATAAACATTGATATTTGCATATATTAATAAAAACATCCGTATTCCGTTTTCTTTATTCAGATAGGTGTTTATCTAAATGTTTGTATGTCTGAATGCTCGTACGTTTCTGCTGTTATGGTTCTAACTAGGAAGCTGCCGCTTCCGTGTGTCCTGTTTTTAGTAGTATAGTAGAGAAAAGAAAAGGTGGAGAGCAGAGAAAGAGAGAGGAGAGAAAAAAGAAGGGAGATAAGGGGGGGGGAGAGGTGCTGCGGGATGGCGTCCAGTTTTGTATATATCCTGCCTTTTCCTTTAGGAATTTATTATGTACCTGACCAAATTTCCCATGTCTTATGGAACTTAAAACCAGAGACATAACATAAAACACAGACAAAGCTCAGTGCACATCCAGAAAAACTTATATACGGTACAGTGCCTAAATATACATGTATAAATAACTAATAAATAAAATGGTCTTTTAGTTTAACATTTTGGCCAAATTGTTGTAAGCCCTTGAGCCAAACTTCACGGCAGACCACGTTCAAGGGTCCCTACACTAATATAAATTCTTAATAACCTGTGCATTGCCAGGAAGAATGATTTATAATAAATCTGTCAATATGAGTTGCAAAAGTTCTAAGTCTGATTGAAGCTTTTATTAACCTGTACATTACCAGGAAAAGCACTCTGTAATAGATTTGTCACAATCACACTGCATGCAGGCAAGTTCCCCTGATAGTTGGAGATGCCATGGAGTGAGCTTTTAACCATTTAAATGTGGGAGGGAGTGAGCTTCAATTGGATAGGAGGTTGCCACCCTCCAAAACAGCCAAAGACAGATTTATTATAGTTGAGTTTGGCTCAAGGGCTTACAACAATTTGGCCAAAATGTTAAACTAAAAGACCATTTTATTTATTAGTTATTTATACATGTATATTTAGGCACTGTACCGTATATAAGTTTTTCTGGATGTGCACTGAGCTTTGTCTGTGTTTTATGTTATGTCTCTGGTTTTAAATATAAATTGCCATGCTCAGTAGCACTCCTCTGTGAAACTTATATGCTTATATATATGTTGGGGGTATTTTGGGGGTTCAATTTGAGCTTGTAGGTGTTCTGTATGTTTTCTTATGGAACTTATCCATCTTTTGGGTCAGTTTTGCCGTAAGAAGTTCCATTGTCTTTATTTCTCGCATTCTGCGGAGTACGGTCTGTTTAGCAGGGGCATTCACCTTCTTCCACGCTGCAGCAACGGAACAACGTGCCGCCGTGAGCACATGGCTCACCATCTTACTCTCTGCTGTGTCTAATTCGTCAATTGGCTTGGCCAGCACAATGGTCAGCGGGTCCACCTCAATCTCTACCCCCAGGTACTCTCGGATTAGTGTTTGAATCATGACCCAGAACACCTGAGTCTTGGGGCAGTTCCACCAGATATGAGCCATGTCTCCTCTTTGCCCGCAACCCCTCCAACACAAATCTGGGGTCCCGGGGAAGATCTGGCTCAACCTATTCGGGGTTAGGTACCAGTAAAATATAATTTTATAGATGTTCTCTTTAATGGTAGTACAAATCGATGTTTTGGATGCTGCCTCCCAGATATCCTCCCAGTCTTCTCTATCAATCTCTATATTTAAATCCTCCGCCCATTTGGACATATACCTGTGTTGGGAACAGCCTGTTGATCGCGCCAGACCCAGATATATTTCCCAGATCAATCCTTTAGCATAGTACCCTTTCCTGCACAGTCGTTCAAAATTTGTTAGCTGCTGGAAAGCCTTATCTTTGGATACTGTTTGCAGGTAGTGCCTGATTTGTAAAAAGCCAAATATTGGGAGGTTTGTCGTTTGATATTTTTTTTCCAGTTCTTGGGTCAGCAAGAGCCTACCTTGCCCAGAGAAATCCTCTGCTATCATCATCTTCAGCTGTTTAAATTTACTGAGTCTCTGTGGGAACCCGCCGGGGGGAAATTCTGGGTTATCGAATATGGGTGTTAATAGGGAGGGGTGAGCCGTCAAGCCATATTTGTCTTTATTTTTGGTCCATACTCTCCATGTACATTTCATTGCTCCCAGTTTTAATGTTTCCGAGAGGATCTCTCTACCCCGCACAGTCCACAGGGTGGCCGGGAGTGAGAGGGGTCTCGCGTAGGAAAACTCTATCCCTGTCCAACAGCTTGTAGTTGGGTCATTGTTCCACATTATCACTTGTTTCAGTTGGGCCGCCAAATAATATTTAATGATATCTGGGACTGCCAAGCCTCCACATTCTTTTGGTGCTAACATTATGGTTCTAGCTACTCTTGGTCTTTTGTTTTGCCAAATGAATTGAAAAATTCTGTTTTGTATATTCTTTAATTCCGACATTGGGATATCAATTGGGAGAGTCTGGAAGTAATACAGAAGTCTTGGCAGGATATTCATTTTGACCGTAGCTATTCTGCCTAACCAAGATATCTGGTATTCATTCCAGCTCTGTAAGTCTTTTTTTAGCCTCTCAAATAGGGGCGGATAGTTATATTGATATAGTGATTTGTACTCCCGTGTTATTTGGATTCCCAAGTATTTGATTTTCGTGGAACTCCACTTATAATTAAAATTTAATTGTAGCAGTTTGGCCTCGGGATTAGGTAGAGATACATTTAATGCTTCCGACTTATCCATATTGATTTTATACCCCGAGATTTTGCTAAATGTATCTAATTGTGAATGTAAATTCGGGAGTGAAGTCAAGGGGTTGGCTAGAGTTAGGATAATGTCGTCAGCAAAAAGGGATATCTTGTAATCCGTATCTCCAATTGTAATGCCACTTATGTTGTTGTCCTCTCTGATTGTTGTTGCCAAGGGTTCTATAGAGAGGGCAAACAGAAGTGGAGACAAGGGACATCCCTGTCTAGTACCATTCCTAATGTTTATAGGGTTCGAGTTTCCTCCTGGGAGTTTCACTACAGCCGTGGGAGTTTTATAGAGGGCTCTAACCCCCTCAAGATATGGGCCCTTAAATCCGAATTTAATTAATGTTTGGTCTAAAAATTCCCATCTGATCCTGTCAAACGCCTTTTCCGCGTCTAAACGTAACAGGATGGCTTTCGTGGATGAGAGATGTACATGGTCGATTATGTTTATAATTTTTCTCGTATTATCTGAGGCTTGTCTGCCTGAAATAAATACGACTTGGTCCTTGTGGATCAGGCCTGGGAGAATGGGAGTTAGTCTGTTAGCTAGGATTTTGCTATAAAGTTTTAGGTCCGAATTAAGGAGGGCTATGGGGCGATAATTACCACACTGTAGTGGGTCTCTCCCTTCCTTTGGTATGAGTGCCAAATTCGCTCTAGACATAGAAGCGGGGATAGCCGTTCCCTCCAGAAACTCATTAAACATATCCAGGAGATGTGGTGCCAAGATCAATTTAAATTTTTTATAGTATTGATTGGAAAACCCATCCGGGCCTGGCGTTTTACTAGGTTTTAGTTGTGAGATGGCTTCTAGTAAATCATCCTGCGCGATTTCTTTATTTAGCTCTAGCAAGTCAGCTTCTGAAAGGCTTGGAAGGTTACATGACGCTAGGTACTTAGTAATAGCTTCTGCATTTGAGGAGCTGTTTTGGGGGAAGTTCAAATTATATAGTTTGGAGTAGAAGTCTGAGAATGTGGCCGTTATCTGTTTTTCGCAATATGTTTTGATTCCCGTCTTTGTTTGTATGACGGATATTTGGGATTTGGTTCTCAGACCTCTTAATTTAGATGCTAATAACCGGTCGGCCTTATTTCCTTTGTCATAATATTTCTGCTTCGTCCACCTCAGCGCCCTCTCCACTTCATCTATTTGTATCTGCCTGAAATCAGATCTAGCCTTGTCCAGTACTTTGCGTACTGCTGCGGCCAAGTTTATTCGAGCATTTGCCCGTTCTTGGCCGCAGCAGTAGCCTGGCGCACGCCCGAGGGTGACGGGCGCGCGCCGAAGCAGTGGAAGAGCGCCCTCCGATCGGGGCGCTCTCCCTACCGCTGCCGGGTCCGCCGGGTCCCCCGGAACCCCCTGCCGCCGTCCCCCACATCGCGGGACACCAGGGCTCCCTCGGGGAGCCCTGGACGCGCGTGCAGGGGGCGCAGGCTCCCAAAGACGCGTGACCGCGCGTCTATGACGTGTGACCGCGCGTCTATGACGCGCGGCACGCCGAGGGGCGGCCACTAGCAAGCCGGGAAATCTCCCGGCTTGCGGATCTGGCCGATGCGCAATAAAGCGTGTCGGTAGTGTAGTTGTTTTGAGGGATTAGCTTTATGTTTATGTTCTAGGAGTTTAACTTTCTCCGCTAATTCGTCGTACAATTTCTGTTTTTGCTTTTTCTTATATGATGCTATGGAAATTATATTCCCTCGAATCGTGGCCGTATGGGCCTCCCATAGCATCGCTGATGACTTTACAGAGCCCTTGTTCAGCGCAAAATATTCTCTGAGCTTTTGCTTAATCTCTATCTCTACATCTATTTGGTTTAACAGAATCGTTTAGTTTCCAATTATATTGATTATATTTATAGAAGGGGAGGGAGAGCGTCAGCGAGACCGGAGCGTGGTCCGACCATGTTATAGAACCTATGTCCGACTGGGAGGTTGCCTGAAAGATATCTTTAGTACCCAGAAAATAATCAATCCTTGAATAGGTCTGGTGCGGGGGAGAAAAATACGAATAGTCCCTCTGGCCCTGATGCTGCGCCCGCCAAATATCTATCAGCGAAAACTCTTTCAGTATGTTCTGAAACCTTTTGGCATTTGTGGTCGTAATGCGTGGGTGGGGAGTACCCAGTGGGCTTGTCCTATCTTGATCAGGTGCTACAACCATATTAAAATCTCCTGCTATCAATAGCGTAGTTCTAGGTTGGGGGGCTAGCTTGTCACATAGATCTCTCAAAAAGTCAGCTTGACCCTCATTTGGGGCGTATATATTAACAAGGGTAATCTCCACATCTGATAGTGTGCCTTGCAGAATGAGGAATCTACCTTCTGGGTCTACGGTCTGTTTTTGAAGTGTGAATTTGACATTTTGTCTAAATAAGATGGCTACCCCTTTTTTTTTAGTGGAGCAGGATGCATAATATGCCTGGGGGTAGTATCTCTGAAAGGTGTTAGGGGGCGATATCGTATTAAAGTGCGTTTCTTGTAAGAATAGCACATCTCCTTTTGTTTTTTTTAATTCTTGTAAGGCGAGCTTTCTTTTGATTGCTGAGTTAAGTCCCCTAACATTTAGGGACACTAGTTTAAGTGTTGTATTTGGAGCCATTTTCGGAGCCATCCAGCAAACAGCTCCAGGGCTTTCCGGATACAGTCGGGTCCCCTCTTTCCCATAAGCTTTAGGCTCTGCGTTCAAATCCTTTCACCAGGTCAAAGGGGTCTCCACTTCTTTGCTGCGCTGGGATGTGTAGATCCTTGTAGCTCCAGGGGCATGCGCCCTCTTTGTGGACAGGTAGGTATGTGTTCCCCGCCGGGGGCAGACAAGCGTTCCTCATCTCGTATGTGTCTCAGAAGCTCGTAAGGGGGGGGGGGGGGGCAATAGGTCGTCCAAACATATAAATTTTGCCGGGAGTAGTCTTTTCCTCTCCAGGTGACATTTCTCAGTCCTCACCTGCCTGGTTACGTTGGGTGGCTATTCTCTGAGAGGAGCGTGGTCCCCTCTCTGTTGGCCTGTGATCTGGGTCTCCGTCCGTATCTTCAGGGGCAATTCCACCTCCATTCTTGTGGGGGACACGAGCCCCTTTAGGAATCTTGGTATCTCTTCCGGGTAGGAAAGGGTGTGGAATTTGCCTCCAGCCTGGGCCACAATTTTAAAAGGGAATCCCCAGCGATATTTAATCTTGTTGTCCCTTAATTTTAGTGTGAGGGGTCTGAGCTCTCTCCTGCGGTCTACTGTACGTTTTGAGAGATCACTGTATATCTCAATATGTACATTCCGGAACTGGATGTGTCCTTTCTCCCTGCTCGCCGTCAGTATTTTCTCCTTTGTGGAGTAATAATGGAACCTGACCAGTATATCTCTGGTCCTCTTGGGGTCCGTGGACCTAGGTCCGAGGGCCCTATGGGCTCTGTCCATCTCTAGCTTTTAAGGAGTTAGGTCAGGTACCAGATGAATAAAGAGGTCTGATAGGTATGTGTGCAGCTGTTCAGTCTCCACTGTTTCTGGGACATACCTCAGTCTCAATTTCTGCCGCCGATCGCGGTTTTCCTGGTCCTCGGCACTTTCCTTGAGCCCTCTGATCTCCCAGTGCAGGCGGTTGATCTCGTCCTCCGCGGAGGACTGAGCCTGCTCCAGTGTTTCCACTGTGTTTGCCAGCCCATCTGTTTTGGCCATTAGGAGAATCTAGTCCGCCCTTAGGGTGTTAATGGCTTTACCCAAATCATCCCGAAACTCCTTCCTCATTCTGGAGATTCAAGTCCGCCCTTAGGGTGTTAATGGCTTTACCCAAATCATCCCGAAACTCCTTCCTCATTCTGGTGAAGAGGTTTTCTAAATATGTTTTGTTCACATCTATGTTTTCAATTTCCTGCTCGTGCGCCCCGCTCGGGCCCTCCCGCGTGTCGGCTGAGCCGCCATCTTGGGAGGTCTCGCAACTCCCCGCGGTCCGCTGGCTTTGTGGGAAGTAGCTCGTCACTGACTGCTGAGCTGCCTTCTTATTTTTGCCGCTCATGCTGGCTACCTTCCCCTCCGCTTGTATGTATTTATTGGGGGGGTTTAGATGTAGAGATGCCGCAGGAACTGTGGGGTCTTTTTAGTGCAGTAGGATAGGATTGTTTGTTTAGTACAGCTTGTCTGGGTAGATATGGGGTTATTGGACCCAGGGGTTCTGGCCTTAGGGCTGTGTTTCTGACCTGCAGGTCGTTCTCTCTGAGGCACCTTTGTGTGGTGGTGGTGCTTCCACGTGGTGGTGCTCCCCCAAGATGGCCGCCTCCTCCCTCACCACGCTACTGAGGCCTATGGCTCCCATCACTAGTGGGTCCCCTCCCGGTGTTCTTCACTCCCAGCAGGGCCCTAGGTCAGGTTTGTACCTTTTATTTACGTGTGCCGTCCTGGGGGGGGGGAGCTGGACCCGTAACGGGGGGTCTCCGCTCGCGCCTTTCCTCACGGCCTCAGGCGGCCACAGCGGGCGCTTCTCTTACCCCACAGGGGTTCGGGGGTTCCGTCCCCGATCACCGCTGATTCCCCTCTATTCTTGGCTCCTCGGGGCGCGCGGAGTCCCGTCGCCTCTCGTCTCCGGAGTCTCTCCGTCAGATTTGAATTTTGCGGGCTGCAGAGGGGAAAGTCCCGCACCGGGGGCAGGGGGTCTCCGACACAGCTCTCCGGGACGCCGGAGCCAGCCACTTCGGAGCCCAGCTAGTCACCGGAGCAAAGTCTTTGGGGGTTCACTTAGGGATTCCTCCGCTTCTCCTGATTATTTTATTATTTAATATGCTTCGTTAGTGCTATTCATTCAGAGGGGGTCGGGAGCATCTCTTTCAAGCTGCCATTCCCCTTGACGTCACCGGAAGTCTCCGGCTTTTGAGATTTTTAATGTTTTTATTGCGTCCGCCAGCTCTTTTTGGGTAATTTTTGCGTTAAGCATTTGATTCTCCTCCTCTGTCAGTGTTGGTAGGAGGCAATCGGACAGGTAATTACTAATAGGTTCAGTGGCTGGTGTCCCCGTGTTCCCACCCTGAGCCTTGAGGTTATAAAGTTTAATATAAAATGCGGTAAATTCCTCCGCTATTTTCTGTTCGTTATAGATTATTTCTCACGATTAATTTTTTATCGCTGTGATCTGGGAACGCTTCTGTATACCTCTTAGTTTGCTCGCCAAAAGTCTGTCAGCCTTATTGCCCTTGTCATAGTATTTCTGACAAGTCCATGTAAGAGCTTTTTCTACTTCTTCCATTTGGGCTTGTTTTAGCTCATTCCTGGCTGCGGTCAAGGTTTTATAAATCTTTTTCGAGGGGTTGGGTTTGTGCTGTTGTTCCAGCTTAATTATTTTAGTTGTAACAACTAGTGACATACCGCTCACCTCAATATTGAATACCAACTCTATGATAGGGATGACAGACATACATATATAAGGAGACAAAGGATGCTCCTAAAAAGATCCCACTTTAATGCACAGCAAAGCCGAAAATAGTCCACAGGTATAGTAACCCACTAGAGTAATGGTAAGGCTATAAGGGTACAATTAAGTAACCGCTCCCAACACTGTGGGAGGACAATTACCACTAAAATGCCCTAGGGCAAAAATAATAAATGATTTATTGATATTCAGAAGTCGACGCAGTAACACACACTCAAAATAACCATAAAAACAATTAAAACATAAATCACGGGTGAGGCAGGGTAAGGGGATATTATTATAAGATGAATTCCCAAATATTAGTGTATGTCCCCTTACCAGTACCAGGTGGTAGTGTGAGACACAATGGTAAATACAAATGATAGGCAATAGAGAATGCTAGAGCCTCTGGTCTCAGGGTATGGTGGAGGTTGCACTAATCATTGCATGCTGTGATTGATCTGCTCAGTATCAATAGTTGGATATCACACTGACAGTAGGTAGTGATGCATGCAGAGTAGTGAATGCAAATAAATGTGCCACTGTCATATATCACAAAACCTATATAGGTACTAGGTCACATGATCAATGATTCAGTAAATCATTAGTGCACATTATACCACATTATATAAATGAACCGCGGCATGTGCATCAAAAACCGGACCTGATATATGCATAAACTACCTCTGCTAGGCAGTTAACAACTCGAACAACCCCACACAAACTACCAGGAACAGTCTCACCCGTGACTCCTCCTACACGACGTCAACGTGGTGACGTCATGCCGACGATCGTTTCGCGCATAAGGGGCTGGCGCTTTCTCAAGGTTCAGCCTCACCCGTGATTTATGTTTTAATTGTTTTTATGGTTATTTTGAGTGTGTGTTACTGCGTCGACTTCTGAATATCAATAAATCATTTATTATTTTTGCCCTAGGGCATTTTAGTGGTAATTGTCCTCCCACAGTGTTGGGAGCGGTTACTTAATTGTACCCTTATAGCCTTACCATTACTCTAGTGGGTTACTATACCTGTGGACTATTTTCGGCTTTGCTGTGCATTAAAGTGGGATCTTTTTAGGAGCATCCTTTGTCTCCTTATATATGTATAATTATTTTAGTTGTCAGATCTGTTATTAATTTCACCTTGGCCTTTCTGTGGGATGCAATTGAAATAAAAGTTCCCCTAATTGCTGCCCTATGGGCTTCCCACAGAACCGCCGGAGAGTCTACTATGCCCCAGATGAGAGCGAAGTACTCCCTAAGAGCCTTTTTAATTTCTTTTTCTACCTCCGGGTGGTTCAGTAGGGAGTCGTTCAGCTTCCAAGTGTAGGCGGTTAATTTATGAAATGGGGTGGATAGGGTTAATGTGATGGGGGCGTGATCTGACCATGTAATGGGGCCTAAGTCCGAATTTGTGCAGGCTTCCAGGATATATTTGGTAGCAAAAAAATAGTCTATACGAGAGTATGACTGGTGGGGTGCGGAATAGAATGTGTAATCTTTTTGGCCCTGGTGTTGGATTCTCCAGATGTCCATTAAGGAATATTCCTTGGTGATTGTTTTAAATTTTTTCTCCATCCTCTGAGGTGGAGCTCTGTGTTGGCCTGAGGTTCTGTCCTCCGCAGAGTTTATGGCCATATTAAAGTCTCCGCCCACAATCAACGAAGATAGGTAGGCAGGGTCAACCTTTTCTAACACTGCTTTCAGGAATTCCGTTTGATTATCATTTGGCGCGTAGATGTTGATCAGAGCGACCGGCGAGCCAGCCAGTGAGCAATATACCATTAGAAATCTACCCTCTGGGTCTGAAGTGGTTTTGGTGATATTGAATGGGGTTCCTTGTCGGAGCAGGATCGCTACTCCCCGCTTTTTACTGTTAAATGACGAGAAGAAACTCGTAGGGAATCCATTGCTAATCAATTTGGGCAGCTCTTGGGATGTAAAGTGCGTCTCTTGGAGGAAGATGATATCTCCCTTGGACTTTTTCAGCTCTTGGAGCGCCAGTCGTCTTTTTCTATTATTATTCAGGCCCTTTACGTTTAGTGATACAAGTTTAATTGCGGACTGACTAAACTCTCTCACCCAAATGGCTAGTGTCCATCGGGGTCTCGCCCTTCCCACCGGGGAGATCCTGGTTCGTTGGTTCAGAGAACCTTTTTAACGCTTCTTGATGGTGCTGTTTGAGTATGGGTGTCAGGCCCGCCCGACGAGGGGTTGGGTGGGAGGAGGGCAGGGAAGGTCAAGAGGGGGGGGGGGAATAGGCTGCCGGGACAGGGTCAGCAGCAAGAGGCAAAGTGGGACGAGGTCAGCTAAGGACCTACAATAAGTACGGCCGGGATTGGCTACCGGCATTTGGGCTTAAGGCCCAATGGGGGGGGGAATCCGATGGTTCAGGCATGGGCGTGCAGGGAAGGTGCGGACCCTTGTACTTGCTTAGTGTAACCTCTACCTTAGTTTAAGAGGGGGGGGGGAGGGGGGGAAATGGGAGGGGGGGAAAGGGGTCAAAGGGACGCAGGTCCCGAAACGCGTCAGAGTTACTATGTACTCCTTTTGACCACTTAATAAACCTTTTTATATCCGATACTGGTTTGCAGCCCCCATTGTTTGCACGGTTGTGCTCCGCCACTGTACCCTATGGGACTACTCTCTGCAATTACGTCTGGCATGACGCACCCACTAATCAAGGACTGAGCTGTGCTTCAAGGGAGTTCCTCACATTGATCGTTTGATTGGTATGTACTTTTGTTTTGCTGGGGGTCTATACAGGACCTTTATGGTATATATAGAGATCTGTGTTAGCCGTCCAGCGTAACTAGTACACTCCTATGTTTATATCATCCTAATGAGTCTCCTTAGCTCTTATACATGCTCTAATGCCTTGGTTACATATTTTATTACTCTGAATATGCATGTATGTTCCTAGGACAGCAGAGCCCTGAATATTGAGATAATATCCCTCACCCACTACGGTCAAGCTTATAGGTTTTGGACATGGGGAAGGCGTGGGGAGGGGAGGGAAAACTCCTAGCATAGCCATAACATGGAGATCTTTCTGACAATCCTTAAAACCAGTGTAATAAACGTGAGAACAACTCTTAACAAGCTCAGTACATGAAAAGCATTATAACCTCTCTTTTTGTCAGTCGGTCAAGCTTATAGGTTTTGGACCTGGGAAAAGGGGGGGAGATGGGGGTGGGGTGGGGAGATAGGGGGGAGGGGGAGACCTGGGTTGACAGGTAACACAACAGCACATTGCATTAATGTTTTTAGGTATCATGCTGAACATAAACGGAATACTTCCTACGCTTGCTGGTCGGGGAAGAGGGGGGGAGGGATGGGGCTCTTACATTTAGTGAAGTTAATATCCGAGGATCCTTATGACATTTCTATTTGATCTATGTGGCCCGCCGTGTGCCTTCCTCAGAGGGTTTGACAACGTATTTTATTACTGCAGGCAGCATCATTAGTATGGGGCCGTGCGGCCATATCTTCTGCGGCGGAAGGGCAGGCTTATGGTCTTTGGAGCGTGAGGGGGGGAGGGGGAAGGGGGGGAGAGAAAAGGGAGTACATTATATTATAACACATACAACTTTTCTCAACTTCAACATTCATCAACTGAGGAACAGGTTTTTTGTTTTTTTACATAACTCAACTGTGGCATAGGGACGGCTTAGCACTAGATCCATGTGGCCAGCTAATCTAGACTGCCAGTTACTGTAATAGTGTCACTGCCGCTGCTTCCATTATCGAAGTCATTTGGGCTTCCTGTCTTGTGCAGGGCTCATTAGGCAGCTTCCCAGTTAACTAGTATTTCCTAGTCCGGGGGGTGGGGAGGGTAGCAACAGTCGTGCGAACCAAGCCTGGGGTCCATAGTCCTGTACCCGGGCCTTAGACAGATTAAATTTTGCTACTTACAGTTAGTAGATTGCAGTTCTGTTGTCGGAGCATCGCGCTCCCCTCCTATTCCCCCCGCCAACCCCTAAAGCCCAGCCGGACCTCAGCACTCTTCAACTGCCATTCGGTCAGCGTCAAAAGTTATAGTAGCTTCAGCTGTGGGTTGCCTCCGATCGTCAGGGGTCGGATTCAGAAGCTATGCGTCTGGCTGGGTCTGGTGTGGTTCTTGAGCCGTCATGTGCTCCCGTCTTCGCTGTGGACTACGGTGCTTCTCATCTGTTCTTAGACTGCCTTGGCGCCGCCGTTCTCCTCGCGGGACGGGTGCTGCGTGGTTCCGCGTCCTCCCGGTGCGGTGGGTCTTGTAGTTGCTCCGTTGTCCAGGAAAGCGGCGGGGTCAGACCCAGGGCTTTCACGAATGGGGCCATGTCCTCAGGGCGGCGGATGGTTAGGAATTTGCCGTCATAGCTTACCGTAAGCTTGAACGGAAAGCCCCAGCGGTACTTCACCTCCTCCCGGAGGAATGAGGTCAAGGGCTTCATTTCTCTCCTTCGGTCGACTGTTATCCGTGACAGGTCGTTGAAAATTTGGAGAGTTTCATTTTGGAAAGGTAGTGACTCTTTCCCTCTGCAGGCGGTGATGATCTTCTCCTTTACTGTATAGCTGTGTAATCTTATGATTACATCGCGTCGCCGGTTGGGATCTTCTGATCTGGGAGCTACCGCCCGGTGGGCCCTATCCATCTCTAGGTCCATGTCCTCTAGCGGGCCGCAGAGCGATGTGAACAGTTCCGCAAGATAGGGACGAAGCTGGCCAGGTAAGACCGTCTCCGGTACATTTCTTATGCGCAGATTCTGGCGCCTGTCCCTATTTTCTTGGTCTTCCTGCCCGTCTTTGAGACGGGAGATCTCCTCTCCTAGGCGGATGATTTCTTCCTCGGCTGCTGTTTGTCTTGCCAGGGACTCCTCCAGTCCACCTTCCAGAGTCGTTGTCCTCTCTGTTAGGCCAGACATCTCCTGTTTAATCTCCGCTACTGCTGCTTTGATTTCTGCCTGCAGGGATGTTTGGAGCTTGACATGCATGGTGGAGAATAGGCTCTCCAGGTAGGATCGGGTGATCGGTTCCTCTATCTCCATTTCAAGAGTTGCATGGGCTTTCGTACCCATATTTAGAGCTGCTTGCGGCTCTTGTGAGCCTCGTGGTCCGCCACCCTCTTGGTTTGCTGGACTCTTCTGTGTCGGGGAGAAGAACCGTGACACCGCCGGTGCTGCGGGCTTCTTTGTGTGTTTGGACATGCTCCGATCTCTCCAAGTAATGGGGGTATGTTTTTGAGCCTTGAATTTCTGGTTTGGGAGCGTTATTTATTAAGTTTTAGCCGGTGGGTCTGCGGAGCTCCCCTCCTACACCCCCATTCCTGATGACATCATCGGAAACCCATCCCTTTAGCACATTTTTAATGGATCATCAACATTCAGTATTGTCATAGACAACTTAGGATCTGGCTGTGGTTTTTTTTTTTAGGGAAGCTGTGTCTTTAACTGAAACGGGAGGCGGCCATCTTGGATCCAGATGGAACGCAGGCTGAAACACATGACATGAAGATAGCTCCTACTCAGAAAGCTCTTATTCAGACCACAGCTCTGATCAGACCCCAGCTCTGATCAGACCCTCTCTTCACAGTGGGGGCGCAGGCAGGCTCAGGAGGGATCAGTTAGGGCGCAAGAAGGCGGGCAGCCAATATCTTCAACTGGTTTAGCCAACAAAATAGTCAGTGGGTCCATAGAAATGGACACATCCGTTATTTCTTTTTTTAATAGATTGGATAACGATCCAATATTTCTATTGCCGGACACGTTCACCAAATGTGGACCATATCGCTTCTCTGCCCACAACCCCTCCAGCACAGATCAGACACCACAGGGTAGATTTGCTTCAGCCGCCATGGCGTGAGGTACCAATGAATAAAATTTTATATATATTTTCTTTAGTTGCTGTGCATATGGAAGTTTTTGCAGCAAACTCCCATATATCCTCCCAATCATCCCTGTGAATTTCTATTTTCAAATCCGCTGCCCATTTGAGCATGCAGTCATGATCATGTGAATTGACCAAGGCCTCCAAACTGGCTTTTATTCTAGTTATCAAACCTTTTTGATAACTACCTCTCCTACATAGGCAGCAGAGATGTAGAGGAGCACAGCAGCGTTTCTTGGCAGCATACCAGCTAGTGGATCGCCAAAATGAGGGTAACTCCAAGCAGGGATGAGTATTAAAAGAGTACTTTAATGGTCAGTGCAAAACAGAACAATGGTAGGAGCGCACCTACGCGTTTCGTCCGTAAAGGACTCTCTCAAGGTGGATTATACTCTATGTCCCTGAACCTGGATCCATTATGGTATATGGAATTATCAGTATACTAATGAGCCATCTATGGTGATGCACCATAAACACCACTTACCTCTCCTACATAGTGCTTCAAAACTTGTGAAGGGAGTAAATTCTAATTTTGGGGACATTTTTGGAAAAAAAATCTGATCTGTAGATATTTAAACATACTAAGGTCTGGTGCCTCATACCTAGTTAGGAACTCTTGGAAACTAGAAAGTTTTCCTTTATGCACTAGGTCGGCAACTACTCTAATATGTTTAGCTTTAATTTGGTCGAATTGTTTATAATCACAGCCTGGGGGGAAATTGGGATTGTTAAAAAGCGGAGTGAGTTGCGAAACGGGAGACACAAGATTTAATTTGCCCTTAGACTTGCTCCAACTCTCCCAGGTAAATCTCGTCGGATCTAGCTCAAACATTTTGGCGTACACCTCCTTAGCCAGTGCCCATAGGGACACTGGCAGAGAAGACGTTCTAGCATATTGGGATTCTATAGCTAACCAACAATATTGTGTTGGATCAGCGTTCCACATCACCACCTGCCTTAGTTGGGCAGCTTGGTAGTATTTCGAGATATCTGGGACACCCAAACCTCCTCTTGTCTTTAAAGCCATCATCACCGATCTAGCTGTTCTAGGCCTTTTACCTTGCCAAATAAAATTAAATATTCTATTTGGGAAATTTTTCAGTTCGGATCCCGGTATCCGGACTGGGAGAGTCTGGAAATGATATAATAACCTAGGGAGTATATTCATCTTGACTGATACTATTCTCCCAATCCATGACACCTGATATCCTTCCCACTTTGCCAGATCCCTTTTAATCTTATCAAACAATGGTGGATAGTTGCCTTGATATAGGGAGTGGTAGTTCCTAGACACATTTACTCCCAGATATTTAATATGTGAGGAACTCCATCTGTAGCTGAAATTCAGTTTTGGTAATTTTATCTCTGGATCCGAAAGATTCAGATTAAAAGACTGTGACTTGTCGCTGTTCATTTTATATCCAGAGATTTTTCCAAAGTCTGATAGCGCCTTTTGGAGGTTGGGTAAAGAAGTCTGAGGGCTTGCTAAAGTCAGAATAATATCGTCTGCGAATAATGAGATTTTATCATTTGTTTTCCCAATCACTATATACAATGTATATTACTATTTGCTCTTATTTTAGCAGCCAATGGCTCAATCGTTAGAGCGAAGAGAGGAGGAGATAATGGGTACCCTTGTCTCGTACCATTTAAAAAAAAAAATTTCCCCAAACATTTTTATTAGGCATAATCATCTTTACAGACATTGGTTTTACATTATCAGTGTTGGCCTAATACAGTTGTATTTTCCTTGTTCATGTGGGGGGAGAGAGAAAGAAAGGAAAGATCCCCTAAGGCCACGTCATGGTCTCTGGGGTGTGGAAAAAGAAAGAGAGGAGGGGGGGGGGGGGAGAGAGGGAGTCATTCCACCCTCGTCCGGCCGGGTCCCGGCATCCATCCTTCACGGCTCTACTGTGGTTCAGATCCGTCTGGGGTTGTATCCTGATTTGGTTCGGATTAATGGGTTAACCAGGGTTCCCAGATTTTATAGAAACCTTCAGTTGAGCAGTTCAAGAAGGCCGTGAGTTTTTCCAAACTCATAACATCGTTAACTCTTTTTTTCACTAGCTGTTTGGTGGGGGGCGCTATCTTCTTCCAAGAGTATGCGACTGAACACCTTGCTGCTGTTAGAATAAAGGAGATTAATTTCCATACTGGGCGATCGATGTCCTCTATCGGCCTGCCCAGTAGGAAGGTCAGTGGATCTATAGGAATTGTGAGGCCTGTGACCTCTTTTATCAAATCTTGTACCGTAAGCCAGTATTTCTGAATTTCTGGACATGACCACCAGATATGGGCCATGTCCCCTCTATGTCCACAGCCTCTCCAGCATAGATCTGAGGCCAGAGGGTAGATT
The DNA here is from genome assembly GCF_040206685.1 of Ascaphus truei. Classification (NCBI taxonomy): domain Eukaryota; kingdom Metazoa; phylum Chordata; class Amphibia; order Anura; family Ascaphidae; genus Ascaphus; species Ascaphus truei. The sequence continues at coordinate 148,755 of NW_027456785.1, read as the reverse complement.
TGTTTTAACCTCACTGGGGTAAGATACCAATGATACATTATTTTATAGATGTTTTCCTTCACCGTGGTACAGATGGAAGTTCCTGAGGCTGCGTCTCATATTTCCTCCCAGTCCTCTCTGTCAATAACTATGTCCAATTCCGCTTCCCATTTAAGCATATAGTCGTGAGCGGTAGAGTTCACCGGATTCTCCATGCCGGCATATATTTGTGTTATTAGACCTTTTTGATGTACTCCTTCGCGACAGAGTTTCTCAAATTTTGTGAGAGGGGGGAATTTCAATGATGGGGACATTTTTTGTAGAAAGTGTCGAATTTGGAGAAACTTAAATGTATCCAGGTGGGGTAATTTTAATTTGGTTCGCAATTCTTGGAGACTCAGGAACTGTCCATCGCTCAGCAGGTCCGCGATCGCTCTGATCCCCATTGTTTTAAATAGGTCGAATTGTCGGGTTTCACACCCTGGTGGGAATTTAGGGTTGTCAAATATTGGAATGAGCTGAGAGCAAGGGGACGAGAGTAAGAATTTAGTTTTAGTTTTTGCCCATATGTCCCAAGTATGTTTCATTGCCCCCAGCCCGAATTTGGGCGCCATGTCATTTCCCCTGTCACCGCTCCAGAGAAAAGCTGGTAGAGAAGGCGTTCTGGAGTAATGAGATTCAATTGCTAGCCAACATAGCTTGTCTGGGTCCGAGTTCCACATTACCACCTGTTTTAATTGGGCAGCTTGGTAATGTCTATTAATGTCTGGGACCCCCAGTCCTCCTTTTGTCCTAGACGCCATAAGAACCGACCTAGCTACCCGGGGTCTCCTTCCGTTCCAAATAAATTGGAGGATTTTATTTTGGATAGTTTTTAATTCAGAACCAGGGACATGGATCGGGAGCGTCTGGAAATAATATAATAATCGGGGGAGTATATTCATTTTAACTGAGATCATTCTCCCGATCCATGAGATCTGGTATTTTTCCCATTTATCCAGATCTTTTTTAATTTTCCTAAATAGGTTGGGATAATTATTTTGGTAAAGGGAGCAATAGTGCCTCGATACATGTACTCCCAGGTATTTGATGTATATAGGGCTCCACTTATAATTAAAGTTTGATTTCAATGTCCGCATCTCTGGTTCTGATAGATTTAAGTTGAGGGCTTCTGACTTATCACTGTTAATTTTGTATCCTGATATTTTGCCAAATTCCTTTAATTCTTTGTGTAAGTTGGGAAGGGAGATCTGGGGCTGCGTTAATGTTAATATGATATCGTCTGCGAACAATGAGACTTTATAGTTTATTCCGCCAATTGGTACCCCCTGTATATTTATATTGTCTCGTATTTTAGACGCTAGTGGTTCGATTGTTAGGGCGAAGAGGAGAGGGGACAAAAGGCATCCCTGTCTCGTTCCATTTTTCATTTCAAATTTTTTTGCTGTACCCCCCGGGAGTTTCACCACTGCAGACGGGCAGCAGTACAGCGCTCGGACTCCCGCTAGATACGCATCTTTTAAGCCGAATTTCTGCATTGTTTTGTCAAGAAATAGCCAATCAATTCTATCGAACGTCTTCTCTGCGTCCAGGCTTAACAGAACCGCTTTGGTAGCTGTGAGGTGGGCATGATCAACTATATTTATAATTTTGCGGGTGTTGTCTGAGGCTTGTCTGCCAGATACAAACCCCACCTGGTCATTGTGAATTAATCTCGGTAGGATGGGATTCAGTCTATTTGCCAGGATTTTGCTGTATAGCTTAAGATCGTTATTTAGTAGGGAGATTAGTCGGTAGCTCCCACATAGCAGTGGGTCCCTACCCTCTTTGTGGATGATGGCGAGATTGGCCTGGGTCATTGATGGGGGGATTGGGCTGCCCTCCATGAATGAATTGAATAAGCTGAGTAGGTGTTTAGTTAGGATCGGGGAGAATCTTTTGTAATAAACATTGGAGAAGCCGTCGGGGCCAGGGGCTTTTGAGATATTTTTTTTTGTTTCAATTTTTTTATTGTGTTATCAGGGTACACAACAGATAGTAAACTTTGTTGTACATAGATTGGATAAACATTGATATTTGCATATATTAATAAAAACATCCGTATTCCGTTTTCTTTATTCAGATAGGTGTTTATCTAAATGTTTGTATGTCTGAATGCTCGTACGTTTCTGCTGTTATGGTTCTAACTAGGAAGCTGCCGCTTCCGTGTGTCCTGTTTTTAGTAGTATAGTAGAGAAAAGAAAAGGTGGAGAGCAGAGAAAGAGAGAGGAGAGAAAAAAGAAGGGAGATAAGGGGGGGGGAGAGGTGCTGCGGGATGGCGTCCAGTTTTGTATATATCCTGCCTTTTCCTTTAGGAATTTATTATGTACCTGACCAAATTTCCCATGTCTTATGGAACTTAAAACCAGAGACATAACATAAAACACAGACAAAGCTCAGTGCACATCCAGAAAAACTTATATACGGTACAGTGCCTAAATATACATGTATAAATAACTAATAAATAAAATGGTCTTTTAGTTTAACATTTTGGCCAAATTGTTGTAAGCCCTTGAGCCAAACTTCACGGCAGACCACGTTCAAGGGTCCCTACACTAATATAAATTCTTAATAACCTGTGCATTGCCAGGAAGAATGATTTATAATAAATCTGTCAATATGAGTTGCAAAAGTTCTAAGTCTGATTGAAGCTTTTATTAACCTGTACATTACCAGGAAAAGCACTCTGTAATAGATTTGTCACAATCACACTGCATGCAGGCAAGTTCCCCTGATAGTTGGAGATGCCATGGAGTGAGCTTTTAACCATTTAAATGTGGGAGGGAGTGAGCTTCAATTGGATAGGAGGTTGCCACCCTCCAAAACAGCCAAAGACAGATTTATTATAGTTGAGTTTGGCTCAAGGGCTTACAACAATTTGGCCAAAATGTTAAACTAAAAGACCATTTTATTTATTAGTTATTTATACATGTATATTTAGGCACTGTACCGTATATAAGTTTTTCTGGATGTGCACTGAGCTTTGTCTGTGTTTTATGTTATGTCTCTGGTTTTAAATATAAATTGCCATGCTCAGTAGCACTCCTCTGTGAAACTTATATGCTTATATATATGTTGGGGGTATTTTGGGGGTTCAATTTGAGCTTGTAGGTGTTCTGTATGTTTTCTTATGGAACTTATCCATCTTTTGGGTCAGTTTTGCCGTAAGAAGTTCCATTGTCTTTATTTCTCGCATTCTGCGGAGTACGGTCTGTTTAGCAGGGGCATTCACCTTCTTCCACGCTGCAGCAACGGAACAACGTGCCGCCGTGAGCACATGGCTCACCATCTTACTCTCTGCTGTGTCTAATTCGTCAATTGGCTTGGCCAGCACAATGGTCAGCGGGTCCACCTCAATCTCTACCCCCAGGTACTCTCGGATTAGTGTTTGAATCATGACCCAGAACACCTGAGTCTTGGGGCAGTTCCACCAGATATGAGCCATGTCTCCTCTTTGCCCGCAACCCCTCCAACACAAATCTGGGGTCCCGGGGAAGATCTGGCTCAACCTATTCGGGGTTAGGTACCAGTAAAATATAATTTTATAGATGTTCTCTTTAATGGTAGTACAAATCGATGTTTTGGATGCTGCCTCCCAGATATCCTCCCAGTCTTCTCTATCAATCTCTATATTTAAATCCTCCGCCCATTTGGACATATACCTGTGTTGGGAACAGCCTGTTGATCGCGCCAGACCCAGATATATTTCCCAGATCAATCCTTTAGCATAGTACCCTTTCCTGCACAGTCGTTCAAAATTTGTTAGCTGCTGGAAAGCCTTATCTTTGGATACTGTTTGCAGGTAGTGCCTGATTTGTAAAAAGCCAAATATTGGGAGGTTTGTCGTTTGATATTTTTTTTCCAGTTCTTGGGTCAGCAAGAGCCTACCTTGCCCAGAGAAATCCTCTGCTATCATCATCTTCAGCTGTTTAAATTTACTGAGTCTCTGTGGGAACCCGCCGGGGGGAAATTCTGGGTTATCGAATATGGGTGTTAATAGGGAGGGGTGAGCCGTCAAGCCATATTTGTCTTTACTTTTGGTCCATACTCTCCATGTACATTTCATTGCTCCCAGTTTTAATGTTTCCGAGAGGATCTCTCTACCCCGCACAGTCCACAGGGTGGCCGGGAGTGAGAGGGGTCTCGCGTAGGAAAACTCTATCCCTGTCCAACAGCTTGTAGTTGGGTCATTGTTCCACATTATCACTTGTTTCAGTTGGGCCGCCAAATAATATTTAATGATATCTGGGACTGCCAAGCCTCCACATTCTTTTGGTGCTAACATTATGGTTCTAGCTACTCTTGGTCTTTTGTTTTGCCAAATGAATTGAAAAATTCTGTTTTGTATATTCTTTAATTCCGACATTGGGATATCAATTGGGAGAGTCTGGAAGTAATACAGAAGTCTTGGCAGGATATTCATTTTGACCGTAGCTATTCTGCCTAACCAAGATATCTGGTATTCATTCCAGCTCTGTAAGTCTTTTTTTAGCCTCTCAAATAGGGGCGGATAGTTATATTGATATAGTGATTTGTACTCCCGTGTTATTTGGATTCCCAAGTATTTGATTTTCGTGGAACTCCACTTATAATTAAAATTTAATTGTAGCAGTTTGGCCTCGGGATTAGGTAGAGATACATTTAATGCTTCCGACTTATCCATATTGATTTTATACCCCGAGATTTTGCTAAATGTATCTAATTGTGAATGTAAATTCGGGAGTGAAGTCAAGGGGTTGGCTAGAGTTAGGATAATGTCGTCAGCAAAAAGGGATATCTTGTAATCCGTATCTCCAATTGTAATGCCACTTATGTTGTTGTCCTCTCTGATTGTTGTTGCCAAGGGTTCTATAGAGAGGGCAAACAGAAGTGGAGACAAGGGACATCCCTGTCTAGTACCATTCCTAATGTTTATAGGGTTCGAGTTTCCTCCTGGGAGTTTCACTACAGCCGTGGGAGTTTTATAGAGGGCTCTAACCCCCTCAAGATATGGGCCCTTAAATCCGAATTTAATTAATGTTTGGTCTAAAAATTCCCATCTGATCCTGTCAAACGCCTTTTCCGCGTCTAAACGTAACAGGATGGCTTTCGTGGATGAGAGATGTACATGGTCGATTATGTTTATAATTTTTCTCGTATTATCTGAGGCTTGTCTGCCTGAAATAAATACGACTTGGTCCTTGTGGATCAGGCCTGGGAGAATGGGAGTTAGTCTGTTAGCTAGGATTTTGCTATAAAGTTTTAGGTCCGAATTAAGGAGGGCTATGGGGCGATAATTACCACACTGTAGTGGGTCTCTCCCTTCCTTTGGTATGAGTGCCAAATTCGCTCTAGACATAGAAGCGGGGATAGCCGTTCCCTCCAGAAACTCATTAAACATATCCAGGAGATGTGGTGCCAAGATCAATTTAAATTTTTTATAGTATTGATTGGAAAACCCATCCGGGCCTGGCGTTTTACTAGGTTTTAGTTGTGAGATGGCTTCTAGTAAATCATCCTGCGCGATTTCTTTATTTAGCTCTAGCAAGTCAGCTTCTGAAAGGCTTGGAAGGTTACATGACGCTAGGTACTTAGTAATAGCTTCTGCATTTGAGGAGCTGTTTTGGGGGAAGTTCAAATTATATAGTTTGGAGTAGAAGTCTGAGAATGTGGCCGTTATCTGTTTTTCGCAATATGTTTTGATTCCCGTCTTTGTTTGTATGACGGATATTTGGGATTTGGTTCTCAGACCTCTTAATTTAGATGCTAATAACCGGTCGGCCTTATTTCCTTTGTCATAATATTTCTGCTTCGTCCACCTCAGCGCCCTCTCCACTTCATCTATTTGTATCTGCCTGAAATCAGATCTAGCCTTGTCCAGTACTTTGCGTACTGCTGCGGCCAAGTTTATTCGAGCATTTGCCCGTTCTTGGCCGCAGCAGTAGCCTGGCGCACGCCCGAGGGTGACGGGCGCGCGCCGAAGCAGTGGAAGAGCGCCCTCCGATCGGGGCGCTCTCCCTACCGCTGCCGGGTCCGCCGGGTCCCCCGGAACCCCCTGCCGCCGTCCCCCACATCGCGGGACACCAGGGCTCCCTCGGGGAGCCCTGGACGCGCGTGCAGGGGGCGCAGGCTCCCGAAGACGCGTGACCGCGCGTCTATGACGCGCGGCACGCCGAGGGGCGGCCACTAGCAAGCCGGGAAATCTCCCGGCTTGCGGATCTGGCCGATGCGCAATAAAGCGTGTCGGTAGTGTAGTTGTTTTGAGGGATTAGCTTTATGTTTATGTTCTAGGAGTTTAACTTTCTCCGCTAATTCGTCGTACAATTTCTGTTTTTGCTTTTTCTTATATGATGCTATGGAAATTATATTCCCTCGAATCGTGGCCGTATGGGCCTCCCATAGCATCGCTGATGACTTTACAGAGCCCTTGTTCAGCGCAAAATATTCTCTGAGCTTTTGCTTAATCTCTATCTCTACATCTATTTGGTTTAACAGAATCGTTTAGTTTCCAATTATATTGATTATATTTATAGAAGGGGAGGGAGAGCGTCAGCGAGACCGGAGCGTGGTCCGACCATGTTATAGAACCTATGTCCGACTGGGAGGTTGCCTGAAAGATATCTTTAGTACCCAGAAAATAATCAATCCTTGAATAGGTCTGGTGCGGGGGAGAAAAATACGAATAGTCCCTCTGGCCCTGATGCTGCGCCCGCCAAATATCTATCAGCGAAAACTCTTTCAGTATGTTCTGAAACCTTTTGGCATTTGTGGTCGTAATGCGTGGGTGGGGAGTACCCAGTGGGCTTGTCCTATCTTGATCAGGTGCTACAACCATATTAAAATCTCCTGCTATCAATAGCGTAGTTCTAGGTTGGGGGGCTAGCTTGTCACATAGATCTCTCAAAAAGTCAGCTTGACCCTCATTTGGGGCGTATATATTAACAAGGGTAATCTCCACATCTGATAGTGTGCCTTGCAGAATGAGGAATCTACCTTCTGGGTCTACGGTCTGTTTTTGAAGTGTGAATTTGACATTTTGCCTAAATAAGATGGCTACCCCTTTTTTTTTAGTGGAGCAGGATGCATAATATGCCTGGGGGTAGTATCTCTGAAAGGTGTTAGGGGGCGATATCGTATTAAAGTGCGTTTCTTGTAAGAATAGCACATCTCCTTTTGTTTTTTTTAATTCTTGTAAGGCGAGCTTTCTTTTGATTGCTGAGTTAAGTCCCCTAACATTTAGGGACACTAGTTTAAGTGTTGTATTTGGAGCCATTTTCGGAGCCATCCAGCAAACAGCTCCAGGGCTTTCCGGATACAGTCGGGTCCCCTCTTTCCCATAAGCTTTAGGCTCTGCGTTCAAATCCTTTCACCAGGTCAAAGGGGTCTCCACTTCTTTGCTGCGCTGGGATGTGTAGATCCTTGTAGCTCCAGGGGCATGCGCCCTCTTTGTGGACAGGTAGGTATGTGTTCCCCGCCGGGGGCAGACAAGCGTTCCTCATCTCGTATGTGTCTCAGAAGCTCGTAAGGGGGGGGGGGGGGGGGCAATAGGTCGTCCAAACATATAAATTTTGCCGGGAGTAGTCTTTTCCTCTCCAGGTGACATTTCTCAGTCCTCACCTGCCTGGTTACGTTGGGTGGCTATTCTCTGAGAGGAGCGTGGTCCCCTCTCTGTTGGCCTGTGATCTGGGTCTCCGTCCGTATCTTCAGGGGCAATTCCACCTCCATTCTTGTGGGGGACACGAGCCCCTTTAGGAATCTTGGTATCTCTTCCGGGTAGGAAAGGGTGTGGAATTTGCCTCCAGCCTGGGCCACAATTTTAAAAGGGAATCCCCAGCGATATTTAATCTTGTTGTCCCTTAATTTTAGTGTGAGGGGTCTGAGCTCTCTCCTGCGGTCTACTGTACGTTTTGAGAGATCACTGTATATCTCAATATGTACATTCCGGAACTGGATGTGTCCTTTCTCCCTGCTCGCCGTCAGTATTTTCTCCTTTGTGGAGTAATAATGGAACCTGACCAGTATATCTCTGGTCCTCTTGGGGTCCGTGGACCTAGGTCCGAGGGCCCTATGGGCTCTGTCCATCTCTAGCTTTTAAGGAGTTAGGTCAGGTACCAGATGAATAAAGAGGTCTGATAGGTATGTGTGCAGCTGTTCAGTCTCCACTGTTTCTGGGACATACCTCAGTCTCAATTTCTGCCGCCGATCGCGGTTTTCCTGGTCCTCGGCACTTTCCTTGAGCCCTCTGATCTCCCAGTGCAGGCGGTTGATCTCGTCCTCCGCGGAGGACTGAGCCTGCTCCAGTGTTTCCACTGTGTTTGCCAGCCCATCTGTTTTGGCCATTAGGAGAATCTAGTCCGCCCTTAGGGTGTTAATGGCTTTACCCAAATCATCCCGAAACTCCTTCCTCATTCTGGAGATTCAAGTCCGCCCTTAGGGTGTTAATGGCTTTACCCAAATCATCCCGAAACTCCTTCCTCATTCTGGTGAAGAGGTTTTCTAAATATGTTTTGTTCACATCTATGTTTTCAATTTCCTGCTCGTGCGCCCCGCTCGGGCCCTCCCGCGTGTCGGCTGAGCCGCCATCTTGGGAGGTCTCGCAACTCCCCGCGGTCCGCTGGCTTTGTGGGAAGTAGCTCGTCACTGACTGCTGAGCTGCCTTCTTATTTTTGCCGCTCATGCTGGCTACCTTCCCCTCCGCTTGTATGTATTTATTGGGGGGGTTTAGATGTAGAGATGCCGCAGGAACTGTGGGGTCTTTTTAGTGCAGTAGGATAGGATTGTTTGTTTAGTACAGCTTGTCTGGGTAGATATGGGGTTATTGGACCCAGGGGTTCTGGCCTTAGGGCTGTGTTTCTGACCTGCAGGTCGTTCTCTCTGAGGCACCTTTGTGTGGTGGTGGTGCTTCCACGTGGTGGTGCTCCCCCAAGATGGCCGCCTCCTCCCTCACCACGCTACTGAGGCCTATGGCTCCCATCACTAGTGGGTCCCCTCCCGGTGTTCTTCACTCCCAGCAGGGCCCTAGGTCAGGTTTGTACCTTTTATTTACGTGTGCCGTCCTGGGGGGGGGGAGCTGGACCCGTAACGGGGGGTCTCCGCTCGCGCCTTTCCTCACGGCCTCAGGCGGCCACAGCGGGCGCTTCTCTTACCCCACAGGGGGTCGGGGGTTCCGTCCCCGATCACCGCTGATTCCCCTCTATTCTTGGCTCCTCGGGGCGCGCGGAGTCCCGTCGCCTCTCGTCTCCGGAGTCTCTCCGTCAGATTTGAATTTTGCGGGCTGCAGAGGGGAAAGTCCCGCACCGGGGGCAGGGGGTCTCCGACACAGCTCTCCGGGACGCCGGAGCCAGCCACTTCGGAGCCCAGCTAGTCACCGGAGCAAAGTCTTTGGGGGTTCACTTAGGGATTCCTCCGCTTCTCCTGATTATTTTATTATTTAATATGCTTCGTTAGTGCTATTCATTCAGAGGGGGTCGGGAGCATCTCTTTCAAGCTGCCATTCCCCTTGACGTCACCGGAAGTCTCCGGCTTTTGAGATTTTTAATGTTTTTATTGCGTCCGCCAGCTCTTTTTGGGTAATTTTTGCGTTAAGCATTTGATTCTCCTCCTCTGTCAGTGTTGGTAGGAGGCAATCGGACAGGTAATTACTAATAGGTTCAGTGGCTGGTGTCCCCGTGTTCCCACCCTGAGCCTTGAGGTTATAAAGTTTAATATAAAATGCGGTAAATTCCTCCGCTATTTTCTGTTCGTTATAGATTATTTCTCACGATTAATTTTTTATCGCTGTGATCTGGGAACGCTTCTGTATACCTCTTAGTTTGCTCGCCAAAAGTCTGTCAGCCTTATTGCCCTTGTCATAGTATTTCTGACAAGTCCATGTAAGAGCTTTTTCTACTTCTTCCATTTGGGCTTGTTTTAGCTCATTCCTGGCTGCGGTCAAGGTTTTATAAATCTTTTTCGAGGGGTTGGGTTTGTGCTGTTGTTCCAGCTTAATTATTTTAGTTGTAACAACTAGTGACATACCGCTCACCTCAATATTGAATACCAACTCTATGATAGGGATGACAGACATACATATATAAGGAGACAAAGGATGCTCCTAAAAAGATCCCACTTTAATGCACAGCAAAGCCGAAAATAGTCCACAGGTATAGTAACCCAGTAGAGTAATGGTAAGGCTATAAGGGTACAATTAAGTAACCGCTCCCAACACTGTGGGAGGACAATTACCACTAAAATGCCCTAGGGCAAAAATAATAAATGATTTATTGATATTCAGAAGTCGACGCAGTAACACACACTCAAAATAACCATAAAAACAATTAAAACATAAATCACGGGTGAGGCAGGGTAAGGGGATATTATTATAAGATGAATTCCCAAATATTAGTGTATGTCCCCTTACCAGTACCAGGTGGTAGTGTGAGACACAATGGTAAATACAAATGATAGGCAATAGAGAATGCTAGAGCCTCTGGTCTCAGGGTATGGTGGAGGTTGCACTAATCATTGCATGCTGTGATTGATCTGCTCAGTATCAATAGTTGGATATCACACTGACAGTAGGTAGTGATGCATGCAGAGTAGTGAATGCAAATAAATGTGCCACTGTCATATATCACAAAACCTATATAGGTACTAGGTCACATGATCAATGATTCAGTAAATCATTAGTGCACATTATACCACATTATATAAATGAACCGCGGCATGTGCATCAAAAACCGGACCTGATATATGCATAAACTACCTCTGCTAGGCAGTTAACAACTCGAACAACCCCACACAAACTACCAGGAACAGTCTCACCCGTGACTCCTCCTACACGACGTCAATGTGGTGACGTCATGCCGACGATCGTTTCGCGCATAAGGGGCTGGCGCTTTCTCAAGGTTCAGCCTCACCCGTGATTTATGTTTTAATTGTTTTTATGGTTATTTTGAGTGTGTGTTACTGCGTCGACTTCTGAATATCAATAAATCATTTCTTATTTTTGCCCTAGGGCATTTTAGTGGTAATTGTCCTCCCACAGTGTTGGGAGCGGTTACTTAATTGTACCCTTATAGCCTTACCATTACTCTAGTGGGTTACTATACCTGTGGACTATTTTCGGCTTTGCTGTGCATTAAAGTGGGATCTTTTTAGGAGCATCCTTTGTCTCCTTATATATGTATAATTATTTTAGTTGTCAGATCTGTTATTAATTTCACCTTGGCCTTTCTGTGGGATGCAATTGAAATAAAAGTTCCCCTAATTGCTGCCCTATGGGCTTCCCACAGAACCGCCGGAGAGTCTACTATGCCCCAGATGAGAGCGAAGTACTCCCTAAGAGCCTTTTTAATTTCTTTTTCTACCTCCGGGTGGTTCAGTAGGGAGTCGTTCAGCTTCCAAGTGTAGGCGGTTAATTTATGAAATGGGGTGGATAGGGTTAATGTGATGGGGGCGTGATCTGACCATGTAATGGGGCCTAAGTCCGAATTTGTGCAGGCTTCCAGGATATATTTGGTAGCAAAAAAATAGTCTATACGAGAGTATGACTGGTGGGGTGCGGAATAGAATGTGTAATCTTTTTGGCCCTGGTGTTGGATTCTCCAGATGTCCATTAAGGAATATTCCTTGGTGATTGTTTTAAATTTTTTCTCCATCCTCTGAGGTGGAGCTCTGTGTTGGCCTGAGGTTCTGTCCTCCGCAGAGTTTATGGCCATATTAAAGTCTCCGCCCACAATCAACGAAGATAGGTAGGCAGGGTCAACCTTTTCTAACACTGCTTTCAGGAATTCCGTTTGATTATCATTTGGCGCGTAGATGTTGATCAGAGCGACCGGCGAGCCAGCCAGTGAGCAATATACCATTAGAAATCTACCCTCTGGGTCTGAAGTGGTTTTGGTGATATTGAATGGGGTTCCTTGTCGGAGCAGGATCGCTACTCCCCGCTTTTTACTGTTAAATGACGAGAAGAAACTCGTAGGGAATCCATTGCTAATCAATTTGGGCAGCTCTTGGGATGTAAAGTGCGTCTCTTGGAGGAAGATGATATCTCCCTTGGACTTTTTCAGCTCTTGGAGCGCCAGTCGTCTTTTTCTATTATTATTCAGGCCCTTTACGTTTAGTGATACAAGTTTAATTGCGGACTGACTAAACTCTCTCACCCAAATGGCTAGTGTCCATCGGGGTCTCGCCCTTCCCACCGGGGAGATCCTGGTTCGTTGGTTCAGAGAACCTTTTTAACGCTTCTTGATGGTGCTGTTTGAGTATGGGTGTCAGGCCCGCCCGACGAGGGGTTGGGTGGGAGGAGGGCAGGGAAGGTCAAGAGGGGGGGGGGAATAGGCTGCCGGGACAGGGTCAGCAGCAAGAGGCAAAGTGGGACGAGGTCAGCTAAGGACCTACAATAAGTACGGCCGGGATTGGCTACCGGCATTTGGGCTTAAGGCCCAATGGGGGGGGGAATCCGATGGTTCAGGCATGGGCGTGCAGGGAAGGTGCGGACCCTTGTACTTGCTTAGTGTAACCTCTACCTTAGTTTAAGAGGGGGGGGGGGAGGGGGGGAAATGGGAGGGGGGGAAAGGGGTCAAAGGGACGCAGGTCCCGAAACGCGTCAGAGTTACTATGTACTCCTTTTGACCACTTAATAAACCTTTTTATATCCGATACTGGTTTGCAGCCCCCATTGTTTGCACGGTTGTGCTCCGCCACTGTACCCTATGGTACTACTCTCTGCAATTACGTCTGGCATGACGCACCCACTAATCAAGGACTGAGCTGTGCTTCAAGGGAGTTCCTCACATTGATCGTTTGATTGGTATGTACTTTTGTTTTGCTGGGGGTCTATACAGGACCTTTATGGTATATATAGAGATCTGTGTTAGCCGTCCAGCGTAACTAGTACACTCCTATGTTTATATCATCCTAATGAGTCTCCTTAGCTCTTATACATGCTCTAATGCCTTGGTTACATATTTTATTACTCTGAATATGCATGTATGTTCCTAGGACAGCAGAGCCCTGAATATTGAGATAATATCCCTCACCCACTACGGTCAAGCTTATAGGTTTTGGACATGGGGAAGGCGTGGGGAGGGGAGGGAAAACTCCTAGCATAGCCATAACATGGAGATCTTTCTGACAATCCTTAAAACCAGTGTAATAAACGTGAGAACAACTCTTAACAAGCTCAGTACATGAAAAGCATTATAACCTCTCTTTTTGTCAGTCGGTCAAGCTTATAGGTTTTGGACCTGGGAAAAGGGGGGGAGATGGGGGTGGGGTGGGGAGATAGGGGGGAGGGGGAGACCTGGGTTGACAGGTAACACAACAGCACATTGCATTAATGTTTTTAGGTATCATGCTGAACATAAACGGAATACTTCCTACGCTTGCTGGTCGGGGAAGAGGGGGGGAGGGATGGGGCTCTTACATTTAGTGAAGTTAATATCCGAGGATCCTTATGACATTTCTATTTGATCTATGTGGCCCGCCGTGTGCCTTCCTCAGAGGGTTTGACAACGTATTTTATTACTGCAGGCAGCATCATTAGTATGGAGCCGTGCGGCCATATCTTCTGCGGCGGAAGGGCAGGCTTATGGTCTTTGGAGCGTGAGGGGGGGAGGGGGAAGGGGGGGAGAGAAAAGGGAGTACATTATATTATAACACATACAACTTTTCTCAACTTCAACATTCATCAACTGAGGAACAGGTTTTTTTTTTTTTTACATAACTCAACTGTGGCATAGGGACGGCTTAGCACTAGATCCATGTGGCCAGCTAATCTAGACTGCCAGTTACTGTAATAGTGTCACTGCCGCTGCTTCCATTATCGAAGTCATTTGGGCTTCCTGTCTTGTGCAGGGCTCATTAGGCAGCTTCCCAGTTAACTAGTATTTCCTAGTCCGGGGGGTGGGGAGGGTAGCAACAGTCGTGCGAACCAAGCCTGGGGTCCATAGTCCTGTACCCGGGCCTTAGACAGATTAAATTTTGCTACTTACAGTTAGTAGATTGCAGTTCTGTTGTCGGAGCATCGCGCTCCCCTCCTATTCCCCCCGCCAACCCCTAAAGCCCAGCCGGACCTCAGCACTCTTCAACTGCCATTCGGTCAGCGTCAAAAGTTATAGTAGCTTCAGCTGTGGGTTGCCTCCGATCGTCAGGGGTCGGATTCAGAAGCTATGCGTCTGGCTGGGTCTGGTGTGGTTCTTGAGCCGTCATGTGCTCCCGTCTTCGCTGTGGACTACGGTGCTTCTCATCTGTTCTTAGACTGCCTTGGCGCCGCCGTTCTCCTCGCGGGACGGGTGCTGCGTGGTTCCGCGTCCTCCCGGTGCGGTGGGTCTTGTAGTTGCTCCGTTGTCCAGGAAAGCGGCGGGGTCAGACCCAGGGCTTTCACGAATGGGGCCATGTCCTCAGGGCGGCGGATGGTTAGGAATTTGCCGTCATAGCTTACCGTAAGCTTGAACGGAAAGCCCCAGCGGTACTTCACCTCCTCCCGGAGGAATGAGGTCAAGGGCTTCATTTCTCTCCTTCGGTCGACTGTTATCCGTGACAGGTCGTTGAAAATTTGGAGAGTTTCATTTTGGAAAGGTAGTGACTCTTTCCCTCTGCAGGCGGTGATGATCTTCTCCTTTACTGTATAGCTGTGTAATCTTATGATTACATCGCGTCGCCGGTTGGGATCTTCTGATCTGGGAGCTACCGCCCGGTGGGCCCTATCCATCTCTAGGTCCATGTCCTCTAGCGGGCCGCAGAGCGATGTGAACAGTTCCGCAAGATAGGGACGAAGCTGGCCAGGTAAGACCGTCTCCGGTACATTTCTTATGCGCAGATTCTGGCGCCTGTCCCTATTTTCTTGGTCTTCCTGCCCGTCTTTGAGACGGGAGATCTCCTCTCCTAGGCGGATGATTTCTTCCTCGGCTGCTGTTTGTCTTGCCAGGGACTCCTCCAGTCCACCTTCCAGAGTCGTTGTCCTCTCTGTTAGGCCAGACATCTCCTGTTTAATCTCCGCTACTGCTGCTTTGATTTCTGCCTGCAGGGATGTTTGGAGCTTGACATGCATGGTGGAGAATAGGCTCTCCAGGTAGGATCGGGTGATCGGTTCCTCTATCTCCATTTCAAGAGTTGCATGGGCTTTCGTACCCATATTTAGAGCTGCTTGCGGCTCTTGTGAGCCTCGTGGTCCGCCACCCTCTTGGTTTGCTGGACTCTTCTGTGTCGGGGAGAAGAACCGTGACACCGCCGGTGCTGCGGGCTTCTTTGTGTGTTTGGACATGCTCCGATCTCTCCAAGTAATGGGGGTATGTTTTTGAGCCTTGAATTTCTGGTTTGGGAGCGTTATTTATTAAGTTTTAGCCGGTGGGTCTGCGGAGCTCCCCTCCTACACCCCCATTCCTGATGACATCATCGGAAACCCATCCCTTTAGCACATTTTTAATGGATCATCAACATTCAGTATTGTCATAGACAACTTAGGATCTGGCTGTGGTTTTTTTTTTTAGGGAAGCTGTGTCTTTAACTGAAACGGGAGGCGGCCATCTTGGATCCAGATGGAA
This sequence comes from Ascaphus truei, assembly GCF_040206685.1. Classification (NCBI taxonomy): domain Eukaryota; kingdom Metazoa; phylum Chordata; class Amphibia; order Anura; family Ascaphidae; genus Ascaphus; species Ascaphus truei. The sequence continues at coordinate 133,231 of NW_027456785.1, read as the reverse complement.
CGCAGGCTGAAACACATGACATGAAGATAGCTCCTACTCAGAAAGCTCTTATTCAGACCACAGCTCTGATCAGACCCCAGCTCTGATCAGACCCTCTCTTCACAGTGGGGGCGCAGGCAGGCTCAGGAGGGATCAGTTAGGGCGCAAGAAGGCGGGCAGCCAATATCTTCAACTGGTTTAGCCAACAAAATAGTCAGTGGGTCCATAGAAATGGACACATCCGTTATTTCTTTTTTTAATAGATTGGATAACGATCCAATATTTCTATTGCCGGACACGTTCACCAAATGTGGACCATATCGCTTCTCTGCCCACAACCCCTCCAGCACAGATCAGACACCACAGGGTAGATTTGCTTCAGCCGCCATGGCGTGAGGTACCAATGAATAAAATTTTATATATATTTTCTTTAGTTGCTGTGCATATGGAAGTTTTTGCAGCAAACTCCCATATATCCTCCCAATCATCCCTGTGAATTTCTATTTTCAAATCCGCTGCCCATTTGAGCATGCAGTCATGATCATGTGAATTGACCAAGGCCTCCAAACTGGCTTTTATTCTAGTTATCAAACCTTTTTGATAACTACCTCTCCTACATAGGCAGCAGAGATGTAGAGGAGCACAGCAGCGTTTCTTGGCAGCATACCAGCTAGTGGATCGCCAAAATGAGGGTAACTCCAAGCAGGGATGAGTATTAAAAGAGTACTTTAATGGTCAGTGCAAAACAGAACAATGGTAGGAGCGCACCTACGCGTTTCGTCCGTAAAGGACTCTCTCAAGGTGGATTATACTCTATGTCCCTGAACCTGGATCCATTATGGTATATGGAATTATCAGTATACTAATGAGCCATCTATGGTGATGCACCATAAACACCACTTACCTCTCCTACATAGTGCTTCAAAACTTGTGAAGGGAGTAAATTCTAATTTTGGGGACATTTTTGGAAAAAAAATCTGATCTGTAGATATTTAAACATACTAAGGTCTGGTGCCTCATACCTAGTTAGGAACTCTTGGAAACTAGAAAGTTTTCCTTTATGCACTAGGTCGGCAACTACTCTAATATGTTTAGCTTTAATTTGGTCGAATTGTTTATAATCACAGCCTGGGGGGAAATTGGGATTGTTAAAAAGCGGAGTGAGTTGCGAAACGGGAGACACAAGATTTAATTTGCCCTTAGACTTGCTCCAACTCTCCCAGGTAAATCTCGTCGGATCTAGCTCAAACATTTTGGCGTACACCTCCTTAGCCAGTGCCCATAGGGACACTGGCAGAGAAGACGTTCTAGCATATTGGGATTCTATAGCTAACCAACAATATTGTGTTGGATCAGCGTTCCACATCACCACCTGCCTTAGTTGGGCAGCTTGGTAGTATTTCGAGATATCTGGGACACCCAAACCTCCTCTTGTCTTTAAAGCCATCATCACCGATCTAGCTGTTCTAGGCCTTTTACCTTGCCAAATAAAATTAAATATTCTATTTGGGAAATTTTTCAGTTCGGATCCCGGTATCCGGACTGGGAGAGTCTGGAAATGATATAATAACCTAGGGAGTATATTCATCTTGACTGATACTATTCTCCCAATCCATGACACCTGATATCCTTCCCACTTTGCCAGATCCCTTTTAATCTTATCAAACAATGGTGGATAGTTGCCTTGATATAGGGAGTGGTAGTTCCTAGACACATTTACTCCCAGATATTTAATATGTGAGGAACTCCATCTGTAGCTGAAATTCAGTTTTGGTAATTTTATCTCTGGATCCGAAAGATTCAGATTAAAAGACTGTGACTTGTCGCTGTTCATTTTATATCCAGAGATTTTTCCAAAGTCTGATAGCGCCTTTTGGAGGTTGGGAAAAGAAGTCTGAGGGCTTGCTAAAGTCAGAATAATATCGTCTGCGAATAATGAGATTTTATCATTTGTTTTCCCAATCACTATATACAATGTATATTACTATTTGCTCTTATTTTAGCAGCCAATGGCTCAATCGTTAGAGCGAAGAGAGGAGGAGATAATGGGTACCCTTGTCTCGTACCATTTTAAAAAAAAAATTTCCCCAAACATTTTTATTAGGCATAATCATCTTTACAGACATTGGTTTTACATTATCAGTGTTGGCCTAATACAGTTGTATTTTCCTTGTTCATGTGGGGGGAGAGAGAAAGAAAGGAAAGATCCCCTAAGCCCACGTCATGGTCTCTGGGGTGTGGAAAAAGAAAGAGAGGAAGGGGGGGGGGGAGAGAGGGAGTCATTCCACCCTCGTCCGGCCGGGTCCCGGCATCCATCCTTCACGGCTCTACTGTGGTTCAGATCCGTCTGGGGTTGTATCCTGATTTGGTTCGGATTAATGGGTTAACCAGGGTTCCCAGATTTTATAGAAACCTTCAGTTGAGCAGTTCAAGAAGGCCGTGAGTTTTTCCAAACTCATAACATCGTTAACTCTTTTTTTCACTAGCTGTTTGGTGGGGGGCGCTATCTTCTTCCAAGAGTATGCGACTGAACACCTTGCTGCTGTTAGAATAAAGGAGATTAATTTCCATACTGGGCGATCGATGTCCTCTATCGGCCTGCCCAGTAGGAAGGTCAGTGGATCTATAGGAATTGTGAGGCCTGTGACCTCTTTTATCAAATCTTGTACCGTAAGCCAGTATTTCTGAATTTCTGGACATGACCACCAGATATGGGCCATGTCCCCTCTATGTCCACAGCCTCTCCAGCATAGATCTGAGGCCAGAGGGTAGATTTGTTTTAACCTCACTGGGGTAAGATACCAATGATACATTATTTTATAGATGTTTTCCTTCACCGTGGTACAGATGGAAGTTCCTGAGGCTGCGTCTCATATTTCCTCCCAGTCCTCTCTGTCAATAACTATGTCCAATTCCGCTTCCCATTTAAGCATATAGTCGTGAGCGGTAGAGTTCACCGGATTCTCCATGCCGGCATATATTTGTGTTATTAGACCTTTTTGATGTACTCCTTCGCGACAGAGTTTCTCAAATTTTGTGAGAGGGGGGAATTTCAATGATGGGGACATTTTTTGTAGAAAGTGTCGAATTTGGAGAAACTTAAATGTATCCAGGTGGGGTAATTTTAATTTGGTTCGCAATTCTTGGAGACTCAGGAACTGTCCATCGCTCAGCAGGTCCGCGATCGCTCTGATCCCCATTGTTTTAAATAGGTCGAATTGTCGGGTTTCACACCCTGGTGGGAATTTAGGGTTGTCAAATATTGGAATGAGCTGAGAGCAAGGGGACGAGAGTAAGAATTTAGTTTTAGTTTTTGCCCATATGTCCCAAGTATGTTTCATTGCCCCCAGCCCGAATTTGGGCGCCATGTCATTTCCCCTGTCACCGCTCCAGAGAAAAGCTGGTAGAGAAGGCGTTCTGGAGTAATGAGATTCAATTGCTAGCCAACATAGCTTGTCTGGGTCCGAGTTCCACATTACCACCTGTTTTAATTGGGCAGCTTGGTAATGTCTATTAATGTCTGGGACCCCCAGTCCTCCTTTTGTCCTAGACGCCATAAGAACCGACCTAGCTACCCGGGGTCTCCTTCCGTTCCAAATAAATTGGAGGATTTTATTTTGGATAGTTTTTAATTCAGAACCAGGGACATGGATCGGGAGCGTCTGGAAATAATATAATAATCGGGGGAGTATATTCATTTAAACTGAGATCATTCTCCCGATCCATGAGATCTGGTATTTTTCCCATTTATCCAGATCTTTTTTAATTTTCCTAAATAGGTTGGGATAATTATTTTGGTAAAGGGAGCAATAGTGCCTCGATACATGTACTCCCAGGTATTTGATGTATATAGGGCTCCACTTATAATTAAAGTTTGATTTCAATGTCCGCATCTCTGGTTCTGATAGATTTAAGTTGAGGGCTTCTGACTTATCACTGTTAATTTTGTATCCTGATATTTTGCCAAATTCCTTTAATTCTTTGTGTAAGTTGGGAAGGGAGATCTGGGGCTGCGTTAATGTTAATATGATATCGTCTGCGAACAATGAGACTTTATAGTTTATTCCGCCAATTGGTACCCCCTGTATATTTATATTGTCTCGTATTTTAGACGCTAGTGGTTCGATTGTTAGGGCGAAGAGGAGAGGGGACAAAAGGCATCCCTGTCTCGTTCCATTTTTCATTTCAAATTTTTTTGCTGTACCCCCCGGGAGTTTCACCACTGCAGACGGGCAGCAGTACAGCGCTCGGACTCCCGCTAGATACGCATCTTTTAAGCCGAATTTCTGCATTGTTTTGTCAAGAAATAGCCAATCAATTCTATCGAACGTCTTCTCTGCGTCCAGGCTTAACAGAACCGCTTTGGTAGCTGTGAGGTGGGCATGATCAACTATATTTATAATTTTGCGGGTGTTGTCTGAGGCTTGTCTGCCAGATACAAACCCCACCTGGTCATTGTGAATTAATCTCGGTAGGATGGGATTCAGTCTATTTGCCAGGATTTTGCTGTATAGCTTAAGATCGTTATTTAGTAGGGAGATTAGTCGGTAGCTCCCACATAGCAGTGGGTCCCTACCCTCTTTGTGGATGATGGCGAGATTGGCCTGGGTCATTGATGGGGGGATTGGGCTGCCCTCCATGAATGAATTGAATAAGCTGAGTAGGTGTTTAGTTAGGATCGGGGAGAATCTTTTGTAATAAACATTGGAGAAGCCGTCGGGGCCAGGGGCTTTTGAGATATTTTTTTTTGTTTCAATTTTTTTATTGTGTTATCAGGGTACACAACAGATAGTAAACTTTGTTGTACATAGATTGGATAAACATTGATATTTGCATATATTAATAAAAACATCCGTATTCCGTTTTCTTTATTCAGATAGGTGTTTATCTAAATGTTTGTATGTCTGAATGCTCGTACGTTTCTGCTGTTATGGTTCTAACTAGGAAGCTGCCGCTTCCGTGTGTCCTGTTTTTAGTAGTATAGTAGAGAAAAGAAAAGGTGGAGAGCAGAGAAAGAGAGAGGAGAGAAAAAAGAAGGGAGATAAGGGGGGGGGAGAGGTGCTGCGGGATGGCGTCCAGTTTTGTATATATCCTGCCTTTTCCTTTAGGAATTTATTATGTACCTGACCAAATTTCCCATGTCTTATGGAACTTAAAACCAGAGACATAACATAAAACACAGACAAAGCTCAGTGCACATCCAGAAAAACTTATATACGGTACAGTGCCTAAATATACATGTATAAATAACTAATAAATAAAATGGTCTTTTAGTTTAACATTTTGGCCAAATTGTTGTAAGCCCTTGAGCCAAACTTCACGGCAGACCACGTTCAAGGGTCCCTACACTAATATAAATTCTTAATAACCTGTGCATTGCCAGGAAGAATGATTTATAATAAATCTGTCAATATGAGTTGCAAAAGTTCTAAGTCTGATTGAAGCTTTTATTAACCTGTACATTACCTGGAAAAGCACTCTGTAATAGATTTGTCACAATCACACTGCATGCAGGCAAGTTCCCCTGATAGTTGGAGATGCCATGGAGTGAGCTTTTAACCATTTAAATGTGGGAGGGAGTGAGCTTCAATTGGATAGGAGGTTGCCACCCTCCAAAACAGCCAAAGACAGATTTATTATAGTTGAGTTTGGCTCAAGGGCTTACAACAATTTGGCCAAAATGTTAAACTAAAAGACCATTTTATTTATTAGTTATTTATACATGTATATTTAGGCACTGTACCGTATATAAGTTTTTCTGGATGTGCACTGAGCTTTGTCTGTGTTTTATGTTATGTCTCTGGTTTTAAATATAAATTGCCATGCTCAGTAGCACTCCTCTGTGAAACTTATATGCTTATATATATGTTGGGGGTATTTTGGGGGTTCAATTTGAGCTTGTAGGTGTTCTGTATGTTTTCTTATGGAACTTATCCATCTTTTGGGTCAGTTTTGCCGTAAGAAGTTCCATTGTCTTTATTTCTCGCATTCTGCGGAGTACGGTCTGTTTAGCAGGGGCATTCACCTTCTTCCACGCTGCAGCAACGGAACAACGTGCCGCCGTGAGCACATGGCTCACCATCTTACTCTCTGCTGTGTCTAATTCGTCAATTGGCTTGGCCAGCACAATGGTCAGCGGGTCCACCTCAATCTCTACCCCCAGGTACTCTCGGATTAGTGTTTGAATCATGACCCAGAACACCTGAGTCTTGGGGCAGTTCCACCAGATATGAGCCATGTCTCCTCTTTGCCCGCAACCCCTCCAACACAAATCTGGGGTCCCGGGGAAGATCTGGCTCAACCTATTCGGGGTTAGGTACCAGTAAAATATAATTTTATAGATGTTCTCTTTAATGGTAGTACAAATCGATGTTTTGGATGCTGCCTCCCAGATATCCTCCCAGTCTTCTCTATCAATCTCTATATTTAAATCCTCCGCCCATTTGGACATATACCTGTGTTGGGAACAGCCTGTTGATCGCGCCAGACCCAGATATATTTCCCAGATCAATCCTTTAGCATAGTACCCTTTCCTGCACAGTCGTTCAAAATTTGTTAGCTGCTGGAAAGCCTTATCTTTGGATACTGTTTGCAGGTAGTGCCTGATTTGTAAAAAGCCAAATATTGGGAGGTTTGTCGTTTGATATTTTTTTTCCAGTTCTTGGGTCAGCAAGAGCCTACCTTGCCCAGAGAAATCCTCTGCTATCATCATCTTCAGCTGTTTAAATTTACTGAGTCTCTGTGGGAACCCGCCGGGGGGAAATTCTGGGTTATCGAATATGGGTGTTAATAGGGAGGGGTGAGCCGTCAAGCCATATTTGTCTTTACTTTTGGTCCATACTCTCCATGTACATTTCATTGCTCCCAGTTTTAATGTTTCTGAGAGGATCTCTCTACCCCGCACAGTCCACAGGGTGGCCGGGAGTGAGAGGGGTCTCGCGTAGGAAAACTCTATCCCTGTCCAACAGCTTGTAGTTGGGTCATTGTTCCACATTATCACTTGTTTCAGTTGGGCCGCCAAATAATATTTAATGATATCTGGGACTGCCAAGCCTCCACATTCTTTTGGTGCTAACATTATGGTTCTAGCTACTCTTGGTCTTTTGTTTTGCCAAATGAATTGAAAAATTCTGTTTTGTATATTCTTTAATTCCGACATTGGGATATCAATTGGGAGAGTCTGGAAGTAATACAGAAGTCTTGGCAGGATATTCATTTTGACCGTAGCTATTCTGCCTAACCAAGATATCTGGTATTCATTCCAGCTCTGTAAGTCTTTTTTTAGCCTCTCAAATAGGGGCGGATAGTTATATTGATATAGTGATTTGTACTCCCGTGTTATTTGGATTCCCAAGTATTTGATTTTCGTGGAACTCCACTTATAATTAAAATTTAATTGTAGCAGTTTGGCCTCGGGATTAGGTAGAGATACATTTAATGCTTCCGACTTATCCATATTGATTTTATACCCCGAGATTTTGCTAAATGTATCTAATTGTGAATGTAAATTCGGGAGTGAAGTCAAGGGGTTGGCTAGAGTTAGGATAATGTCGTCAGCAAAAAGGGATATCTTGTAATCCGTATCTCCAATTGTAATGCCACTTATGTTGTTGTCCTCTCTGATTGTTGTTGCCAAGGGTTCTATAGAGAGGGCAAACAGAAGTGGAGACAAGGGACATCCCTGTCTAGTACCATTCCTAATGTTTATAGGGTTCGAGTTTCCTCCTGGGAGTTTCACTACAGCCGTGGGAGTTTTATAGAGGGCTCTAACCCCCTCAAGATATGGGCCCTTAAATCCGAATTTAATTAATGTTTGGTCTAAAAATTCCCATCTGATCCTGTCAAACGCCTTTTCCGCGTCTAAACGTAACAGGATGGCTTTCGTGGATGAGAGATGTACATGGTCGATTATGTTTATAATTTTTCTCGTATTATCTGAGGCTTGTCTGCCTGAAATAAATACGACTTGGTCCTTGTGGATCAGGCCTGGGAGAATGGGAGTTAGTCTGTTAGCTAGGATTTTGCTATAAAGTTTTAGGTCCGAATTAAGGAGGGCTATGGGGCGATAATTACCACACTGTAGTGGGTCTCTCCCTTCCTTTGGTATGAGTGCCAAATTCGCTCTAGACATAGAAGCGGGGATAGCCGTTCCCTCCAGAAACTCATTAAACATATCCAGGAGATGTGGTGCCAAGATCAATTTAAATTTTTTATAGTATTGATTGGAAAACCCATCCGGGCCTGGCGTTTTACTAGGTTTTAGTTGTGAGATGGCTTCTAGTAAATCATCCTGCGCGATTTCTTTATTTAGCTCTAGCAAGTCAGCTTCTGAAAGGCTTGGAAGGTTACATGACGCTAGGTACTTAGTAATAGCTTCTGCATTTGAGGAGCTGTTTTGGGGGAAGTTCAAATTATATAGTTTGGAGTAGAAGTCTGAGAATGTGGCCGTTATCTGTTTTTCGCAATATGTTTTGATTCCCGTCTTTGTTTGTATGACGGATATTTGGGATTTGGTTCTCAGACCTCTTAATTTAGATGCTAATAACCGGTCGGCCTTATTTCCTTTGTCATAATATTTCTGCTTCGTCCACCTCAGCGCCCTCTCCACTTCATCTATTTGTATCTGCCTGAAATCAGATCTAGCCTTGTCCAGTACTTTGCGTACTGCTGCGGCCAAGTTTATTCGAGCATTTGCCCGTTCTTGGCCGCAGCAGTAGCCTGGCGCACGCCCGAGGGTGACGGGCGCGCGCCGAAGCAGTGGAAGAGCGCCCTCCGATCGGGGCGCTCTCCCTACCGCTGCCGGGTCCGCCGGGTCCCCCGGAACCCCCTGCCGCCGTCCCCCACATCGCGGGACACCAGGGCTCCCTCGGGGAGCCCTGGACGCGCGTGCAGGGGGCGCAGGCTCCCGAAGACGCGTGACCGCGCGTCTATGACGCGCGGCACGCCGAGGGGCGGCCACTAGCAAGCCGGGAAATCTCCCGGCTTGCGGATCTGGCCGATGCGCAATAAAGCGTGTCGGTAGTGTAGTTGTTTTGAGGGATTAGCTTTATGTTTATGTTCTAGGAGTTTAACTTTCTCCGCTAATTCGTCGTACAATTTCTGTTTTTGCTTTTTCTTATATGATGCTATGGAAATTATATTCCCTCGAATCGTGGCCGTATGGGCCTCCCATAGCATCGCTGATGACTTTACAGAGCCCTTGTTCAGCGCAAAATATTCTCTGAGCTTTTGCTTAATCTCTATCTCTACATCTATTTGGTTTAACAGAATCGTTTAGTTTCCAATTATATTGATTATATTTATAGAAGGGGAGGGAGAGCGTCAGCGAGACCGGAGCGTGGTCCGACCATGTTATAGAACCTATGTCCGACTGGGAGGTTGCCTGAAAGATATCTTTAGTACCCAGAAAATAATCAATCCTTGAATAGGTCTGGTGCGGGGGAGAAAAATACGAATAGTCCCTCTGGCCCTGATGCTGCGCCCGCCAAATATCTATCAGCGAAAACTCTTTCAGTATGTTCTGAAACCTTTTGGCATTTGTGGTCGTAATGCGTGGGTGGGGAGTACCCAGTGGGCTTGTCCTATCTTGATCAGGTGCTACAACCATATTAAAATCTCCTGCTATCAATAGCGTAGTTCTAGGTTGGGGGGCTAGCTTGTCACATAGATCTCTCAAAAAGTCAGCTTGACCCTCATTTGGGGCGTATATATTAACAAGGGTAATCTCCACATCTGATAGTGTGCCTTGCAGAATGAGGAATCTACCTTCTGGGTCTACGGTCTGTTTTTGAAGTGTGAATTTGACATTTTGTCTAAATAAGATGGCTACCCCTTTTTTTTTAGTGGAGCAGGATGCATAATATGCCTGGGGGTAGTATCTCTGAAAGGTGTTAGGGGGCGATATCGTATTAAAGTGCGTTTCTTGTAAGAATAGCACATCTCCTTTTGTTTTTTTTAATTCTTGTAAGGCGAGCTTTCTTTTGATTGCTGAGTTAAGTCCCCTAACATTTAGGGACACTAGTTTAAGTGTTGTATTTGGAGCCATTTTCGGAGCCATCCAGCAAACAGCTCCAGGGCTTTCCGGATACAGTCGGGTCCCCTCTTTCCCATAAGCTTTAGGCTCTGCGTTCAAATCCTTTCACCAGGTCAAAGGGGTCTCCACTTCTTTGCTGCGCTGGGATGTGTAGATCCTTGTAGCTCCAGGGGCATGCGCCCTCTTTGTGGACAGGTAGGTATGTGTTCCCCGCCGGGGGCAGACAAGCGTTCCTCATCTCGTATGTGTCTCAGAAGCTCGTAAGGGGGGGGGGGGGGGGGGGGCAATAGGTCGTCCAAACATATAAATTTTGCCGGGAGTAGTCTTTTCCTCTCCAGGTGACATTTCTCAGTCCTCACCTGCCTGGTTACGTTGGGTGGCTATTCTCTGAGAGGAGCGTGGTCCCCTCTCTGTTGGCCTGTGATCTGGGTCTCCGTCCGTATCTTCAGGGGCAATTCCACCTCCATTCTTGTGGGGGACACGAGCCCCTTTAGGAATCTTGGTATCTCTTCCGGGTAGGAAAGGGTGTGGAATTTGCCTCCAGCCTGGGCCACAATTTTAAAAGGGAATCCCCAGCGATATTTAATCTTGTTGTCCCTTAATTTTAGTGTGAGGGGTCTGAGCTCTCTCCTGCGGTCTACTGTACGTTTTGAGAGATCACTGTATATCTCAATATGTACATTCCGGAACTGGATGTGTCCTTTCTCCCTGCTCGCCGTCAGTATTTTCTCCTTTGTGGAGTAATAATGGAACCTGACCAGTATATCTCTGGTCCTCTTGGGGTCCGTGGACCTAGGTCCGAGGGCCCTATGGGCTCTGTCCATCTCTAGCTTTTAAGGAGTTAGGTCAGGTACCAGATGAATAAAGAGGTCTGATAGGTATGTGTGCAGCTGTTCAGTCTCCACTGTTTCTGGGACATACCTCAGTCTCAATTTCTGCCGCCGATCGCGGTTTTCCTGGTCCTCGGCACTTTCCTTGAGCCCTCTGATCTCCCAGTGCAGGCGGTTGATCTCGTCCTCCGCGGAGGACTGAGCCTGCTCCAGTGTTTCCACTGTGTTTGCCAGCCCATCTGTTTTGGCCATTAGGAGAATCTAGTCCGCCCTTAGGGTGTTAATGGCTTTACCCAAATCATCCCGAAACTCCTTCCTCATTCTGGTGAAGAGGTTTTCTAAATATGTTTTGTTCACATCTATGTTTTCAATTTCCTGCTCGTGCGCCCCGCTCGGGCCCTCCCGCGTGTCGGCTGAGCCGCCATCTTGGGAGGTCTCGCAACTCCCCGCGGTCCGCTGGCTTTGTGGGAAGTAGCTCGTCACTGACTGCTGAGCTGCCTTCTTATTTTTGCCGCTCATGCTGGCTACCTTCCCCTCCGCTTGTATGTATTTATTGGGGGGGTTTAGATGTAGAGATGCCGCAGGAACTGTGGGGTCTTTTTAGTGCAGTAGGATAGGATTGTTTGTTTAGTACAGCTTGTCTGGGTAGATATGGGGTTATTGGACCCAGGGGTTCTGGCCTTAGGGCTGTGTTTCTGACCTGCAGGTCGTTCTCTCTGAGGCACCTTTGTGTGGTGGTGGTGCTTCCACGTGGTGGTGCTCCCCCAAGATGGCCGCCTCCTCCCTCACCACGCTACTGAGGCCTATGGCTCCCATCACTAGTGGGTCCCCTCCCGGTGTTCTTCACTCCCAGCAGGGCCCTAGGTCAGGTTTGTACCTTTTATTTACGTGTGCCGTCCTGGGGGGGGGGAGCTGGACCCGTAACGGGGGGTCTCCGCTCGCGCCTTTCCTCACGGCCTCAGGCGGCCACAGCGGGCGCTTCTCTTACCCCACAGGGGGTCGGGGGTTCCGTCCCCGATCACCGCTGATTCCCCTCTATTCTTGGCTCCTCGGGGCGCGCGGAGTCCCGTCGCCTCTCGTCTCCGGAGTCTCTCCGTCAGATTTGAATTTTGCGGGCTGCAGAGGGGAAAGTCCCGCACCGGGGGCAGGGGGTCTCCGACACAGCTCTCCGGGACGCCGGAGCCAGCCACTTCGGAGCCCAGCTAGTCACCGGAGCAAAGTCTTTGGGGGTTCACTTAGGGATTCCCCCGCTTCTCCTGATTATTTTATTATTTAATATGCTTCGTTAGTGCTATTCATTCAGAGGGGGTCGGGAGCATCTCTTTCAAGCTGCCATTCCCCTTGACGTCACCGGAAGTCTCCGGCTTTTGAGATTTTTAATGTTTTTATTGCGTCCGCCAGCTCTTTTTGGGTAATTTTTGCGTTAAGCATTTGATTCTCCTCCTCTGTCAGTGTTGGTAGGAGGCAATCGGACAGGTAATTACTAATAGGTTCAGTGGCTGGTGTCCCCGTGTTCCCACCCTGAGCCTTGAGGTTATAAAGTTTAATATAAAATGCGGTAAATTCCTCCGCTATTTTCTGTTCGTTATAGATTATTTCTCACGATTAATTTTTTATCGCTGTGATCTGGGAACGCTTCTGTATACCTCTTAGTTTGCTCGCCAAAAGTCTGTCAGCCTTATTGCCCTTGTCATAGTATTTCTGACAAGTCCATGTAAGAGCTTTTTCTACTTCTTCCATTTGGGCTTGTTTTAGCTCATTCCTGGCTGCGGTCAAGGTTTTATAAATCTTTTTCGAGGGGTTGGGTTTGTGCTGTTGTTCCAGCTTAATTATTTTAGTTGTAACAACTAGTGACATACCGCTCACCTCAATATTGAATACCAACTCTATGATAGGGATGACAGACATACATATATAAGGAGACAAAGGATGCTCCTAAAAAGATGCCACTTTAATGCACAGCAAAGCCGAAAATAGTCCACAGGTATAGTAACCCACTAGAGTAATGGTAAGGCTATAAGGGTACAATTAAGTAACCGCTCCCAACACTGTGGGAGGACAATTACCACTAAAATGCCCTAGGGCAAAAATAATAAATGATTTATTGATATTCAGAAGTCGACGCAGTAACACACACTCAAAATAACCCTAAAAACAATTAAAACATAAATCACGGGTGAGGCAGGGTAAGGGGATATTATTATAAGATGAATTCCCAAATATTAGTGTATGTCCCCTTACCAGTACCAGGTGGTAGTGTGAGACACAATGGTAAATACAAATGATAGGCAATAGAGAATGCTAGAGCCTCTGGTCTCAGGGTATGGTGGAGGTTGCACTAATCATTGCATGCTGTGATTGATCTGCTCAGTATCAATAGTTGGATATCACACTGACAGTAGGTAGTGATGCATGCAGAGTAGTGAATGCAAATAAATGTGCCACTGTCATATATCACAAAACCTATATAGGTACTAGGTCACATGATCAATGATTCAGTAAATCATTAGTGCACATTATACCACATTATATAAATGAACCGCGGCATGTGCATCAAAAACCGGACCTGATATATGCATAAACTACCTCTGCTAGGCAGTTAACAACTCGAACAACCCCACACAAACTACCAGGAACAGTCTCACCCGTGACTCCTCCTACACGACGTCAACGTGGTGACGTCATGCCGACGATCGTTTCGCGCATAAGGGGCTGGCGCTTTCTCAAGGTTCAGCCTCACCCGTGATTTATGTTTTAATTGTTTTTATGGTTATTTTGAGTGTGTGTTACTGCGTCGACTTCTGAATATCAATAAATCATTTATTATTTTTGCCCTAGGGCATTTTAGTGGTAATTGTCCTCCCACAGTGTTGGGAGCGGTTACTTAATTGTACCCTTATAGCCTTACCATTACTCTAGTGGGTTACTATACCTGTGGACTATTTTCGGCTTTGCTGTGCATTAAAGTGGGATCTTTTTAGGAGCATCCTTTGTCTCCTTATATATGTATAATTATTTTAGTTGTCAGATCTGTTATTAATTTCACCTTGGCCTTTCTGTGGGATGCAATTGAAATAAAAGTTCCCCTAATTGCTGCCCTATGGGCTTCCCACAGAACCGCCGGAGAGTCTACTATGCCCCAGATGAGAGCGAAGTACTCCCTAAGAGCCTTTTTAATTTCTTTTTCTACCTCCGGGTGGTTCAGTAGGGAGTCGTTCAGCTTCCAAGTGTAGGCGGTTAATTTATGAAATGGGGTGGATAGGGTTAATGTGATGGGGGCGTGATCTGACCATGTAATGGGGCCTAAGTCCGAATTTGTGCAGGCTTCCAGGATATATTTGGTAGCAAAAAAATAGTCTATACGAGAGTATGACTGGTGGGGTGCGGAATAGAATGTGTAATCTTTTTGGCCCTGGTGTTGGATTCTCCAGATGTCCATTAAGGAATATTCCTTGGTGATTGTTTTAAATTGTTTCTCCATCCTCTGAGGTGGAGCTCTGTGTTGGCCTGAGGTTCTGTCCTCCACAGAGTTTATGGCCATATTAAAGTCTCCGCCCACAATCAACGAAGATAGGTAGGCAGGGTCAACCTTTTCTAACACTGCTTTCAGGAATTCCGTTTGATTATCATTTGGCGCGTAGATGTTGATCAGAGCGACCGGCGAGCCAGCCAGTGAGCAATATACCATTAGAAATCTACCCTCTGGGTCTGAAGTGGTTTTGGTGATATTGAATGGGGTTCCTTGTCGGAGCAGGATCGCTACTCCCCACTTTTTACTGTTAAATGACGAGAAGAAACTCGTAGGGAATCCATTGCTAATCAATTTGGGCAGCTCTTGGGATGTAAAGTGCGTCTCTTGGAGGAAGATGATATCTCCCTTGGACTTTTTCAGCTCTTGGAGCGCCAGTCGTCTTTTTCTATTATTATTCAGGCCCTTTACGTTTAGTGATACAAGTTTAATTGCGGACTGACTAAACTCTCTCACCCAAATGGCTAGTGTCCATCGGGGTCTCGCCCTTCCCACCGGGGAGATCCTGGTTCGTTGGTTCAGAGAACCTTTTTAACGCTTCTTGATGGTGCTGTTTGAGTATGGGTGTCAGGCCCGCCCGACGAGGGGTTGGGTGGGAGGAGGGCAGGGAAGGTCAAGAGGGGGGGGGGAATAGGCTGCCGGGACAGGGTCAGCAGCAAGAGGCAAAGTGGGACGAGGTCAGCTAAGGACCTACAATAAGTACGGCCGGGATTGGCTACCGGCATTTGGGCTTAAGGCCCAATGGGGGGGGGAATCCGATGGTTCAGGCATGGGCGTGCAGGGAAGGTGCGGACCCTTGTACTTGCTTAGTGTAACCTCTACCTTAGTTTAAGAGGGGGGGGGGAGGGGGGGAAATGGGAGGGGGGGAAAGGGGTCAAAGGGACGCAGGTCCCGAAACGCGTCAGAGTTACTATGTACTCCTTTTGACCACTTAATAAACCTTTTTATATCCGATACTGGTTTGCAGCCCCCATTGTTTGCACGGTTGTGCTCCGCCACTGTACCCTATGGGACTACTCTCTGCAATTACGTCTGGCATGACGCACCCACTAATCAAGGACTGAGCTGTGCTTCAAGGGAGTTCCTCACATTGATCGTTTGATTGGTATGTACTTTTGTTTTGCTGGGGGTCTATACAGGACCTTTATGGTATATATAGAGATCTGTGTTAGCCGTCCAGCGTAACTAGTACACTCCTATGTTTATATCATCCTAATGAGTCTCCTTAGCTCTTATACATGCTCTAATGCCTTGGTTACATATTTTATTACTCTGAATATGCATGTATGTTCCTAGGACAGCAGAGCCCTGAATATTGAGATAATATCCCTCACCCACTACGGTCAAGCTTATAGGTTTTGGACATGGGGAAGGCGTGGGGAGGGGAGGGAAAACTCCTAGCATAGCCATAACATGGAGATCTTTCTGACAATCCTTAAAACCAGTGTAATAAACGTGAGAACAACTCTTAACAAGCTCAGTACATGAAAAGCATTATAACCTCTCTTTTTGTCAGTCGGTCAAGCTTATAGGTTTTGGACCTGGGAAAAGGGGGGGAGATGGGGGTGGGGTGGGGAGATAGGGGGGAGGGGGAGACCTGGGTTGACAGGTAACACAACAGCACATTGCATTAATGTTTTTAGGTATCATGCTGAACATAAACGGAATACTTCCTA
Source organism: Ascaphus truei (assembly GCF_040206685.1). NCBI lineage: Eukaryota > Metazoa > Chordata > Amphibia > Anura > Ascaphidae > Ascaphus > Ascaphus truei. The sequence continues at coordinate 117,184 of NW_027456785.1, read as the reverse complement.
CGCTTGCTGGTCGGGGAAGAGGGGGGGAGGGATGGGGCTCTTACATTTAGTGAAGTTAATATCCGAGGATCCTTATGACATTTCTATTTGATCTATGTGGCCCGCCGTGTGCCTTCCTCAGAGGGTTTGACAACGTATTTTATTACTGCAGGCAGCATCATTAGTATGGGGCCGTGCGGCCATATCTTCTGCGGCGGAAGGGCAGGCTTATGGTCTTTGGAGCGTGAGGGGGGGAGGGGGAAGGGGGGGAGAGAAAAGGGAGTACATTATATTATAACACATACAACTTTTCTCAACTTCAACATTCATCAACTGAGGAACAGGTTTTTTTTTTTTTTACATAACTCAACTGTGGCATAGGGACGGCTTAGCACTAGATCCATGTGGCCAGCTAATCTAGACTGCCAGTTACTGTAATAGTGTCACTGCCGCTGCTTCCATTATCGAAGTCATTTGGGCTTCCTGTCTTGTGCAGGGCTCATTAGGCAGCTTCCCAGTTAACTAGTATTTCCTAGTCCGGGGGGTGGGGAGGGTAGCAACAGTCGTGCGAACCAAGCCTGGGGTCCATAGTCCTGTACCCGGGCCTTAGACAGATTAAATTTTGCTACTTACAGTTAGTAGATTGCAGTTCTGTTGTCGGAGCATCGCGCTCCCCTCCTATTCCCCCCGCCAACCCCTAAAGCCCAGCCGGACCTCAGCACTCTTCAACTGCCATTCGGTCAGCGTCAAAAGTTATAGTAGCTTCAGCTGTGGGTTGCCTCCGATCGTCAGGGGTCGGATTCAGAAGCTATGTGTCTGGTGTGGTTCTTGAGCCGTCATGTGCTCCCGTCTTCGCTGTGGACTACGGTGCTTCTCATCTGTTCTTAGACTGCCTTGGCGCCGCCGTTCTCCTCGCGGGACGGGTGCTGCATGGTTCCGCGTCCTCCCGGTGTGGTGGGTCTTGTAGTTGCTCCGTTGTCCAGGAAAGCGGCGGGGTCAGACCCAGGGCTTTCACGAATGGGGCCATGTCCTCAGGGCGGCGGATGGTTAGGAATTTGCCGTCATAGCTTACCGTAAGCTTGAACGGAAAGCCCCAGCGGTACTTCACCTCCTCCCGGAGGAATGAGGTCAAGGGCTTCATTTCTCTCCTTCGGTCGACTGTTATCCGTGACAGGTCGTTGAAAATTTGGAGAGTTTCATTTTGGAAAGGTAGTGACTCTTTCCCTCTGCAGGCGGTGATGATCTTCTCCTTTACTGTATAGCTGTGTAATCTTATGATTACATCGCGTCGCCGGTTGGGATCTTCTGATCTGGGAGCTACCGCCCGGTGGGCCCTATCCATCTCTAGGTCCATGTCCTCTAGCGGGCCACAGAGCGATGTGAACAGTTCCGCAAGATAGGGACGAAGCTGGCCAGGTAAGACCGTCTCCGGTACATTTCTTATGCGCAGATTCTGGCGCCTGTCCCTATTTTCTTGGTCTTCCTGCCCGTCTTTGAGACGGGAGATCTCCTCTCCTAGACGGATGATTTCTTCCTCGGCTGCTCTTGCCAGGGACTCCTCCAGTCCACCTTCCAGAGTAGTTGTCCTCTCTGTTAGGCCAGACATCTCCTGTTTAATTTCCGCTACTGCTGCTTTGATTTCTGCCTGCAGGGATGTTTGGAGCTTGACATGCATGGTGGAGAATAGGCTCTCCAGGTAGGATCGGGTGATCGGTTCCTCTATCTCCATTTCAAGAGTTGCATGGGCTTTCGTACCCATATTTAGAGCTGCTTGCGGCTCTTGTGAGCCTCGTGGTCCGCCACCCTCTTGGTTTGCTGGACTCTTCTGTGTCGGGGAGAAGAATCGTGACACCGCCGGTGCTGCGGGCTTCTTTGTGTGTTTGGACATGCTCCGATCTCTCCAAGTAATGGGGGTATGTTTTTGAGCCTTGAATTTCTGGTTTGGGAGCGTTATTTATTAAGTTTTAGCCGGTGGGTCTGCGGAGCTCCCCTCCTACACCCCCATTCCTGATGACATCATCGGAAACCCATCCCTTTAGCACATTTTTAATGGATCATCAAAATTCAGTATTGTCATAGACAACTTAGGATCTGGCTGTGTTTTTTTTTTTTTAGGGAAGCTGTGTCTTTAACTGAAACGGGAGGCGGCCATCTTGGATCCAGATGGAACGCAGGCTGAAACACATGACATGAAGATAGCTCCTACTCAGAAAGCTCTTATTCAGACCACAGCTCTGATCAGACCCTCTCTTCACAGTGGGGGCGCAGGCAGGCTCAGGAGGGATCAGGTAGGGCGCAAGAAGGCGGGCAGCCAATATCTTCAACTGGTTTAGCCAACAAAATAGTCAGTGGGTCCATAGAAATGGACACATCCGTTATTTCTTTTTTTAATAGATTGGATAACGATCCAATATTTCTATTGCCGGACACGTTCACCAAATGTGGACCATATCGCTTCTCTGCCCACAACCCCTCCAGCACAGATCAGACACCACAGGGTAGATTTGCTTCAGCCGCCATGGCGTGAGGTACCAATGAATAAAATTTTATATATATTTTCTTTAGTTGCTGTGCATATGGAAGTTTTTGCAGCAAACTCCCATATATCCTCCCAATCATCCCTGTGAATTTCTATTTTCAAATCCGCTGCCCATTTGAGCATGCAGTCATGATCATGTGAATTGACCAAGGCCTCCAAACTGGCTTTTATTCTAGTTATCAAACCTTTTTGATAACTACCTCTCCTACATAGGCAGCAGAGATGTAGAGGAGCACAGCAGCGTTTCTTGGCAGCATACCAGCTAGTGGATCGCCAAAATGAGGGTAACTCCAAGCAGGGATGAGTATTAAAAGAGTACTTTAATGGTCAGTGCAAAACAGAACAATGGTAAGAGCGCACCTACGCGTTTCGTCCGTAAAGGACTTTCTCAAGGTGGATTATACTCTATGTCCCTGAACCTGGATCCATTATGGTATATGGAATTATCAGTATACTAATGAGCCATCTATGGTGATGCACCATAAACACCACTTACCTCTCCTACATAGTGCTTCAAAACTTGTGAAGGGAGTAAATTCTAATTTTGGGGACATTTTTGGAAAAAAATTCTGATCTGTAGATATTTAAACATACTAAGGTCTGGTGCCTCATACCTAGTTAGGAACTCTTGGAAACTAGAAAGTTTTCCTTTATGCACTAGGTCGGCAACTACTCTAATATGTTTAGCTTTAATTTGGTCGAATTGTTTATAATCACAGCCTGGGGGGAAATTGGGATTGTTAAAAAGCGGAGTGAGTTGCGAAACGGGAGACACAAGATTTAATTTGCCCTTAGACTTGCTCCAACTCTCCCAGGTAAATCTCGTCGGATCTAGCTCAAACATTTTGGCGTACACCTCCTTAGCCAGTGCCCATAGGGACACTGGCAGAGAAGACGTTCTAGCATATTGGGATTCTATAGCTAACCAACAATATTGTGTTGGATCAGCGTTCCACATCACCACCTGCCTTAGTTGGGCAGCTTGGTAGTATTTCGAGATATCTGGGACACCCAAACCTCCTCTTGTCTTTAAAGCCATCATCACCGATCTAGCTGTTCTAGGCCTTTTACCTTGCCAAATAAAATTAAATATTCTATTTGGGAAATTTTTCAGTTCGGATCCCGGTATCCGGACTGGGAGAGTCTGGAAATGATATAATAACCTAGGGAGTATATTCATCTTGACTGATACTATTCTCCCAATCCATGACACCTGATATCCTTCCCACTTTGCCAGATCCCTTTTAATCTTATCAAACAATGGTGGATAGTTGCCTTGATATAGGGAGTGGTAGTTCCTAGACACATTTACTCCCAGATATTTAATATGTGAGGAACTCCATCTGTAGCTGAAATTCAGTTTTGGTAATTTTATCTCTGGATCCGAAAGATTCAGATTAAAAGACTGTGACTTGTCGCTGTTCATTTTATATCCAGAGATTTTTCCAAAGTCTGATAGCGCCTTTTGGAGGTTGGGAAAAGAAGTCTGAGGGCTTGCTAAAGTCAGAATAATATCGTCTGCGAATAATGAGATTTTATCATTTGTTTTCCCAATCACTATATACAATGTATATTACTATTTGCTCTTATTTTAGCAGCCAATGGCTCAATCGTTAGAGCGAAGAGAGGAGGAGATAATGGGTACCCTTGTCTCGTACCATTTTAAAAAAAAAATTTCCCCAAACATTTTTATTAGGCATAATCATCTTTACAGACATTGGTTTTACATTATCAGTGTTGGCCTAATACAGTTGTATTTTCCTTGTTCATGTGGGGGGAGAGAGAAAGAAAGGAAAGATCCCCTAAGCCCACGTCATGGTCTCTGGGGTGTGGAAAAAGAAAGAGAGGAAGGGGGGGGGGGAGAGAGGGAGTCATTCCACCCTCGTCCGGCCGGGTCCCGGCATCCATCCTTCACGGCTCTACTGTGGTTCAGATCCGTCTGGGGTTGTATCCTGATTTGGTTCGGATTAATGGGTTAACCAGGGTTCCCAGATTTTATAGAAACCTTCAGTTGAGCAGTTCAAGAAGGCCGTGAGTTTTTCCAAACTCATAACATCGTTAACTCTTTTTTTCACTAGCTGTTTGGTGGGGGGCGCTATCTTCTTCCAAGAGTATGCGACTGAACACCTTGCTGCTGTTAGAATAAAGGAGATTAATTTCCATACTGGGCGATCGATGTCCTCTATCGGCCTGCCCAGTAGGAAGGTCAGTGGATCTATAGGAATTGTGAGGCCTGTGACCTCTTTTATCAAATCTTGTACCGTAAGCCAGTATTTCTGAATTTCTGGACATGACCACCAGATATGGGCCATGTCCCCTCTATGTCCACAGCCTCTCCAGCATAGATCTGAGGCCAGAGGGTAGATTTGTTTTAACCTCACTGGGGTAAGATACCAATGATACATTATTTTATAGATGTTTTCCTTCACCGTGGTACAGATGGAAGTTCCTGAGGCTGCGTCTCATATTTCCTCCCAGTCCTCTCTGTCAATAACTATGTCCAATTCCGCTTCCCATTTAAGCATATAGTCGTGAGCGGTAGAGTTCACCGGATTCTCCATGCCGGCATATATTTGTGTTATTAGACCTTTTTGATGTACTCCTTCGCGACAGAGTTTCTCAAATTTTGTGAGAGGGGGGAATTTCAATGATGGGGACATTTTTTGTAGAAAGTGTCGAATTTGGAGAAACTTAAATGTATCCAGGTGGGGTAATTTTAATTTGGTTCGCAATTCTTGGAGACTCAGGAACTGTCCATCGCTCAGCAGGTCCGCGATCGCTCTGATCCCCATTGTTTTAAATAGGTCGAATTGTCGGGTTTCACACCCTGGTGGGAATTTAGGGTTGTCAAATATTGGAATGAGCTGAGAGCAAGGGGACGAGAGTAAGAATTTAGTTTTAGTTTTTGCCCATATGTCCCAAGTATGTTTCATTGCCCCCAGCCCGAATTTGGGCGCCATGTCATTTCCCCTGTCACCGCTCCAGAGAAAAGCTGGTAGAGAAGGCGTTCTGGAGTAATGAGATTCAATTGCTAGCCAACATAGCTTGTCTGGGTCCGAGTTCCACATTACCACCTGTTTTAATTGGGCAGCTTGGTAATGTCTATTAATGTCTGGGACCCCCAGTCCTCCTTTTGTCCTAGACGCCATAAGAACCGACCTAGCTACCCGGGGTCTCCTTCCGTTCCAAATAAATTGGAGGATTTTATTTTGGATAGTTTTTAATTCAGAACCAGGGACATGGATCGGGAGCGTCTGGAAATAATATAATAATCGGGGGAGTATATTCATTTTAACTGAGATCATTCTCCCGATCCATGAGATCTGGTATTTTTCCCATTTATCCAGATCTTTTTTAATTTTCCTAAATAGGTTGGGATAATTATTTTGGTAAAGGGAGCAATAGTGCCTCGATACATGTACTCCCAGGTATTTGATGTATATAGGGCTCCACTTATAATTAAAGTTTGATTTCAATGTCCGCATCTCTGGTTCTGATAGATTTAAGTTGAGGGCTTCTGACTTATCACTGTTAATTTTGTATCCTGATATTTTGCCAAATTCCTTTAATTCTTTGTGTAAGTTGGGAAGGGAGATCTGGGGCTGCGTTAATGTTAATATGATATCGTCTGCGAACAATGAGACTTTATAGTTTATTCCGCCAATTGGTACCCCCTGTATATTTATATTGTCTCGTATTTTAGACGCTAGTGGTTCGATTGTTAGGGCGAAGAGGAGAGGGGACAAAAGGCATCCCTGTCTCGTTCCATTTTTCATTTCAAATTTTTTTGCTGTACCCCCCGGGAGTTTCACCACTGCAGACGGGCAGCAGTACAGCGCTCGGACTCCCGCTAGATACGCATCTTTTAAGCCGAATTTCTGCATTGTTTTGTCAAGAAATAGCCAATCAATTCTATCGAACGTCTTCTCTGCGTCCAGGCTTAACAGAACCGCTTTGGTAGCTGTGAGGTGGGCATGATCAACTATATTTATAATTTTGCGGGTGTTGTCTGAGGCTTGTCTGCCAGATACAAACCCCACCTGGTCATTGTGAATTAATCTCGGTAGGATGGGATTCAGTCTATTTGCCAGGATTTTGCTGTATAGCTTAAGATCGTTATTTAGTAGGGAGATTAGTCGGTAGCTCCCACATAGCAGTGGGTCCCTACCCTCTTTGTGGATGATGGCGAGATTGGCCTGGGTCATTGATGGGGGGATTGGGCTGCCCTCCATGAATGAATTGAATAAGCTGAGTAGGTGTTTAGTTAGGATCGGGGAGAATCTTTTGTAATAAACATTGGAGAAGCCGTCGGGGCCAGGGGCTTTTGAGATATTTTTTTTTGTTTCAATTTTTTTATTGTGTTATCAGGGTACACAACAGATAGTAAACTTTGTTGTACATAGATTGGATAAACATTGATATTTGCATATATTAATAAAAACATCCGTATTCCGTTTTCTTTATTCAGATAGGTGTTTATCTAAATGTTTGTATGTCTGAATGCTCGTACGTTTCTGCTGTTATGGTTCTAACTAGGAAGCTGCCGCTTCCGTGTGTCCTGTTTTTAGTAGTATAGTAGAGAAAAGAAAAGGTGGAGAGCAGAGAAAGAGAGAGGAGAGAAAAAAGAAGGGAGATAAGGGGGGGGGAGAGGTGCTGCGGGATGGCGTCCAGTTTTGTATATATCCTGCCTTTTCCTTTAGGAATTTATTATGTACCTGACCAAATTTCCCATGTCTTATGGAACTTAAAACCAGAGACATAACATAAAACACAGACAAAGCTCAGTGCACATCCAGAAAAACTTATATACGGTACAGTGCCTAAATATACATGTATAAATAACTAATAAATAAAATGGTCTTTTAGTTTAACATTTTGGCCAAATTGTTGTAAGCCCTTGAGCCAAACTTCACGGCAGACCACGTTCAAGGGTCCCTACACTAATATAAATTCTTAATAACCTGTGCATTGCCAGGAAGAATGATTTATAATAAATCTGTCAATATGAGTTGCAAAAGTTCTAAGTCTGATTGAAGCTTTTATTAACCTGTACATTACCAGGAAAAGCACTCTGTAATAGATTTGTCACAATCACACTGCATGCAGGCAAGTTCCCCTGATAGTTGGAGATGCCATGGAGTGAGCTTTTAACCATTTAAATGTGGGAGGGAGTGAGCTTCAATTGGATAGGAGGTTGCCACCCTCCAAAACAGCCAAAGACAGATTTATTATAGTTGAGTTTGGCTCAAGGGCTTACAACAATTTGGCCAAAATGTTAAACTAAAAGACCATTTTATTTATTAGTTATTTATACATGTATATTTAGGCACTGTACCGTATATAAGTTTTTCTGGATGTGCACTGAGCTTTGTCTGTGTTTTATGTTATGTCTCTGGTTTTAAATATAAATTGCCATGCTCAGTAGCACTCCTCTGTGAAACTTATATGCTTATATATATGTTGGGGGTATTTTGGGGGTTCAATTTGAGCTTGTAGGTGTTCTGTATGTTTTCTTATGGAACTTATCCATCTTTTGGGTCAGTTTTGCCGTAAGAAGTTCCATTGTCTTTATTTCTCGCATTCTGCGGAGTACGGTCTGTTTAGCAGGGGCATTCACCTTCTTCCACGCTGCAGCAACGGAACAACGTGCCGCCGTGAGCACATGGCTCACCATCTTACTCTCTGCTGTGTCTAATTCGTCAATTGGCTTGGCCAGCACAATGGTCAGCGGGTCCACCTCAATCTCTACCCCCAGGTACTCTCGGATTAGTGTTTGAATCATGACCCAGAACACCTGAGTCTTGGGGCAGTTCCACCAGATATGAGCCATGTCTCCTCTTTGCCCGCAACCCCTCCAACACAAATCTGGGGTCCCGGGGAAGATCTGGCTCAACCTATTCGGGGTTAGGTACCAGTAAAATATAATTTTATAGATGTTCTCTTTAATGGTAGTACAAATCGATGTTTTGGATGCTGCCTCCCAGATATCCTCCCAGTCTTCTCTATCAATCTCTATATTTAAATCCTCCGCCCATTTGGACATATACCTGTGTTGGGAACAGCCTGTTGATCGCGCCAGACCCAGATATATTTCCCAGATCAATCCTTTAGCATAGTACCCTTTCCTGCACAGTCGTTCAAAATTTGTTAGCTGCTGGAAAGCCTTATCTTTGGATACTGTTTGCAGGTAGTGCCTGATTTGTAAAAAGCCAAATATTGGGAGGTTTGTCGTTTGATATTTTTTTTCCAGTTCTTGGGTCAGCAAGAGCCTACCTTGCCCAGAGAAATCCTCTGCTATCATCATCTTCAGCTGTTTAAATTTACTGAGTCTCTGTGGGAACCCGCCGGGGGGAAATTCTGGGTTATCGAATATGGGTGTTAATAGGGAGGGGTGAGCCGTCAAGCCATATTTGTCTTTACTTTTGGTCCATACTCTCCATGTACATTTCATTGCTCCCAGTTTTAATGTTTCCGAGAGGATCTCTCTACCCCGCACAGTCCACAGGGTGGCCGGGAGTGAGAGGGGTCTCGCGTAGGAAAACTCTATCCCTGTCCAACAGCTTGTAGTTGGGTCATTGTTCCACATTATCACTTGTTTCAGTTGGGCCGCCAAATAATATTTAATGATATCTGGGACTGCCAAGCCTCCACATTCTTTTGGTGCTAACATTATGGTTCTAGCTACTCTTGGTCTTTTGTTTTGCCAAATGAATTGAAAAATTCTGTTTTGTATATTCTTTAATTCCGACATTGGGATATCAATTGGGAGAGTCTGGAAGTAATACAGAAGTCTTGGCAGGATATTCATTTTGACCGTAGCTATTCTGCCTAACCAAGATATCTGGTATTCATTCCAGCTCTGTAAGTCTTTTTTTAGCCTCTCAAATAGGGGCGGATAGTTATATTGATATAGTGATTTGTACTCCCGTGTTATTTGGATTCCCAAGTATTTGATTTTCGTGGAACTCCACTTATAATTAAAATTTAATTGTAGCAGTTTGGCCTCGGGATTAGGTAGAGATACATTTAATGCTTCCGACTTATCCATATTGATTTTATACCCCGAGATTTTGCTAAATGTATCTAATTGTGAATGTAAATTCGGGAGTGAAGTCAAGGGGTTGGCTAGAGTTAGGATAATGTCGTCAGCAAAAAGGGATATCTTGTAATCCGTATCTCCAATTGTAATGCCACTTATGTTGTTGTCCTCTCTGATTGTTGTTGCCAAGGGTTCTATAGAGAGGGCAAACAGAAGTGGAGACAAGGGACATCCCTGTCTAGTACCATTCCTAATGTTTATAGGGTTCGAGTTTCCTCCTGGGAGTTTCACTACAGCCGTGGGAGTTTTATAGAGGGCTCTAACCCCCTCAAGATATGGGCCCTTAAATCCGAATTTAATTAATGTTTGGTCTAAAAATTCCCATCTGATCCTGTCAAACGCCTTTTCCGCGTCTAAACGTAACAGGATGGCTTTCGTGGATGAGAGATGTACATGGTCGATTATGTTTATAATTTTTCTCGTATTATCTGAGGCTTGTCTGCCTGAAATAAATACGACTTGGTCCTTGTGGATCAGGCCTGGGAGAATGGGAGTTAGTCTGTTAGCTAGGATTTTGCTATAAAGTTTTAGGTCCGAATTAAGGAGGGCTATGGGGCGATAATTACCACACTGTAGTGGGTCTCTCCCTTCCTTTGGTATGAGTGCCAAATTCGCTCTAGACATAGAAGCGGGGATAGCCGTTCCCTCCAGAAACTCATTAAACATATCCAGGAGATGTGGTGCCAAGATCAATTTAAATTTTTTATAGTATTGATTGGAAAACCCATCCGGGCCTGGCGTTTTACTAGGTTTTAGTTGTGAGATGGCTTCTAGTAAATCATCCTGCGCGATTTCTTTATTTAGCTCTAGCAAGTCAGCTTCTGAAAGGCTTGGAAGGTTACATGACGCTAGGTACTTAGTAATAGCTTCTGCATTTGAGGAGCTGTTTTGGGGGAAGTTCAAATTATATAGTTTGGAGTAGAAGTCTGAGAATGTGGCCGTTATCTGTTTTTCGCAATATGTTTTGATTCCCGTCTTTGTTTGTATGACGGATATTTGGGATTTGGTTCTCAGACCTCTTAATTTAGATGCTAATAACCGGTCGGCCTTATTTCCTTTGTCATAATATTTCTGCTTCGTCCACCTCAGCGCCCTCTCCACTTCATCTATTTGTATCTGCCTGAAATCAGATCTAGCCTTGTCCAGTACTTTGCGTACTGCTGCGGCCAAGTTTATTCGAGCATTTGCCCGTTCTTGGCCGCAGCAGTAGCCTGGCGCACGCCCGAGGGTGACGGGCGCGCGCCGAAGCAGTGGAAGAGCGCCCTCCGATCGGGGCGCTCTCCCTACCGCTGCCGGGTCCGCCGGGTCCCCCGGAACCCCCTGCCGCCGTCCCCCACATCGCGGGACACCAGGGCTCCCTCGGGGAGCCCTGGACGCGCGTGCAGGGGGCGCAGGCTCCCGAAGACGCGTGACCGCGCGTCTATGACGCGCGGCACGCCGAGGGGCGGCCACTAGCAAGCCGGGAAATCTCCCGGCTTGCGGATCTGGCCGATGCGCAATAAAGCGTGTCGGTAGTGTAGTTGTTTTGAGGGATTAGCTTTATGTTTATGTTCTAGGAGTTTAACTTTCTCCGCTAATTCGTCGTACAATTTCTGTTTTTGCTTTTTCTTATATGATGCTATGGAAATTATATTCCCTCGAATCGTGGCCGTATGGGCCTCCCATAGCATCGCTGATGACTTTACAGAGCCCTTGTTCAGCGCAAAATATTCTCTGAGCTTTTGCTTAATCTCTATCTCTACATCTATTTGGTTTAACAGAATCGTTTAGTTTCCAATTATATTGATTATATTTATAGAAGGGGAGGGAGAGCGTCAGCGAGACCGGAGCGTGGTCCGACCATGTTATAGAACCTATGTCCGACTGGGAGGTTGCCTGAAAGATATCTTTAGTACCCAGAAAATAATCAATCCTTGAATAGGTCTGGTGCGGGGGAGAAAAATACGAATAGTCCCTCTGGCCCTGATGCTGCGCCCGCCAAATATCTATCAGCGAAAACTCTTTCAGTATGTTCTGAAACCTTTTGGCATTTGTGGTCGTAATGCGTGGGTGGGGAGTACCCAGTGGGCTTGTCCTATCTTGATCAGGTGCTACAACCATATTAAAATCTCCTGCTATCAATAGCGTAGTTCTAGGTTGGGGGGCTAGCTTGTCACATAGATCTCTCAAAAAGTCAGCTTGACCCTCATTTGGGGCGTATATATTAACAAGGGTAATCTCCACATCTGATAGTGTGCCTTGCAGAATGAGGAATCTACCTTCTGGGTCTACGGTCTGTTTTTGAAGTGTGAATTTGACATTTTGTCTAAATAAGATGGCTACCCCTTTTTTTTTAGTGGAGCAGGATGCATAATATGCCTGGGGGTAGTATCTCTGAAAGGTGTTAGGGGGCGATATCGTATTAAAGTGCGTTTCTTGTAAGAATAGCACATCTCCTTTTGTTTTTTTTAATTCTTGTAAGGCGAGCTTTCTTTTGATTGCTGAGTTAAGTCCCCTAACATTTAGGGACACTAGTTTAAGTGTTGTATTTGGAGCCATTTTCGGAGCCATCCAGCAAACAGCTCCAGGGCTTTCCGGATACAGTCGGGTCCCCTCTTTCCCATAAGCTTTAGGCTCTGCGTTCAAATCCTTTCACCAGGTCAAAGGGGTCTCCACTTCTTTGCTGCGCTGGGATGTGTAGATCCTTGTAGCTCCAGGGGCATGCGCCCTCTTTGTGGACAGGTAGGTACACTGGCGACACACTTTATTCGAGCTCGGCTAGTCCCACGAATTCGGGTATACCCGGGTGTATTGAGGTTTGTGACTGTTTTCTGCCCGAGTGCATTGAGGTATTTTCCAGGCAGGGATTGAAGCATTTTATTCCCCCTGGCTGCAATACTGCACAGTATATATATATATACTGCATTACAATTCATGAATTTATGCCATCTGGTAGACACGCGAAGCATTGCAGCCTATTAAATCCTAATCATTATCATTTAACAGATCAGCCGCCCGTCAGCCAGGCATGAACCCAGGCTGGGAAGGCAAACGCAACGGGGCTTGTCAGAGGTGAGGAGCGGCGCATTCCAGGTATCTGCCAGGTACATACTGGGTATTTGCTCGAATAAAGTGTGTCGGTGCAGTATGTGTTCCCCGCCGGGGGCAGACAAGCGTTCCTCATCTCGTATGTGTCTCAGAAGCTCGTAAGGGGGGGGGGGGGGCAATAGGTCGTCCAAACATATAAATTTTGCCGGGAGTAGTCTTTTCCTCTCCAGGTGACATTTCTCAGTCCTCACCTGCCTGGTTACGTTGGGTGGCTATTCTCTGAGAGGAGCGTGGTCCCCTCTCTGTTGGCCTGTGATCTGGGTCTCCGTCCGTATCTTCAGGGGCAATTCCACCTCCATTCTTGTGGGGGACACGAGCCCCTTTAGGAATCTTGGTATCTCTTCCGGGTAGGAAAGGGTGTGGAATTTGCCTCCAGCCTGGGCCACAATTTTAAAAGGGAATCCCCAGCGATATTTAATCTTGTTGTCCCTTAATTTTAGTGTGAGGGGTCTGAGCTCTCTCCTGCGGTCTACTGTACGTTTTGAGAGATCACTGTATATCTCAATATGTACATTCCGGAACTGGATGTGTCCTTTCTCCCTGCTCGCCGTCAGTATTTTCTCCTTTGTGGAGTAATAATGGAACCTGACCAGTATATCTCTGGTCCTCTTGGGGTCCGTGGACCTAGGTCCGAGGGCCCTATGGGCTCTGTCCATCTCTAGCTTTTAAGGAGTTAGGTCAGGTACCAGATGAATAAAGAGGTCTGATAGGTATGTGTGCAGCTGTTCAGTCTCCACTGTTTCTGGGACATACCTCAGTCTCAATTTCTGCCGCCGATCGCGGTTTTCCTGGTCCTCGGCACTTTCCTTGAGCCCTCTGATCTCCCAGTGCAGGCGGTTGATCTCGTCCTCCGCGGAGGACTGAGCCTGCTCCAGTGTTTCCACTGTGTTTGCCAGCCCATCTGTTTTGGCCATTAGGAGAATCTAGTCCGCCCTTAGGGTGTTAATGGCTTTACCCAAATCATCCCGAAACTCCTTCCTCATTCTGGAGATTCAAGTCCGCCCTTAGGGTGTTAATGGCTTTACCCAAATCATCCCGAAACTCCTTCCTCATTCTGGTGAAGAGGTTTTCTAAATATGTTTTGTTCACATCTATGTTTTCAATTTCCTGCTCGTGCGCCCCGCTCGGGCCCTCCCGCGTGTCGGCTGAGCCGCCATCTTGGGAGGTCTCGCAACTCCCCGCGGTCCGCTGGCTTTGTGGGAAGTAGCTCGTCACTGACTGCTGAGCTGCCTTCTTATTTTTGCCGCTCATGCTGGCTACCTTCCCCTCCGCTTGTATGTATTTATTGGGGGGGTTTAGATGTAGAGATGCCGCAGGAACTGTGGGGTCTTTTTAGTGCAGTAGGATAGGATTGTTTGTTTAGTACAGCTTGTCTGGGTAGATATGGGGTTATTGGACCCAGGGGTTCTGGCCTTAGGGCTGTGTTTCTGACCTGCAGGTCGTTCTCTCTGAGGCACCTTTGTGTGGTGGTGGTGCTTCCACGTGGTGGTGCTCCCCCAAGATGGCCGCCTCCTCCCTCACCACGCTACTGAGGCCTATGGCTCCCATCACTAGTGGGTCCCCTCCCGGTGTTCTTCACTCCCAGCAGGGCCCTAGGTCAGGTTTGTACCTTTTATTTACGTGTGCCGTCCTGGGGGGGGGGAGCTGGACCCGTAACGGGGGGTCTCCGCTCGCGCCTTTCCTCACGGCCTCAGGCGGCCACAGCGGGCGCTTCTCTTACCCCACAGGGGGTCGGGGGTTCCGTCCCCGATCACCGCTGATTCCCCTCTATTCTTGGCTCCTCGGGGCGCGCGGAGTCCCGTCGCCTCTCGTCTCCGGAGTCTCTCCGTCAGATTTGAATTTTGCGGGCTGCAGAGGGGAAAGTCCCGCACCGGGGGCAGGGGGTCTCCGACACAGCTCTCCGGGACGCCGGAGCCAGCCACTTCGGAGCCCAGCTAGTCACCGGAGCAAAGTCTTTGGGGGTTCACTTAGGGATTCCTCCGCTTCTCCTGATTATTTTATTATTTAATATGCTTCGTTAGTGCTATTCATTCAGAGGGGGTCGGGAGCATCTCTTTCAAGCTGCCATTCCCCTTGACGTCACCGGAAGTCTCCGGCTTTTGAGATTTTTAATGTTTTTATTGCGTCCGCCAGCTCTTTTTGGGTAATTTTTGCGTTAAGCATTTGATTCTCCTCCTCTGTCAGTGTTGGTAGGAGGCAATCGGACAGGTAATTACTAATAGGTTCAGTGGCTGGTGTCCCCGTGTTCCCACCCTGAGCCTTGAGGTTATAAAGTTTAATATAAAATGCGGTAAATTCCTCCGCTATTTTCTGTTCGTTATAGATTATTTCTCACGATTAATTTTTTATCGCTGTGATCTGGGAACGCTTCTGTATACCTCTTAGTTTGCTCGCCAAAAGTCTGTCAGCCTTATTGCCCTTGTCATAGTATTTCTGACAAGTCCATGTAAGAGCTTTTTCTACTTCTTCCATTTGGGCTTGTTTTAGCTCATTCCTGGCTGCGGTCAAGGTTTTATAAATCTTTTTCGAGGGGTTGGGTTTGTGCTGTTGTTCCAGCTTAATTATTTTAGTTGTAACAACTAGTGACATACCGCTCACCTCAATATTGAATACCAACTCTATGATAGGGATGACAGACATACATATATAAGGAGACAAAGGATGCTCCTAAAAAGATCCCACTTTAATGCACAGCAAAGCCGAAAATAGTCCACAGGTATAGTAACCCACTAGAGTAATGGTAAGGCTATAAGGGTACAATTAAGTAACCGCTCCCAACACTGTGGGAGGACAATTACCACTAAAATGCCCTAGGGCAAAAATAATAAATGATTTATTGATATTCAGAAGTCGACGCAGTAACACACACTCAAAATAACCATAAAAACAATTAAAACATAAATCACGGGTGAGGCAGGGTAAGGGGATATTATTATAAGATGAATTCCCAAATATTAGTGTATGTCCCCTTACCAGTACCAGGTGGTAGTGTGAGACACAATGGTAAATACAAATGATAGGCAATAGAGAATGCTAGAGCCTCTGGTCTCAGGGTATGGTGGAGGTTGCACTAATCATTGCATGCTGTGATTGATCTGCTCAGTATCAATAGTTGGATATCACACTGACAGTAGGTAGTGATGCATGCAGAGTAGTGAATGCAAATAAATGTGCCACTGTCATATATCACAAAACCTATATAGGTACTAGGTCACATGATCAATGATTCAGTAAATCATTAGTGCACATTATACCACATTATATAAATGAACCGCGGCATGTGCATCAAAAACCGGACCTGATATATGCATAAACTACCTCTGCTAGGCAGTTAACAACTCGAACAACCCCACACAAACTACCAGGAACAGTCTCACCCGTGACTCCTCCTACACGACGTCAACGTGGTGACGTCATGCCGACGATCGTTTCGCGCATAAGGGGCTGGCGCTTTCTCAAGGTTCAGCCTCACCCGTGATTTATGTTTTAATTGTTTTTATGGTTATTTTGAGTGTGTGTTACTGCGTCGACTTCTGAATATCAATAAATCATTTATTATTTTTGCCCTAGGGCATTTTAGTGGTAATTGTCCTCCCACAGTGTTGGGAGCGGTTACTTAATTGTACCCTTATAGCCTTACCATTACTCTAGTGGGTTACTATACCTGTGGACTATTTTCGGCTTTGCTGTGCATTAAAGTGGGATCTTTTTAGGAGCATCCTTTGTCTCCTTATATATGTATAATTATTTTAGTTGTCAGATCTGTTATTAATTTCACCTTGGCCTTTCTGTGGGATGCAATTGAAATAAAAGTTCCCCTAATTGCTGCCCTATGGGCTTCCCACAGAACCGCCGGAGAGTCTACTATGCCCCAGATGAGAGCGAAGTACTCCCTAAGAGCCTTTTTAATTTCTTTTTCTACCTCCGGGTGGTTCAGTAGGGAGTCGTTCAGCTTCCAAGTGTAGGCGGTTAATTTATGAAATGGGGTGGATAGGGTTAATGTGATGGGGGCGTGATCTGACCATGTAATGGGGCCTAAGTCCGAATTTGTGCAGGCTTCCAGGATATATTTGGTAGCAAAAAAATAGTCTATACGAGAGTATGACTGGTGGGGTGCGGAATAGAATGTGTAATCTTTTTGGCCCTGGTGTTGGATTCTCCAGATGTCCATTAAGGAATATTCCTTGGTGATTGTTTTAAATTGTTTCTCCATCCTCTGAGGTGGAGCTCTGTGTTGGCCTGAGGTTCTGTCCTCCGCAGAGTTTATGGCCATATTAAAGTCTCCGCCCACAATCAACGAAGATAGGTAGGCAGGGTCAACCTTTTCTAACACTGCTTTCAGGAATTCCGTTTGATTATCATTTGGCGCGTAGATGTTGATCAGAGCGACCGGCGAGCCAGCCAGTGAGCCATATACCATTAGAAATCTACCCTCTGGGTCTGAAGTGGTTTTGGTGATATTGAATGGGGTTCCTTGTCGGAGCAGGATCGCTACTCCCCACTTTTTACTGTTAAATGACGAGAAGAAACTCGTAGGGAATCCATTGCTAATCAATTTGGGCAGCTCTTGGGATGTAAAGTGCGTCTCTTGGAGGAAGATGATATCTCCCTTGGACTTTTTCAGCTCTTGGAGCGCCAGTCGTCTTTTTCTATTATTATTCAGGCCCTTTATGTTTAGTGATACAAGTTTAATTGCGGACTGACTAAACTCTCTCACCCAAATGGCTAGTGTCCATCGGGGTCTCGCCCTTCCCACCGGGGAGATCCTGGTTCGTTGGTTCAGAGAACCTTTTTAACGCTTCTTGATGGTGCTGTTTGAGTATGGGTGTCAGGCCCGCCCGACGAGGGGTTGGGTGGGAGGAGGGCAGGGAAGGTCAAGAGGGGGGGGGGGAATAGGCTGCCGGGACAGGGTCAGCAGCAAGAGGCAAAGTGGGACGAGGTCAGCTAAGGACCTACAATAAGTACGGCCGGGATTGGCTACCGGCATTTGGGCTTAAGGCCCAATGGGGGGGGGAATCCGATGGTTCAGGCATGGGCGTGCAGGGAAGGTGCGGACCCTTGTACTTGCTTAGTGTAACCTCTACCTTAGTTTAAGAGGGGGGGGGGAGGGGGGGAAATGGGAGGGGGGGAAAGGGGTCAAAGGGACGCAGGTCCCGAAACGCGTCAGAGTTACTATGTACTCCTTTTGACCACTTAATAAACCTTTTTATATCCGATACTGGTTTGCAGCCCCCATTGTTTGCACGGTTGTGCTCCGCCACTGTACCCTATGGGACTACTCTCTGCAATTACGTCTGGCATGACGCACCCACTAATCAAGGACTGAGCTGTGCTTCAAGGGAGTTCCTCACATTGATCGTTTGATTGGTATGTACTTTTGTTTTGCTGGGGGTCTATACAGGACCTTTATGGTATATATAGAGATCTGTGTTAGCCGTCCAGCGTAACTAGTACACTCCTATGTTTATATCATCCTAATGAGTCTCCTTAGCTCTTATACATGCTCTAATGCCTTGGTTACATATTTTATTACTCTGAATATGCATGTATGTTCCTAGGACAGCAGAGCCCTGAATATTGAGATAATATCCCTCACCCACTACGGTCAAGCTTATAGGTTTTGGACATGGGGAAGGCGTGGGGAGGGGAGGGAAAACTCCTAGCATAGCCATAACATGGAGATCTTTCTGACAATCCTTAAAACCAGTGTAATAAACGTGAGAACAACTCTTAACAAGCTCAGTACATGAAAAGCATTATAACCTCTCTTTTTGTCAGTCGGTCAAGCTTATAGGTTTTGGACCTGGGAAAAGGGGGGGAGATGGGGGTGGGGTGGGGAGATAGGGGGGAGGGGGAGACCTGGGTTGACAGGTAACACAACAGCACATTGCATTAATGTTTTTAGGTATCATGCTGAACATAAACGGAATACTTCCTACGCTTGCTGGTCGGGGAAGAGGGGGGGAGGGATGGGGCTCTTACATTTAGTGAAGTTAATATCCGAGGATCCTTATGACATTTCTATTTGATCTATGTGGCCCGCCGTGTGCCTTCCTCAGAGGGTTTGACAACGTATTTTATTACTGCAGGCAGCATCATTAGTATGGGGCCGTGCGGCCATATCTTCTGCGGCGGAAGGGCAGGCTTATGGGCTTTGGAGCGTGAGGGGGGGAGGGGGAAGGGGGGGAGAGAAAAGGGAGTACATTATATTATAACACATACAACTTTTCTCAACTTCAACATTCATCAACTGAGGAACAGGTTTTTTTTTTTTTTACATAACTCAACTGTGGCATAGGGACGGCTTAGCACTAGATCCATGTGGCCAGCTAATCTAGACTGCCAGTTACTGTAATAGTGTCACTGCCGCTGCTTCCATTATCGAAGTCATTTGGGCTTCCTGTCTTGTGCAGGGCTCATTAGGCAGCTTCCCAGTTAACTAGTATTTCCTAGTCCGGGGGGTGGGGAGGGTAGCAACAGTCGTGCGAACCAAGCCTGGGGTCCATAGTCCTGTACCCGGGCCTTAGACAGATTAAATTTTGCTACTTACAGTTAGTAGATTGCAGTTCTGTTGTCGGAGCATCGCGCTCCCCTCCTATTCCCCCCGCCAACCCCTAAAGCCCAGCCGGACCTCAGCACTCTTCAACTGCCATTCGGTCAGCGTCAAAAGTTATAGTAGCTTCAGCTGTGGGTTGCCTCCGATCGTCAGGGGTCGGATTCAGAAGCTATGCGTCTGGCTGGGTCTGGTGTGGTTCTTGAGCCGTCATGTGCTCCCGTCTTCGCTGTGGACTACGGTGCTTCTCATCTGTTCTTAGACTGCCTTGGCGCCGCCGTTCTCCTCGCGGGACGGGTGCTGCGTGGTTCCGCGTCCTCCCGGTGCGGTGGGTCTTGTAGTTGCTCCGTTGTCCAGGAAAGCGGCGGGGTCAGACCCAGGGCTTTCACGAATGGGGCCATGTCCTCAGGGCGGCGGATGGTTAGGAATTTGCCGTCATAGCTTACCGTAAGCTTGAACGGAAAGCCCCAGCGGTACTTCACCTCCTCCCGGAGGAATGAGGTCAAGGGCTTCATTTCTCTCCTTCGGTCGACTGTTATCCGTGACAGGTCGTTGAAAATTTGGAGAGTTTCATTTTGGAAAGGTAGTGACTCTTTCCCTCTGCAGGCGGTGATGATCTTCTCCTTTACTGTATAGCTGTGTAATCTTATGATTACATCGCGTCGCCGGTTGGGATCTTCTGATCTGGGAGCTACCGCCCGGTGGGCCCTATCCATCTCTAGGTCCATGTCCTCTAGCGGGCCGCAGAGCGATGTGAACAGTTCCGCAAGATAGGGACGAAGCTGGCCAGGTAAGACCGTCTCCGGTACATTTCTTATGCGCAGATTCTGGCGCCTGTCCCTATTTTCTTGGTCTTCCTGCCCGTCTTTGAGACGGGAGATCTCCTCTCCTAGGCGGATGATTTCTTCCTCGGCTGCTGTTTGTCTTGCCAGGGACTCCTCCAGTCCACCTTCCAGAGTCGTTGTCCTCTCTGTTAGGCCAGACATCTCCTGTTTAATCTCCGCTACTGCTGCTTTGATTTCTGCCTGCAGGGATGTTTGGAGCTTGACATGCATGGTGGAGAATAGGCTCTCCAGGTAGGATCGGGTGATCGGTTCCTCTATCTCCATTTCAAGAGTTGCATGGGCTTTCGTACCCATATTTAGAGCTGCTTGCGGCTCTTGTGAGCCTCGTGGTCCGCCACCCTCTTGGTTTGCTGGACTCTTCTGTGTCGGGGAGAAGAACCGTGACACCGCCGGTGCTGCGGGCTTCTTTGTGTGTTTGGACATGCTCCGATCTCTCCAAGTAATGGGGGTATGTTTTTGAGCCTTGAATTTCTGGTTTGGGAGCGTTATTTATTAAGTTTTAGCCGGTGGGTCTGCGGAGCTCCCCTCCTACACCCCCATTCCTGATGACATCATCGGAAACCCATCCCTTTAGCACATTTTTAATGGATCATCAACATTCAGTATTGTCATAGACAACTTAGGATCTGGCTGTGGTTTTTTTTTTTAGGGAAGCTGTGTCTTTAACTGAAACGGGAGGCGGCCATCTTGGATCCAGATGGAACGCAGGCTGAAACACATGACATGAAGATAGCTCCTACTCAGAAAGCTCTTATTCAGACCACAGCTCTGATCAGACCCCAGCTCTGATCAGACCCTCTCTTCACAGTGGGGGCGCAGGCAGGCTCAGGAGGGATCAGTTAGGGCGCAAGAAGGCGGGCAGCCAATATCTTCAACTGGTTTAGCCAACAAAATAGTCAGTGGGTCCATAGAAATGGACACATCCGTTATTTCTTTTTTTAATAGATTGGATAACGATCCAATATTTCTATTGCCGGACACGTTCACCAAATGTGGACCATATCGCTTCTCTGCCCACAACCCCTCCAGCACAGATCAGACACCACAGGGTAGATTTGCTTCAGCCGCCATGGCGTGAGGTACCAATGAATAAAATTTTATATATATTTTCTTTAGTTGCTGTGCATATGGAAGTTTTTGCAGCAAACTCCCATATATCCTCCCAATCATCCCTGTGAATTTCTATTTTCAAATCCGCTGCCCATTTGAGCATGCAGTCATGATCATGTGAATTGACCAAGGCCTCCAAACTGGCTTTTATTCTAGTTATCAAACCTTTTTGATAACTACCTCTCCTACATAGGCAGCAGAGATGTAGAGGAGCACAGCAGCGTTTCTTGGCAGCATACCAGCTAGTGGATCGCCAAAATGAGGGTAACTCCAAGCAGGGATGAGTATTAAAAGAGTACTTTAATGGTCAGTGCAAAACAGAACAATGGTAGGAGCGCACCTACGCGTTTCGTCCGTAAAGGACTCTCTCAAGGTGGATTATACTCTATGTCCCTGAACCTGGATCCATTATGGTATATGGAATTATCAGTATACTAATGAGCCATCTATGGTGATGCACCATAAACACCACTTACCTCTCCTACATAGTGCTTCAAAACTTGTGAAGGGAGTAAATTCTAATTTTGGGGACATTTTTGGAAAAAAATTCTGATCTGTAGATATTTAAACATACTAAGGTCTGGTGCCTCATACCTAGTTAGGAACTCTTGGAAACTAGAAAGTTTTCCTTTATGCACTAGGTCGGCAACTACTCTAATATGTTTAGCTTTAATTTGGTCGAATTGTTTATAATCACAGCCTGGGGGGAAATTGGGATTGTTAAAAAGCGGAGTGAGTTGCGAAACGGGAGACACAAGATTTAATTTGCCCTTAGACTTGCTCCAACTCTCCCAGGTAAATCTCGTCGGATCTAGCTCAAACATTTTGGCGTACACCTCCTTAGCCAGTGCCCATAGGGACACTGGCAGAGAAGACGTTCTAGCATATTGGGATTCTATAGCTAACCAACAATATTGTGTTGGATCAGCGTTCCACATCACCACCTGCCTTAGTTGGGCAGCTTGGTAGTATTTCGAGATATCTGGGACACCCAAACCTCCTCTTGTCTTTAAAGCCATCATCACCGATCTAGCTGTTCTAGGCCTTTTACCTTGCCAAATAAAATTAAATATTCTATTTGGGAAATTTTTCAGTTCGGATCCCGGTATCCGGACTGGGAGAGTCTGGAAATGATATAATAACCTAGGGAGTATATTCATCTTGACTGATACTATTCTCCCAATCCATGACACCTGATATCCTTCCCACTTTGCCAGATCCCTTTTAATCTTATCAAACAATGGTGGATAGTTGCCTTGATATAGGGAGTGGTAGTTCCTAGACACATTTACTCCCAGATATTTAATATGTGAGGAACTCCATCTGTAGCTGAAATTCAGTTTTGGTAATTTTATCTCTGGATCCGAAAGATTCAGATTAAAAGACTGTGACTTGTCGCTGTTCATTTTATATCCAGAGATTTTTCCAAAGTCTGATAGCGCCTTTTGGAGGTTGGGAAAAGAAGTCTGAGGGCTTGCTAAAGTCAGAATAATATCGTCTGCGAATAATGAGATTTTATCATTTGTTTTCCCAATCACTATATACAATGTATATTACTATTTGCTCTTATTTTAGCAGCCAATGGCTCAATCGTTAGAGCGAAGAGAGGAGGAGATAATGGGTACCCTTGTCTCGTACCATTTTAAAAAAAAAATTTCCCCAAACATTTTTATTAGGCATAATCATCTTTACAGACATTGGTTTTACATTATCAGTGTTGGCCTAATACAGTTGTATTTTCCTTGTTCATGTGGGGGGAGAGAGAAAGAAAGGAAAGATCCCCTAAGCCCACGTCATGGTCTCTGGGGTGTGGAAAAAGAAAGAGAGGAAGGGGGGGGGGGGAGAGAGGGAGTCATTCCACCCTCGTCCGGCCGGGTCCCGGCATCCATCCTTCACGGCTCTACTGTGGTTCAGATCCGTCTGGGGTTGTATCCTGATTTGGTTCGGATTAATGGGTTAACCAGGGTTCCCAGATTTTATAGAAACCTTCAGTTGAGCAGTTCAAGAAGGCCGTGAGTTTTTCCAAACTCATAACATCGTTAACTCTTTTTTTCACTAGCTGTTTGGTGGGGGGCGCTATCTTCTTCCAAGAGTATGCGACTGAACACCTTGCTGCTGTTAGAATAAAGGAGATTAATTTCCATACTGGGCGATCGATGTCCTCTATCGGCCTGCCCAGTAGGAAGGTCAGTGGATCTATAGGAATTGTGAGGCCTGTGACCTCTTTTATCAAATCTTGTACCGTAAGCCAGTATTTCTGAATTTCTGGACATGACCACCAGATATGGGCCATGTCCCCTCTATGTCCACAGCCTCTCCAGCATAGATCTGAGGCCAGAGGGTAGATTTGTTTTAACCTCACTGGGGTAAGATACCAATGATACATTATTTTATAGATGTTTTCCTTCACCGTGGTACAGATGGAAGTTCCTGAGGCTGCGTCTCATATTTCCTCCCAGTCCTCTCTGTCAATAACTATGTCCAATTCCGCTTCCCATTTAAGCATATAGTCGTGAGCGGTAGAGTTCACCGGATTCTCCATGCCGGCATATATTTGTGTTATTAGACCTTTTTGATGTACTCCTTCGCGACAGAGTTTCTCAAATTTTGTGAGAGGGGGGAATTTCAATGATGGGGACATTTTTTGTAGAAAGTGTCGAATTTGGAGAAACTTAAATGTATCCAGGTGGGGTAATTTTAATTTGGTTCGCAATTCTTGGAGACTCAGGAACTGTCCATCGCTCAGCAGGTCCGCGATCGCTCTGATCCCCATTGTTTTAAATAGGTCGAATTGTCGGGTTTCACACCCTGGTGGGAATTTAGGGTTGTCAAATATTGGAATGAGCTGAGAGCAAGGGGACGAGAGTAAGAATTTAGTTTTAGTTTTTGCCCATATGTCCCAAGTATGTTTCATTGCCCCCAGCCCGAATTTGGGCGCCATGTCATTTCCCCTGTCACCGCTCCAGAGAAAAGCTGGTAGAGAAGGCGTTCTGGAGTAATGAGATTCAATTGCTAGCCAACATAGCTTGTCTGGGTCCGAGTTCCACATTACCACCTGTTTTAATTGGGCAGCTTGGTAATGTCTATTAATGTCTGGGACCCCCAGTCCTCCTTTTGTCCTAGACGCCATAAGAACCGACCTAGCTACCCGGGGTCTCCTTCCGTTCCAAATAAATTGGAGGATTTTATTTTGGATAGTTTTTAATTCAGAACCAGGGACATGGATCGGGAGCGTCTGGAAATAATATAATAATCGGGGGAGTATATTCATTTTAACTGAGATCATTCTCCCGATCCATGAGATCTGGTATTTTTCCCATTTATCCAGATCTTTTTTAATTTTCCTAAATAGGTTGGGATAATTATTTTGGTAAAGGGAGCAATAGTGCCTCGATACATGTACTCCCAGGTATTTGATGTATATAGGGCTCCACTTATAATTAAAGTTTGATTTCAATGTCCGCATCTCTGGTTCTGATAGATTTAAGTTGAGGGCTTCTGACTTATCACTGTTAATTTTGTATCCTGATATTTTGCCAAATTCCTTTAATTCTTTGTGTAAGTTGGGAAGGGAGATCTGGGGCTGCGTTAATGTTAATATGATATCGTCTGCGAACAATGAGACTTTATAGTTTATTCCGCCAATTGGTACCCCCTGTATATTTATATTGTCTCGTATTTTAGACGCTAGTGGTTCGATTGTTAGGGCGAAGAGGAGAGGGGACAAAAGGCATCCCTGTCTCGTTCCATTTTTCATTTCAAATTTTTTTGCTGTACCCCCCGGGAGTTTCACCACTGCAGACGGGCAGCAGTACAGCGCTCGGACTCCCGCTAGATACGCATCTTTTAAGCCGAATTTCTGCATTGTTTTGTCAAGAAATAGCCAATCAATTCTATCGAACGTCTTCTCTGCGTCCAGGCTTAACAGAACCGCTTTGGTAGCTGTGAGGTGGGCATGATCAACTATATTTATAATTTTGCGGGTGTTGTCTGAGGCTTGTCTGCCAGATACAAACCCCACCTGGTCATTGTGAATTAATCTCGGTAGGATGGGATTCAGTCTATTTGCCAGGATTTTGCTGTATAGCTTAAGATCGTTATTTAGTAGGGAGATTAGTCGGTAGCTCCCACATAGCAGTGGGTCCCTACCCTCTTTGTGGATGATGGCGAGATTGGCCTGGGTCATTGATGGGGGGATTGGGCTGCCCTCCATGAATGAATTGAATAAGCTGAGTAGGTGTTTAGTTAGGATCGGGGAGAATCTTTTGTAATAAACATTGGAGAAGCCGTCGGGGCCAGGGGCTTTTGAGATATTTTTTTTTGTTTCAATTTTTTTATTGTGTTATCAGGGTACACAACAGATAGTAAACTTTGTTGTACATAGATTGGATAAACATTGATATTTGCATATATTAATAAAAACATCCGTATTCCGTTTTCTTTATTCAGATAGGTGTTTATCTAAATGTTTGTATGTCTGAATGCTCGTACGTTTCTGCTGTTATGGTTCTAACTAGGAAGCTGCCGCTTCCGTGTGTCCTGTTTTTAGTAGTATAGTAGAGAAAAGAAAAGGTGGAGAGCAGAGAAAGAGAGAGGAGAGAAAAAAGAAGGGAGATAAGGGGGGGGGAGAGGTGCTGCGGGATGGCGTCCAGTTTTGTATATATCCTGCCTTTTCCTTTAGGAATTTATTATGTACCTGACCAAATTTCCCATGTCTTATGGAACTTAAAACCAGAGACATAACATAAAACACAGACAAAGCTCAGTGCACATCCAGAAAAACTTATATACGGTACAGTGCCTAAATATACATGTATAAATAACTAATAAATAAAATGGTCTTTTAGTTTAACATTTTGGCCAAATTGTTGTAAGCCCTTGAGCCAAACTTCACGGCAGACCACGTTCAAGGGTCCCTACACTAATATAAATTCTTAATAACCTGTGCATTGCCAGGAAGAATGATTTATAATAAATCTGTCAATATGAGTTGCAAAAGTTCTAAGTCTGATTGAAGCTTTTATTAACCTGTACATTACCAGGAAAAGCACTCTGTAATAGATTTGTCACAATCACACTGCATGCAGGCAAGTTCCCCTGATAGTTGGAGATGCCATGGAGTGAGCTTTTAACCATTTAAATGTGGGAGGGAGTGAGCTTCAATTGGATAGGAGGTTGCCACCCTCCAAAACAGCCAAAGACAGATTTATTATAGTTGAGTTTGGCTCAAGGGCTTACAACAATTTGGCCAAAATGTTAAACTAAAAGACCATTTTATTTATTAGTTATTTATACATGTATATTTAGGCACTGTACCGTATATAAGTTTTTCTGGATGTGCACTGAGCTTTGTCTGTGTTTTATGTTATGTCTCTGGTTTTAAATATAAATTGCCATGCTCAGTAGCACTCCTCTGTGAAACTTATATGCTTATATATATGTTGGGGGTATTTTGGGGGTTCAATTTGAGCTTGTAGGTGTTCTGTATGTTTTCTTATGGAACTTATCCATCTTTTGGGTCAGTTTTGCCGTAAGAAGTTCCATTGTCTTTATTTCTCGCATTCTGCGGAGTACGGTCTGTTTAGCAGGGGCATTCACCTTCTTCCACGCTGCAGCAACGGAACAACGTGCCGCCGTGAGCACATGGCTCACCATCTTACTCTCTGCTGTGTCTAATTCGTCAATTGGCTTGGCCAGCACAATGGTCAGCGGGTCCACCTCAATCTCTACCCCCAGGTACTCTCGGATTAGTGTTTGAATCATGACCCAGAACACCTGAGTCTTGGGGCAGTTCCACCAGATATGAGCCATGTCTCCTCTTTGCCCGCAACCCCTCCAACACAAATCTGGGGTCCCGGGGAAGATCTGGCTCAACCTATTCGGGGTTAGGTACCAGTAAAATATAATTTTATAGATGTTCTCTTTAATGGTAGTACAAATCGATGTTTTGGATGCTGCCTCCCAGATATCCTCCCAGTCTTCTCTATCAATCTCTATATTTAAATCCTCCGCCCATTTGGACATATACCTGTGTTGGGAACAGCC
Organism: Ascaphus truei; assembly: GCF_040206685.1. Taxonomy (NCBI): domain Eukaryota; kingdom Metazoa; phylum Chordata; class Amphibia; order Anura; family Ascaphidae; genus Ascaphus; species Ascaphus truei. Next base: position 89,927 of record NW_027456785.1, on the reverse strand, counting down.
TGTTGATCGCGCCAGACCCAGATATATTTCCCAGATCAATCCTTTAGCATAGTACCCTTTCCTGCACAGTCGTTCAAAATTTGTTAGCTGCTGGAAAGCCTTATCTTTGGATACTGTTTGCAGGTAGTGCCTGATTTGTAAAAAGCCAAATATTGGGAGGTTTGTCGTTTGATATTTTTTTTCCAGTTCTTGGGTCAGCAAGAGCCTACCTTGCCCAGAGAAATCCTCTGCTATCATCATCTTCAGCTGTTTAAATTTACTGAGTCTCTGTGGGAACCCGCCGGGGGGAAATTCTGGGTTATCGAATATGGGTGTTAATAGGGAGGGGTGAGCCGTCAAGCCATATTTGTCTTTACTTTTGGTCCATACTCTCCATGTACATTTCATTGCTCCCAGTTTTAATGTTTCCGAGAGGATCTCTCTACCCCGCACAGTCCACAGGGTGGCCGGGAGTGAGAGGGGTCTCGCGTAGGAAAACTCTATCCCTGTCCAACAGCTTGTAGTTGGGTCATTGTTCCACATTATCACTTGTTTCAGTTGGGCCGCCAAATAATATTTAATGATATCTGGGACTGCCAAGCCTCCACATTCTTTTGGTGCTAACATTATGGTTCTAGCTACTCTTGGTCTTTTGTTTTGCCAAATGAATTGAAAAATTCTGTTTTGTATATTCTTTAATTCCGACATTGGGATATCAATTGGGAGAGTCTGGAAGTAATACAGAAGTCTTGGCAGGATATTCATTTTGACCGTAGCTATTCTGCCTAACCAAGATATCTGGTATTCATTCCAGCTCTGTAAGTCTTTTTTTAGCCTCTCAAATAGGGGCGGATAGTTATATTGATATAGTGATTTGTACTCCCGTGTTATTTGGATTCCCAAGTATTTGATTTTCGTGGAACTCCACTTATAATTAAAATTTAATTGTAGCAGTTTGGCCTCGGGATTAGGTAGAGATACATTTAATGCTTCCGACTTATCCATATTGATTTTATACCCCGAGATTTTGCTAAATGTATCTAATTGTGAATGTAAATTCGGGAGTGAAGTCAAGGGGTTGGCTAGAGTTAGGATAATGTCGTCAGCAAAAAGGGATATCTTGTAATCCGTATCTCCAATTGTAATGCCACTTATGTTGTTGTCCTCTCTGATTGTTGTTGCCAAGGGTTCTATAGAGAGGGCAAACAGAAGTGGAGACAAGGGACATCCCTGTCTAGTACCATTCCTAATGTTTATAGGGTTCGAGTTTCCTCCTGGGAGTTTCACTACAGCCGTGGGAGTTTTATAGAGGGCTCTAACCCCCTCAAGATATGGGCCCTTAAATCCGAATTTAATTAATGTTTGGTCTAAAAATTCCCATCTGATCCTGTCAAACGCCTTTTCCGCGTCTAAACGTAACAGGATGGCTTTCGTGGATGAGAGATGTACATGGTCGATTATGTTTATAATTTTTCTCGTATTATCTGAGGCTTGTCTGCCTGAAATAAATACGACTTGGTCCTTGTGGATCAGGCCTGGGAGAATGGGAGTTAGTCTGTTAGCTAGGATTTTGCTATAAAGTTTTAGGTCCGAATTAAGGAGGGCTATGGGGCGATAATTACCACACTGTAGTGGGTCTCTCCCTTCCTTTGGTATGAGTGCCAAATTCGCTCTAGACATAGAAGCGGGGATAGCCGTTCCCTCCAGAAACTCATTAAACATATCCAGGAGATGTGGTGCCAAGATCAATTTAAATTTTTTATAGTATTGATTGGAAAACCCATCCGGGCCTGGCGTTTTACTAGGTTTTAGTTGTGAGATGGCTTCTAGTAAATCATCCTGCGCGATTTCTTTATTTAGCTCTAGCAAGTCAGCTTCTGAAAGGCTTGGAAGGTTACATGACGCTAGGTACTTAGTAATAGCTTCTGCATTTGAGGAGCTGTTTTGGGGGAAGTTCAAATTATATAGTTTGGAGTAGAAGTCTGAGAATGTGGCCGTTATCTGTTTTTCGCAATATGTTTTGATTCCCGTCTTTGTTTGTATGACGGATATTTGGGATTTGGTTCTCAGACCTCTTAATTTAGATGCTAATAACCGGTCGGCCTTATTTCCTTTGTCATAATATTTCTGCTTCGTCCACCTCAGCGCCCTCTCCACTTCATCTATTTGTATCTGCCTGAAATCAGATCTAGCCTTGTCCAGTACTTTGCGTACTGCTGCGGCCAAGTTTATTCGAGCATTTGCCCGTTCTTGGCCGCAGCAGTAGCCTGGCGCACGCCCGAGGGTGACGGGCGCGCGCCGAAGCAGTGGAAGAGCGCCCTCCGATCGGGGCGCTCTCCCTACCGCTGCCGGGTCCGCCGGGTCCCCCGGAACCCCCTGCCGCCGTCCCCCACATCGCGGGACACCAGGGCTCCCTCGGGGAGCCCTGGACGCGCGTGCAGGGGGCGCAGGCTCCCAAAGACGCGTGACCGCGCGTCTATGACGCGTGACCGCGCGTCTATGACGCGCGGCACGCCGAGGGGCGGCCACTAGCAAGCCGGGAAATCTCCCGGCTTGCGGATCTGGCCGATGCGCAATAAAGCGTGTCGGTAGTGTAGTTGTTTTGAGGGATTAGCTTTATGTTTATGTTCTAGGAGTTTAACTTTCTCCGCTAATTCGTCGTACAATTTCTGTTTTTGCTTTTTCTTATATGATGCTATGGAAATTATATTCCCTCGAATCGTGGCCGTATGGGCCTCCCATAGCATCGCTGATGACTTTACAGAGCCCTTGTTCAGCGCAAAATATTCTCTGAGCTTTTGCTTAATCTCTATCTCTACATCTATTTGGTTTAACAGAATCGTTTAGTTTCCAATTATATTGATTATATTTATAGAAGGGGAGGGAGAGCGTCAGCGAGACCGGAGCGTGGTCCGACCATGTTATAGAACCTATGTCCGACTGGGAGGTTGCCTGAAAGATATCTTTAGTACCCAGAAAATAATCAATCCTTGAATAGGTCTGGTGCGGGGGAGAAAAATACGAATAGTCCCTCTGGCCCTGATGCTGCGCCCGCCAAATATCTATCAGCGAAAACTCTTTCAGTATGTTCTGAAACCTTTTGGCATTTGTGGTCGTAATGCGTGGGTGGGGAGTACCCAGTGGGCTTGTCCTATCTTGATCAGGTGCTACAACCATATTAAAATCTCCTGCTATCAATAGCGTAGTTCTAGGTTAGGGGGCTAGCTTGTCACATAGATCTCTCAAAAAGTCAGCTTGACCCTCATTTGGGGCGTATATATTAACAAGGGTAATCTCCACATCTGATAGTGTGCCTTGCAGAATGAGGAATCTACCTTCTGGGTCTACGGTCTGTTTTTGAAGTGTGAATTTGACATTTTGTCTAAATAAGATGGCTACCCCTTTTTTTTTAGTGGAGCAGGATGCATAATATGCCTGGGGGTAGTATCTCTGAAAGGTGTTAGGGGGCGATATCGTATTAAAGTGCGTTTCTTGTAAGAATAGCACATCTCCTTTTGTTTTTTTTAATTCTTGTAAGGCGAGCTTTCTTTTGATTGCTGAGTTAAGTCCCCTAACATTTAGGGACACTAGTTTAAGTGTTGTATTTGGAGCCATTTTCGGAGCCATCCAGCAAACAGCTCCAGGGCTTTCCGGATACAGTCGGGTCCCCTCTTTCCCATAAGCTTTAGGCTCTGCGTTCAAATCCTTTCACCAGGTCAAAGGGGTCTCCACTTCTTTGCTGCGCTGGGATGTGTAGATCCTTGTAGCTCCAGGGGCATGCGCCCTCTTTGTGGACAGGTAGGTATGTGTTCCCCGCCGGGGGCAGACAAGCGTTCCTCATCTCGTATGTGTCTCAGAAGCTCGTAAGGGGGGGGGGGGGGGGGCAATAGGTCGTCCAAACATATAAATTTTGCCGGGAGTAGTCTTTTCCTCTCCAGGTGACATTTCTCAGTCCTCACCTGCCTGGTTACGTTGGGTGGCTATTCTCTGAGAGGAGCGTGGTCCCCTCTCTGTTGGCCTGTGATCTGGGTCTCCGTCCGTATCTTCAGGGGCAATTCCACCTCCATTCTTGTGGGGGACACGAGCCCCTTTAGGAATCTTGGTATCTCTTCCGGGTAGGAAAGGGTGTGGAATTTGCCTCCAGCCTGGGCCACAATTTTAAAAGGGAATCCCCAGCGATATTTAATCTTGTTGTCCCTTAATTTTAGTGTGAGGGGTCTGAGCTCTCTCCTGCGGTCTACTGTACGTTTTGAGAGATCACTGTATATCTCAATATGTACATTCCGGAACTGGATGTGTCCTTTCTCCCTGCTCGCCGTCAGTATTTTCTCCTTTGTGGAGTAATAATGGAACCTGACCAGTATATCTCTGGTCCTCTTGGGGTCCGTGGACCTAGGTCCGAGGGCCCTATGGGCTCTGTCCATCTCTAGCTTTTAAGGAGTTAGGTCAGGTACCAGATGAATAAAGAGGTCTGATAGGTATGTGTGCAGCTGTTCAGTCTCCACTGTTTCTGGGACATACCTCAGTCTCAATTTCTGCCGCCGATCGCGGTTTTCCTGGTCCTCGGCACTTTCCTTGAGCCCTCTGATCTCCCAGTGCAGGCGGTTGATCTCGTCCTCCGCGGAGGACTGAGCCTGCTCCAGTGTTTCCACTGTGTTTGCCAGCCCATCTGTTTTGGCCATTAGGAGAATCTAGTCCGCCCTTAGGGTGTTAATGGCTTTACCCAAATCATCCCGAAACTCCTTCCTCATTCTGGAGATTCAAGTCCGCCCTTAGGGTGTTAATGGCTTTACCCAAATCATCCCGAAACTCCTTCCTCATTCTGGTGAAGAGGTTTTCTAAATATGTTTTGTTCACATCTATGTTTTCAATTTCCTGCTCGTGCGCCCCGCTCGGGCCCTCCCGCGTGTCGGCTGAGCCGCCATCTTGGGAGGTCTCGCAACTCCCCGCGGTCCGCTGGCTTTGTGGGAAGTAGCTCGTCACTGACTGCTGAGCTGCCTTCTTATTTTTGCCGCTCATGCTGGCTACCTTCCCCTCCGCTTGTATGTATTTATTGGGGGGGTTTAGATGTAGAGATGCCGCAGGAACTGTGGGGTCTTTTTAGTGCAGTAGGATAGGATTGTTTGTTTAGTACAGCTTGTCTGGGTAGATATGGGGTTATTGGACCCAGGGGTTCTGGCCTTAGGGCTGTGTTTCTGACCTGCAGGTCGTTCTCTCTGAGGCACCTTTGTGTGGTGGTGGTGCTTCCACGTGGTGGTGCTCCCCCAAGATGGCCGCCTCCTCCCTCACCACGCTACTGAGGCCTATGGCTCCCATCACTAGTGGGTCCCCTCCCGGTGTTCTTCACTCCCAGCAGGGCCCTAGGTCAGGTTTGTACCTTTTATTTACGTGTGCCGTCCTGGGGGGGGGGAGCTGGACCCGTAACGGGGGGTCTCCGCTCGCGCCTTTCCTCACGGCCTCAGGCGGCCACAGCGGGCGCTTCTCTTACCCCACAGGGGGTCGGGGGTTCCGTCCCCGATCACCGCTGATTCCCCTCTATTCTTGGCTCCTCGGGGCGCGCGGAGTCCCGTCGCCTCTCGTCTCCGGAGTCTCTCCGTCAGATTTGAATTTTGCGGGCTGCAGAGGGGAAAGTCCCGCACCGGGGGCAGGGGGTCTCCGACACAGCTCTCCGGGACGCCGGAGCCAGCCACTTCGGAGCCCAGCTAGTCACCGGAGCAAAGTCTTTGGGGGTTCACTTAGGGATTCCTCCGCTTCTCCTGATTATTTTATTATTTAATATGCTTCGTTAGTGCTATTCATTCAGAGGGGGTCGGGAGCATCTCTTTCAAGCTGCCATTCCCCTTGACGTCACCGGAAGTCTCCGGCTTTTGAGATTTTTAATGTTTTTATTGCGTCCGCCAGCTCTTTTTGGGTAATTTTTGCGTTAAGCATTTGATTCTCCTCCTCTGTCAGTGTTGGTAGGAGGCAATCGGACAGGTAATTACTAATAGGTTCAGTGGCTGGTGTCCCCGTGTTCCCACCCTGAGCCTTGAGGTTATAAAGTTTAATATAAAATGCGGTAAATTCCTCCGCTATTTTCTGTTCGTTATAGATTATTTCTCACGATTAATTTTTTATCGCTGTGATCTGGGAACGCTTCTGTATACCTCTTAGTTTGCTCGCCAAAAGTCTGTCAGCCTTATTGCCCTTGTCATAGTATTTCTGACAAGTCCATGTAAGAGCTTTTTCTACTTCTTCCATTTGGGCTTGTTTTAGCTCATTCCTGGCTGCGGTCAAGGTTTTATAAATCTTTTTCGAGGGGTTGGGTTTGTGCTGTTGTTCCAGCTTAATTATTTTAGTTGTAACAACTAGTGACATACCGCTCACCTCAATATTGAATACCAACTCTATGATAGGGATGACAGACATACATATATAAGGAGACAAAGGATGCTCCTAAAAAGATCCCACTTTAATGCACAGCAAAGCCGAAAATAGTCCACAGGTATAGTAACCCACTAGAGTAATGGTAAGGCTATAAGGGTACAATTAAGTAACCGCTCCCAACACTGTGGGAGGACAATTACCACTAAAATGCCCTAGGGCAAAAATAATAAATGATTTATTGATATTCAGAAGTCGACGCAGTAACACACACTCAAAATAACCATAAAAACAATTAAAACATAAATCACGGGTGAGGCAGGGTAAGGGGATATTATTATAAGATGAATTCCCAAATATTAGTGTATGTCCCCTTACCAGTACCAGGTGGTAGTGTGAGACACAATGGTAAATACAAATGATAGGCAATAGAGAATGCTAGAGCCTCTGGTCTCAGGGTATGGTGGAGGTTGCACTAATCATTGCATGCTGTGATTGATCTGCTCAGTATCAATAGTTGGATATCACACTGACAGTAGGTAGTGATGCATGCAGAGTAGTGAATGCAAATAAATGTGCCACTGTCATATATCACAAAACCTATATAGGTACTAGGTCACATGATCAATGATTCAGTAAATCATTAGTGCACATTATACCACATTATATAAATGAACCGCGGCATGTGCATCAAAAACCGGACCTGATATATGCATAAACTACCTCTGCTAGGCAGTTAACAACTCGAACAACCCCACACAAACTACCAGGAACAGTCTCACCCGTGACTCCTCCTACACGACGTCAACGTGGTGACGTCATGCCGACGATCGTTTCGCGCATAAGGGGCTGGCGCTTTCTCAAGGTTCAGCCTCACCCGTGATTTATGTTTTAATTGTTTTTATGGTTATTTTGAGTGTGTGTTACTGCGTCGACTTCTGAATATCAATAAATCATTTATTATTTTTGCCCTAGGGCATTTTAGTGGTAATTGTCCTCCCACAGTGTTGGGAGCGGTTACTTAATTGTACCCTTATAGCCTTACCATTACTCTAGTGGGTTACTATACCTGTGGACTATTTTCGGCTTTGCTGTGCATTAAAGTGGGATCTTTTTAGGAGCATCCTTTGTCTCCTTATATATGTATAATTATTTTAGTTGTCAGATCTGTTATTAATTTCACCTTGGCCTTTCTGTGGGATGCAATTGAAATAAAAGTTCCCCTAATTGCTGCCCTATGGGCTTCCCACAGAACCGCCGGAGAGTCTACTATGCCCCAGATGAGAGCGAAGTACTCCCTAAGAGCCTTTTTAATTTCTTTTTCTACCTCCGGGTGGTTCAGTAGGGAGTCGTTCAGCTTCCAAGTGTAGGCGGTTAATTTATGAAATGGGGTGGATAGGGTTAATGTGATGGGGGCGTGATCTGACCATGTAATGGGGCCTAAGTCCGAATTTGTGCAGGCTTCCAGGATATATTTGGTAGCAAAAAAATAGTCTATACGAGAGTATGACTGGTGGGGTGCGGAATAGAATGTGTAATCTTTTTGGCCCTGGTGTTGGATTCTCCAGATGTCCATTAAGGAATATTCCTTGGTGATTGTTTTAAATTTTTTCTCCATCCTCTGAGGTGGAGCTCTGTGTTGGCCTGAGGTTCTGTCCTCCGCAGAGTTTATGGCCATATTAAAGTCTCCGCCCACAATCAACGAAGATAGGTAGGCAGGGTCAACCTTTTCTAACACTGCTTTCAGGAATTCCGTTTGATTATCATTTGGCGCGTAGATGTTGATCAGAGCGACCGGCGAGCCAGCCAGTGAGCAATATACCATTAGAAATCTACCCTCTGGGTCTGAAGTGGTTTTGGTGATATTGAATGGGGTTCCTTGTCGGAGCAGGATCGCTACTCCCCGCTTTTTACTGTTAAATGACGAGAAGAAACTCGTAGGGAATCCATTGCTAATCAATTTGGGCAGCTCTTGGGATGTAAAGTGCGTCTCTTGGAGGAAGATGATATCTCCCTTGGACTTTTTCAGCTCTTGGAGCGCCAGTCGTCTTTTTCTATTATTATTCAGGCCCTTTACGTTTAGTGATACAAGTTTAATTGCGGACTGACTAAACTCTCTCACCCAAATGGCTAGTGTCCATCGGGGTCTCGCCCTTCCCACCGGGGAGATCCTGGTTCGTTGGTTCAGAGAACCTTTTTAACGCTTCTTGATGGTGCTGTTTGAGTATGGGTGTCAGGCCCGCCCGACGAGGGGTTGGGTGGGAGGAGGGCAGGGAAGGTCAAGAGGGGGGGGGGAATAGGCTGCCGGGACAGGGTCAGCAGCAAGAGGCAAAGTGGGACGAGGTCAGCTAAGGACCTACAATAAGTACGGCCGGGATTGGCTACCGGCATTTGGGCTTAAGGCCCAATGGGGGGGGGAATCCGATGGTTCAGGCATGGGCGTGCAGGGAAGGTGCGGACCCTTGTACTTGCTTAGTGTAACCTCTACCTTAGTTTAAGAGGGGGGGGGGAGGGGGGGAAATGGGAGGGGGGGAAAGGGGTCAAAGGGACGCAGGTCCCGAAACGCGTCAGAGTTACTATGTACTCCTTTTGACCACTTAATAAACCTTTTTATATCCGATACTGGTTTGCAGCCCCCATTGTTTGCACGGTTGTGCTCCGCCACTGTACCATATGGGACTACTCTCTGCAATTACGTCTGGCATGACGCACCCACTAATCAAGGACTGAGCTGTGCTTCAAGGGAGTTCCTCACATTGATCGTTTGATTGGTATGTACTTTTGTTTTGCTGGGGGTCTATACAGGACCTTTATGGTATATATAGAGATCTGTGTTAGCCGTCCAGCGTAACTAGTACACTCCTATGTTTATATCATCCTAATGAGTCTCCTTAGCTCTTATACATGCTCTAATGCCTTGGTTACATATTTTATTACTCTGAATATGCATGTATGTTCCTAGGACAGCAGAGCCCTGAATATTGAGATAATATCCCTCACCCACTACGGTCAAGCTTATAGGTTTTGGACATGGGGAAGGCGTGGGGAGGGGAGGGAAAACTCCTAGCATAGCCATAACATGGAGATCTTTCTGACAATCCTTAAAACCAGTGTAATAAACGTGAGAACAACTCTTAACAAGCTCAGTACATGAAAAGCATTATAACCTCTCTTTTTGTCAGTCGGTCAAGCTTATAGGTTTTGGACCTGGGAAAAGGGGGGGAGATGGGGGTGGGGTGGGGAGATAGGGGGGAGGGGGAGACCTGGGTTGACAGGTAACACAACAGCACATTGCATTAATGTTTTTAGGTATCATGCTGAACATAAACGGAATACTTCCTACGCTTGCTGGTCGGGGAAGAGGGGGGGAGGGATGGGGCTCTTACATTTAGTGAAGTTAATATCCGAGGATCCTTATGACATTTCTATTTGATCTATGTGGCCCGCCGTGTGCCTTCCTCAGAGGGTTTGACAACGTATTTTATTACTGCAGGCAGCATCATTAGTATGGGGCCGTGCGGCCATATCTTCTGCGGCGGAAGGGCAGGCTTATGGTCTTTGGAGCGTGAGGGGGGGAGGGGGAAGGGGGGGAGAGAAAAGGGAGTACATTATATTATAACACATACAACTTTTCTCAACTTCAACATTCATCAACTGAGGAACAGGTTTTTTTTTTTTTTACATAACTCAACTGTGGCATAGGGACGGCTTAGCACTAGATCCATGTGGCCAGCTAATCTAGACTGCCAGTTACTGTAATAGTGTCACTGCCGCTGCTTCCATTATCGAAGTCATTTGGGCTTCCTGTCTTGTGCAGGGCTCATTAGGCAGCTTCCCAGTTAACTAGTATTTCCTAGTCCGGGGGGTGGGGAGGGTAGCAACAGTCGTGCGAACCAAGCCTGGGGTCCATAGTCCTGTACCCGGGCCTTAGACAGATTAAATTTTGCTACTTACAGTTAGTAGATTGCAGTTCTGTTGTCGGAGCATCGCGCTCCCCTCCTATTCCCCCCGCCAACCCCTAAAGCCCAGCCGGACCTCAGCACTCTTCAACTGCCATTCGGTCAGCGTCAAAAGTTATAGTAGCTTCAGCTGTGGGTTGCCTCCGATCGTCAGGGGTCGGATTCAGAAGCTATGCGTCTGGCTGGGTCTGGTGTGGTTCTTGAGCCGTCATGTGCTCCCGTCTTCGCTGTGGACTACGGTGCTTCTCATCTGTTCTTAGACTGCCTTGGCGCCGCCGTTCTCCTCGCGGGACGGGTGCTGCGTGGTTCCGCGTCCTCCCGGTGCGGTGGGTCTTGTAGTTGCTCCGTTGTCCAGGAAAGCGGCGGGGTCAGACCCAGGGCTTTCACGAATGGGGCCATGTCCTCAGGGCGGCGGATGGTTAGGAATTTGCCGTCATAGCTTACCGTAAGCTTGAACGGAAAGCCCCAGCGGTACTTCACCTCCTCCCGGAGGAATGAGGTCAAGGGCTTCATTTCTCTCCTTCGGTCGACTGTTATCCGTGACAGGTCGTTGAAAATTTGGAGAGTTTCATTTTGGAAAGGTAGTGACTCTTTCCCTCTGCAGGCGGTGATGATCTTCTCCTTTACTGTATAGCTGTGTAATCTTATGATTACATCGCGTCGCCGGTTGGGATCTTCTGATCTGGGAGCTACCGCCCGGTGGGCCCTATCCATCTCTAGGTCCATGTCCTCTAGCGGGCCGCAGAGCGATGTGAACAGTTCCGCAAGATAGGGACGAAGCTGGCCAGGTAAGACCGTCTCCGGTACATTTCTTATGCGCAGATTCTGGCGCCTGTCCCTATTTTCTTGGTCTTCCTGCCCGTCTTTGAGACGGGAGATCTCCTCTCCTAGGCGGATGATTTCTTCCTCGGCTGCTGTTTGTCTTGCCAGGGACTCCTCCAGTCCACCTTCCAGAGTCGTTGTCCTCTCTGTTAGGCCAGACATCTCCTGTTTAATCTCCGCTACTGCTGCTTTGATTTCTGCCTGCAGGGATGTTTGGAGCTTGACATGCATGGTGGAGAATAGGCTCTCCAGGTAGGATCGGGTGATCGGTTCCTCTATCTCCATTTCAAGAGTTGCATGGGCTTTCGTACCCATATTTAGAGCTGCTTGCGGCTCTTGTGAGCCTCGTGGTCCGCCACCCTCTTGGTTTGCTGGACTCTTCTGTGTCGGGGAGAAGAACCGTGACACCGCCGGTGCTGCGGGCTTCTTTGTGTGTTTGGACATGCTCCGATCTCTCCAAGTAATGGGGGTATGTTTTTGAGCCTTGAATTTCTGGTTTGGGAGCGTTATTTATTAAGTTTTAGCCGGTGGGTCTGCGGAGCTCCCCTCCTACACCCCCATTCCTGATGACATCATCGGAAACCCATCCCTTTAGCACATTTTTAATGGATCATCAACATTCAGTATTGTCATAGACAACTTAGGATCTGGCTGTGGTTTTTTTTTTTAGGGAAGCTGTGTCTTTAACTGAAACGGGAGGCGGCCATCTTGGATCCAGATGGAACGCAGGCTGAAACACATGACATGAAGATAGCTCCTACTCAGAAAGCTCTTATTCAGACCACAGCTCTGATCAGACCCCAGCTCTGATCAGACCCTCTCTTCACAGTGGGGGCGCAGGCAGGCTCAGGAGGGATCAGTTAGGGCGCAAGAAGGCGGGCAGCCAATATCTTCAACTGGTTTAGCCAACAAAATAGTCAGTGGGTCCATAGAAATGGACACATCCGTTATTTCTTTTTTTAATAGATTGGATAACGATCCAATATTTCTATTGCCGGACACGTTCACCAAATGTGGACCATATCGCTTCTCTGCCCACAACCCCTCCAGCACAGATCAGACACCACAGGGTAGATTTGCTTCAGCCGCCATGGCGTGAGGTACGAATGAATAAAATTTTATATATATTTTCTTTAGTTGCTGTGCATATGGAAGTTTTTGCAGCAAACTCCCATATATCCTCCCAATCATCCCTGTGAATTTCTATTTTCAAATCCGCTGCCCATTTGAGCATGCAGTCATGATCATGTGAATTGACCAAGGCCTCCAAACTGGCTTTTATTCTAGTTATCAAACCTTTTTGATAACTACCTCTCCTACATAGGCAGCAGAGATGTAGAGGAGCACAGCAGCGTTTCTTGGCAGCATACCAGCTAGTGGATCGCCAAAATGAGGGTAACTCCAAGCAGGGATGAGTATTAAAAGAGTACTTTAATGGTCAGTGCAAAACAGAACAATGGTAGGAGCGCACCTACGCGTTTCGTCCGTAAAGGACTCTCTCAAGGTGGATTATACTCTATGTCCCTGAACCTGGATCCATTATGGTATATGGAATTATCAGTATACTAATGAGCCATCTATGGTGATGCACCATAAACACCACTTACCTCTCCTACATAGTGCTTCAAAACTTGTGAAGGGAGTAAATTCTAATTTTGGGGACATTTTTGGAAAAAAATTCTGATCTGTAGATATTTAAACATACTAAGGTCTGGTGCCTCATACCTAGTTAGGAACTCTTGGAAACTAGAAAGTTTTCCTTTATGCACTAGGTCGGCAACTACTCTAATATGTTTAGCTTTAATTTGGTCGAATTGTTTATAATCACAGCCTGGGGGGAAATTGGGATTGTTAAAAAGCGGAGTGAGTTGCGAAACGGGAGACACAAGATTTAATTTGCCCTTAGACTTGCTCCAACTCTCCCAGGTAAATCTCGTCGGATCTAGCTCAAACATTTTGGCGTACACCTCCTTAGCCAGTGCCCATAGGGACACTGGCAGAGAAGACGTTCTAGCATATTGGGATTCTATAGCTAACCAACAATATTGTGTTGGATCAGCGTTCCACATCACCACCTGCCTTAGTTGGGCAGCTTGGTAGTATTTCGAGATATCTGGGACACCCAAACCTCCTCTTGTCTTTAAAGCCATCATCACCGATCTAGCTGTTCTAGGCCTTTTACCTTGCCAAATAAAATTAAATATTCTATTTGGGAAATTTTTCAGTTCGGATCCCGGTATCCGGACTGGGAGAGTCTGGAAATGATATAATAACCTAGGGAGTATATTCATCTTGACTGATACTATTCTCCCAATCCATGACACCTGATATCCTTCCCACTTTGCCAGATCCCTTTTAATCTTATCAAACAATGGTGGATAGTTGCCTTGATATAGGGAGTGGTAGTTCCTAGACACATTTACTCCCAGATATTTAATATGTGAGGAACTCCATCTGTAGCTGAAATTCAGTTTTGGTAATTTTATCTCTGGATCCGAAAGATTCAGATTAAAAGACTGTGACTTGTCGCTGTTCATTTTATATCCAGAGATTTTTCCAAAGTCTGATAGCGCCTTTTGGAGGTTGGGTAAAGAAGTCTGAGGGCTTGCTAAAGTCAGAATAATATCGTCTGCGAATAATGAGATTTTATCATTTGTTTTCCCAATCACTATATACAATGTATATTACTATTTGCTCTTATTTTAGCAGCCAATGGCTCAATCGTTAGAGCGAAGAGAGGAGGAGATAATGGGTACCCTTGTCTCGTACCATTTAAAAAAAAAAAATTCCCCAAACATTTTTATTAGGCATAATCATCTTTACAGACATTGGTTTTACATTATCAGTGTTGGCCTAATACAGTTGTATTTTCCTTGTTCATGTGGGGGGAGAGAGAAAGAAAGGAAAGATCCCCTAAGGCCACGTCATGGTCTCTGGGGTGTGGAAAAAGAAAGAGAGGAGGGGGGGGGGGGGGAGAGAGGGAGTTATTCCACCCTCGTCCGGCCGGGTCCCGGCATCCATCCTTCACGGCTCTACTGTGGTTCAGATCCGTCTGGGGTTGTATCCTGATTTGGTTCGGATTAATGGGTTAACCAGGGTTCCCAGATTTTATAGAAACCTTCAGTTGAGCAGTTCAAGAAGGCCGTGAGTTTTTCCAAACTCATAACATCGTTAACTCTTTTTTTCACTAGCTGTTTGGTGGGGGGCGCTATCTTCTTCCAAGAGTATGCGACTGAACACCTTGCTGCTGTTAGAATAAAGGAGATTAATTTCCATACTGGGCGATCGATGTCCTCTATCGGCCTGCCCAGTAGGAAGGTCAGTGGATCTATAGGAATTGTGAGGCCTGTGACCTCTTTTATCAAATCTTGTACCGTAAGCCAGTATTTCTGAATTTCTGGACATGACCACCAGATATGGGCCATGTCCCCTCTATGTCCACAGCCTCTCCAGCATAGATCTGAGGCCAGAGGGTAGATTTGTTTTAACCTCACTGGGGTAAGATACCAATGATACATTATTTTATAGATGTTTTCCTTCACCGTGGTACAGATGGAAGTTCCTGAGGCTGCGTCTCATATTTCCTCCCAGTCCTCTCTGTCAATAACTATGTCCAATTCCGCTTCCCATTTAAGCATATAGTCGTGAGCGGTAGAGTTCACCGGATTCTCCATGCCGGCATATATTTGTGTTATTAGACCTTTTTGATGTACTCCTTCGCGACAGAGTTTCTCAAATTTTGTGAGAGGGGGGAATTTCAATGATGGGGACATTTTTTGTAGAAAGTGTCGAATTTGGAGAAACTTAAATGTATCCAGGTGGGGTAATTTTAATTTGGTTCGCAATTCTTGGAGACTCAGGAACTGTCCATCGCTCAGCAGGTCCGCGATCGCTCTGATCCCCATTGTTTTAAATAGGTCGAATTGTCGGGTTTCACACCCTGGTGGGAATTTAGGGTTGTCAAATATTGGAATGAGCTGAGAGCAAGGGGACGAGAGTAAGAATTTAGTTTTAGTTTTTGCCCATATGTCCCAAGTATGTTTCATTGCCCCCAGCCCGAATTTGGGCGCCATGTCATTTCCCCTGTCACCGCTCCAGAGAAAAGCTGGTAGAGAAGGCGTTCTGGAGTAATGAGATTCAATTGCTAGCCAACATAGCTTGTCTGGGTCCGAGTTCCACATTACCACCTGTTTTAATTGGGCAGCTTGGTAATGTCTATTAATGTCTGGGACCCCCAGTCCTCCTTTTGTCCTAGACGCCATAAGAACCGACCTAGCTACCCGGGGTCTCCTTCCGTTCCAAATAAATTGGAGGATTTTATTTTGGATAGTTTTTAATTCAGAACCAGGGACATGGATCGGGAGCGTCTGGAAATAATATAATAATCGGGGGAGTATATTCATTTTAACTGAGATCATTCTCCCGATCCATGAGATCTGGTATTTTTCCCATTTATCCAGATCTTTTTTAATTTTCCTAAATAGGTTGGGATAATTATTTTGGTAAAGGGAGCAATAGTGCCTCGATACATGTACTCCCAGGTATTTGATGTATATAGGGCTCCACTTATAATTAAAGTTTGATTTCAATGTCCGCATCTCTGGTTCTGATAGATTTAAGTTGAGGGCTTCTGACTTATCACTGTTAATTTTGTATCCTGATATTTTGCCAAATTCCTTTAATTCTTTGTGTAAGTTGGGAAGGGAGATCTGGGGCTGCGTTAATGTTAATATGATATCGTCTGCGAACAATGAGACTTTATAGTTTATTCCGCCAATTGGTACCCCCTGTATATTTATATTGTCTCGTATTTTAGACGCTAGTGGTTCGATTGTTAGGGCGAAGAGGAGAGGGGACAAAAGGCATCCCTGTCTCGTTCCATTTTTCATTTCAAATTTTTTTGCTGTACCCCCCGGGAGTTTCACCACTGCAGACGGGCAGCAGTACAGCGCTCGGACTCCCGCTAGATACGCATCTTTTAAGCCGAATTTCTGCATTGTTTTGTCAAGAAATAGCCAATCAATTCTATCGAACGTCTTCTCTGCGTCCAGGCTTAACAGAACCGCTTTGGTAGCTGTGAGGTGGGCATGATCAACTATATTTATAATTTTGCGGGTGTTGTCTGAGGCTTGTCTGCCAGATACAAACCCCACCTGGTCATTGTGAATTAATCTCGGTAGGATGGGATTCAGTCTATTTGCCAGGATTTTGCTGTATAGCTTAAGATCGTTATTTAGTAGGGAGATTAGTCGGTAGCTCCCACATAGCAGTGGGTCCCTACCCTCTTTGTGGATGATGGCGAGATTGGCCTGGGTCATTGATGGGGGGATTGGGCTGCCCTCCATGAATGAATTGAATAAGCTGAGTAGGTGTTTAGTTAGGATCGGGGAGAATCTTTTGTAATAAACATTGGAGAAGCCGTCGGGGCCAGGGGCTTTTGAGATATTTTTTTTTGTTTCAATTTTTTTATTGTGTTATCAGGGTACACAACAGATAGTAAACTTTGTTGTACATAGATTGGATAAACATTGATATTTGCATATATTAATAAAAACATCCGTATTCCGTTTTCTTTATTCAGATAGGTGTTTATCTAAATGTTTGTATGTCTGAATGCTCGTACGTTTCTGCTGTTATGGTTCTAACTAGGAAGCTGCCGCTTCCGTGTGTCCTGTTTTTAGTAGTATAGTAGAGAAAAGAAAAGGTGGAGAGCAGAGAAAGAGAGAGGAGAGAAAAAAGAAGGGAGATAAGGGGGGGGGGAGAGGTGCTGCGGGATGGCGTCCAGTTTTGTATATATCCTGCCTTTTCCTTTAGGAATTTATTATGTACCTGACCAAATTTCCCATGTCTTATGGAACTTAAAACCAGAGACATAACATAAAACACAGACAAAGCTCAGTGCACATCCAGAAAAACTTATATACGGTACAGTGCCTAAATATACATGTATAAATAACTAATAAATAAAATGGTCTTTTAGTTTAACATTTTGGCCAAATTGTTGTAAGCCCTTGAGCCAAACTTCACGGCAGACCACGTTCAAGGGTCCCTACACTAATATAAATTCTTAATAACCTGTGCATTGCCAGGAATAATGATTTATAATAAATCTGTCAATATGAGTTGCAAAAGTTCTAAGTCTGATTGAAGCTTTTATTAACCTGTACATTACCAGGAAAAGCACTCTGTAATAGATTTGTCACAATCACACTGCATGCAGGCAAGTTCCCCTGATAGTTGGAGATGCCATGGAGTGAGCTTTTAACCATTTAAATGTGGGAGGGAGTGAGCTTCAATTGGATAGGAGGTTGCCACCCTCCAAAACAGCCAAAGACAGATTTATTATAGTTGAGTTTGGCTCAAGGGCTTACAACAATTTGGCCAAAATGTTAAACTAAAAGACCATTTTATTTATTAGTTATTTATACATGTATATTTAGGCACTGTACCGTATATAAGTTTTTCTGGATGTGCACTGAGCTTTGTCTGTGTTTTATGTTATGTCTCTGGTTTTAAATATAAATTGCCATGCTCAGTAGCACTCCTCTGTGAAACTTATATGCTTATATATATGTTGGGGGTATTTTGGGGGTTCAATTTGAGCTTGTAGGTGTTCTGTATGTTTTCTTATGGAACTTATCCATCTTTTGGGTCAGTTTTGCCGTAAGAAGTTCCATTGTCTTTATTTCTCGCATTCTGCGGAGTACGGTCTGTTTAGCAGGGGCATTCACCTTCTTCCACGCTGCAGCAACGGAACAACGTGCCGCCGTGAGCACATGGCTCACCATCTTACTCTCTGCTGTGTCTAATTCGTCAATTGGCTTGGCCAGCACAATGGTCAGCGGGTCCACCTCAATCTCTACCCCCAGGTACTCTCGGATTAGTGTTTGAATCATGACCCAGAACACCTGAGTCTTGGGGCAGTTCCACCAGATATGAGCCATGTCTCCTCTTTGCCCGCAACCCCTCCAACACAAATCTGGGGTCCCGGGGAAGATCTGGCTCAACCTATTCGGGGTTAGGTACCAGTAAAATATAATTTTATAGATGTTCTCTTTAATGGTAGTACAAATCGATGTTTTGGATGCTGCCTCCCAGATATCCTCCCAGTCTTCTCTATCAATCTCTATATTTAAATCCTCCGCCCATTTGGACATATACCTGTGTTGGGAACAGCCTGTTGATCGCGCCAGACCCAGATATATTTCCCAGATCAATCCTTTAGCATAGTACCCTTTCCTGCACAGTCGTTCAAAATTTGTTAGCTGCTGGAAAGCCTTATCTTTGGATACTGTTTGCAGGTAGTGCCTGATTTGTAAAAAGCCAAATATTGGGAGGTTTGTCGTTTGATATTTTTTTTCCAGTTCTTGGGTCAGCAAGAGCCTACCTTGCCCAGAGAAATCCTCTGCTATCATCATCTTCAGCTGTTTAAATTTACTGAGTCTCTGTGGGAACCCGCCGGGGGGAAATTCTGGGTTATCGAATATGGGTGTTAATAGGGAGGGGTGAGCCGTCAAGCCATATTTGTCTTTACTTTTGGTCCATACTCTCCATGTACATTTCATTGCTCCCAGTTTTAATGTTTCCGAGAGGATCTCTCTACCCCGCACAGTCCACAGGGTGGCCGGGAGTGAGAGGGGTCTCGCGTAGGAAAACTCTATCCCTGTCCAACAGCTTGTAGTTGGGTCATTGTTCCACATTATCACTTGTTTCAGTTGGGCCGCCAAATAATATTTAATGATATCTGGGACTGCCAAGCCTCCACATTCTTTTGGTGCTAACATTATGGTTCTAGCTACTCTTGGTCTTTTGTTTTGCCAAATGAATTGAAAAATTCTGTTTTGTATATTCTTTAATTCCGACATTGGGATATCAATTGGGAGAGTCTGGAAGTAATACAGAAGTCTTGGCAGGATATTCATTTTGACCGTAGCTATTCTGCCTAACCAAGATATCTGGTATTCATTCCAGCTCTGTAAGTCTTTTTTTAGCCTCTCAAATAGGGGCGGATAGTTATATTGATATAGTGATTTGTACTCCCGTGTTATTTGGATTCCCAAGTATTTGATTTTCGTGGAACTCCACTTATAATTAAAATTTAATTGTAGCAGTTTGGCCTCGGGATTAGGTAGAGATACATTTAATGCTTCCGACTTATCCATATTGATTTTATACCCCGAGATTTTGCTAAATGTATCTAATTGTGAATGTAAATTCGGGAGTGAAGTCAAGGGGTTGGCTAGAGTTAGGATAATGTCGTCAGCAAAAAGGGATATCTTGTAATCCGTATCTCCAATTGTAATGCCACTTATGTTGTTGTCCTCTCTGATTGTTGTTGCCAAGGGTTCTATAGAGAGGGCAAACAGAAGTGGAGACAAGGGACATCCCTGTCTAGTACCATTCCTAATGTTTATAGGGTTCGAGTTTCCTCCTGGGAGTTTCACTACAGCCGTGGGAGTTTTATAGAGGGCTCTAACCCCCTCAAGATATGGGCCCTTAAATCCGAATTTAATTAATGTTTGGTCTAAAAATTCCCATCTGATCCTGTCAAACGCCTTTTCCGCGTCTAAACGTAACAGGATGGCTTTCGTGGATGAGAGATGTACATGGTCGATTATGTTTATAATTTTTCTCGTATTATCTGAGGCTTGTCTGCCTGAAATAAATACGACTTGGTCCTTGTGGATCAGGCCTGGGAGAATGGGAGTTAGTCTGTTAGCTAGGATTTTGCTATAAAGTTTTAGGTCCGAATTAAGGAGGGCTATGGGGCGATAATTACCACACTGTAGTGGGTCTCTCCCTTCCTTTGGTATGAGTGCCAAATTCGCTCTAGACATAGAAGCGGGGATAGCCGTTCCCTCCAGAAACTCATTAAACATATCCAGGAGATGTGGTGCCAAGATCAATTTAAATTTTTTATAGTATTGATTGGAAAACCCATCCGGGCCTGGCGTTTTACTAGGTTTTAGTTGTGAGATGGCTTCTAGTAAATCATCCTGCGCGATTTCTTTATTTAGCTCTAGCAAGTCAGCTTCTGAAAGGCTTGGAAGGTTACATGACGCTAGGTACTTAGTAATAGCTTCTGCATTTGAGGAGCTGTTTTGGGGGAAGTTCAAATTATATAGTTTGGAGTAGAAGTCTGAGAATGTGGCCGTTATCTGTTTTTCGCAATATGTTTTGATTCCCGTCTTTGTTTGTATGACGGATATTTGGGATTTGGTTCTCAGACCTCTTAATTTAGATGCTAATAACCGGTCGGCCTTATTTCCTTTGTCATAATATTTCTGCTTCGTCCACCTCAGCGCCCTCTCCACTTCATCTATTTGTATCTGCCTGAAATCAGATCTAGCCTTGTCCAGTACTTTGCGTACTGCTGCGGCCAAGTTTATTCGAGCATTTGCCCGTTCTTGGCCGCAGCAGTAGCCTGGCGCACGCCCGAGGGTGACGGGCGCGCGCCGAAGCAGTGGAAGAGCGCCCTCCGATCGGGGCGCTCTCCCTACCGCTGCCGGGTCCGCCGGGTCCCCCGGAACCCCCTGCCGCCGTCCCCCACATCGCGGGACACCAGGGCTCCCTCGGGGAGCCCTGGACGCGCGTGCAGGGGGCGCAGGCTCCCGAAGACGCGTGACCGCGCGTCTATGACGCGCGGCACGCCGAGGGGCGGCCACTAGCAAGCCGGGAAATCTCCCGGCTTGCGGATCTGGCCGATGCGCAATAAAGCGTGTCGGTAGTGTAGTTGTTTTGAGGGATTAGCTTTATGTTTATGTTCTAGGAGTTTAACTTTCTCCGCTAATTCGTCGTACAATTTCTGTTTTTGCTTTTTCTTATATGATGCTATGGAAATTATATTCCCTCGAATCGTGGCCGTATGGGCCTCCCATAGCATCGCTGATGACTTTACAGAGCCCTTGTTCAGCGCAAAATATTCTCTGAGCTTTTGCTTAATCTCTATCTCTACATCTATTTGGTTTAACAGAATCGTTTAGTTTCCAATTATATTGATTATATTTATAGAAGGGGAGGGAGAGCGTCAGCGAGACCGGAGCGTGGTCCGACCATGTTATAGAACCTATGTCCGACTGGGAGGTTGCCTGAAAGATATCTTTAGTACCCAGAAAATAATCAATCCTTGAATAGGTCTGGTGCGGGGGAGAAAAATACGAATAGTCCCTCTGGCCCTGATGCTGCGCCCGCCAAATATCTATCAGCGAAAACTCTTTCAGTATGTTCTGAAACCTTTTGGCATTTGTGGTCGTAATGCGTGGGTGGGGAGTACCCAGTGGGCTTGTCCTATCTTGATCAGGTGCTACAACCATATTAAAATCTCCTGCTATCAATAGCGTAGTTCTAGGTTGGGGGGCTAGCTTGTCACATAGATCTCTCAAAAAGTCAGCTTGACCCTCATTTGGGGCGTATATATTAACAAGGGTAATCTCCACATCTGATAGTGTGCCTTGCAGAATGAGGAATCTACCTTCTGGGTCTACGGTCTGTTTTTGAAGTGTGAATTTGACATTTTGTCTAAATAAGATGGCTACCCCTTTTTTTTTAGTGGAGCAGGATGCATAATATGCCTGGGGGTAGTATCTCTGAAAGGTGTTAGGGGGCGATATCGTATTAAAGTGCGTTTCTTGTAAGAATAGCACATCTCCTTTTGTTTTTTTTAATTCTTGTAAGGCGAGCTTTCTTTTGATTGCTGAGTTAAGTCCCCTAACATTTAGGGACACTAGTTTAAGTGTTGTATTTGGAGCCATTTTCGGAGCCATCCAGCAAACAGCTCCAGGGCTTTCCGGATACAGTCGGGTCCCCTCTTTCCCATAAGCTTTAGGCTCTGCGTTCAAATCCTTTCACCAGGTCAAAGGGGTCTCCACTTCTTTGCTGCGCTGGGATGTGTAGATCCTTGTAGCTCCAGGGGCATGCGCCCTCTTTGTGGACAGGTAGGTATGTGTTCCCCGCCGGGGGCAGACAAGCGTTCCTCATCTCGTATGTGTCTCAGAAGCTCGTAAGGGGGGGGGGGGGGGGCAATAGGTCGTCCAAACATATAAATTTTGCCGGGAGTAGTCTTTTCCTCTCCAGGTGACATTTCTCAGTCCTCACCTGCCTGGTTACGTTGGGTGGCTATTCTCTGAGAGGAGCGTGGTCCCCTCTCTGTTGGCCTGTGATCTGGGTCTCCGTCCGTATCTTCAGGGGCAATTCCACCTCCATTCTTGTGGGGGACACGAGCCCCTTTAGGAATCTTGGTATCTCTTCCGGGTAGGAAAGGGTGTGGAATTTGCCTCCAGCCTGGGCCACAATTTTAAAAGGGAATCCCCAGCGATATTTAATCTTGTTGTCCCTTAATTTTAGTGTGAGGGGTCTGAGCTCTCTCCTGCGGTCTACTGTACGTTTTGAGAGATCACTGTATATCTCAATATGTACATTCCGGAACTGGATGTGTCCTTTCTCCCTGCTCGCCGTCAGTATTTTCTCCTTTGTGGAGTAATAATGGAACCTGACCAGTATATCTCTGGTCCTCTTGGGGTCCGTGGACCTAGGTCCGAGGGCCCTATGGGCTCTGTCCATCTCTAGCTTTTAAGGAGTTAGGTCAGGTACCAGATGAATAAAGAGGTCTGATAGGTATGTGTGCAGCTGTTCAGTCTCCACTGTTTCTGGGACATACCTCAGTCTCAATTTCTGCCGCCGATCGCGGTTTTCCTGGTCCTCGGCACTTTCCTTGAGCCCTCTGATCTCCCAGTGCAGGCGGTTGATCTCGTCCTCCGCGGAGGACTGAGCCTGCTCCAGTGTTTCCACTGTGTTTGCCAGCCCATCTGTTTTGGCCATTAGGAGAATCTAGTCCGCCCTTAGGGTGTTAATGGCTTTACCCAAATCATCCCGAAACTCCTTCCTCATTCTGGAGATTCAAGTCCGCCCTTAGGGTGTTAATGGCTTTACCCAAATCATCCCGAAACTCCTTCCTCATTCTGGTGAAGAGGTTTTCTAAATATGTTTTGTTCACATCTATGTTTTCAATTTCCTGCTCGTGCGCCCCGCTCGGGCCCTCCCGCGTGTCGGCTGAGCCGCCATCTTGGGAGGTCTCGCAACTCCCCGCGGTCCGCTGGCTTTGTGGGAAGTAGCTCGTCACTGACTGCTGAGCTGCCTTCTTATTTTTGCCGCTCATGCTGGCTACCTTCCCCTCCGCTTGTATGTATTTATTGGGGGGGTTTAGATGTAGAGATGCCGCAGGAACTGTGGGGTCTTTTTAGTGCAGTAGGATAGGATTGTTTGTTTAGTACAGCTTGTCTGGGTAGATATGGGGTTATTGGACCCAGGGGTTCTGGCCTTAGGGCTGTGTTTCTGACCTGCAGGTCGTTCTCTCTGAGGCACCTTTGTGTGGTGGTGGTGCTTCCACGTGGTGGTGCTCCCCCAAGATGGCCGCCTCCTCCCTCACCACGCTACTGAGGCCTATGGCTCCCATCACTAGTGGGTCCCCTCCCGGTGTTCTTCACTCCCAGCAGGGCCCTAGGTCAGGTTTGTACCTTTTATTTACGTGTGCCGTCCTGGGGGGGGGGAGCTGGACCCGTAACGGGGGGTCTCCGCTCGCGCCTTTCCTCACGGCCTCAGGCGGCCACAGCGGGCGCTTCTCTTACCCCACAGGGGGTCGGGGGTTCCGTCCCTGATCACCGCTGATTCCCCTCTATTCTTGGCTCCTCGGGGCGCGCGGAGTCCCGTCGCCTCTCGTCTCCGGAGTCTCTCCGTCAGATTTGAATTTTGCGGGCTGCAGAGGGGAAAGTCCCGCACCGGGGGCAGGGGGTCTCCGACACAGCTCTCCGGGACGCCGGAGCCAGCCACTTCGGAGCCCAGCTAGTCACCGGAGCAAAGTCTTTGGGGGTTCACTTAGGGATTCCTCCGCTTCTCCTGATTATTTTATTATTTAATATGCTTCGTTAGTGCTATTCATTCAGAGGGGGTCGGGAGCATCTCTTTCAAGCTGCCATTCCCCTTGACGTCACCGGAAGTCTCCGGCTTTTGAGATTTTTAATGTTTTTATTGCGTCCGCCAGCTCTTTTTGGGTAATTTTTGCGTTAAGCATTTGATTCTCCTCCTCTGTCAGTGTTGGTAGGAGGCAATCGGACAGGTAATTACTAATAGGTTCAGTGGCTGGTGTCCCCGTGTTCCCACCCTGAGCCTTGAGGTTATAAAGTTTAATATAAAATGCGGTAAATTCCTCCGCTATTTTCTGTTCGTTATAGATTATTTCTCACGATTAATTTTTTATCGCTGTGATCTGGGAACGCTTCTGTATACCTCTTAGTTTGCTCGCCAAAAGTCTGTCAGCCTTATTGCCCTTGTCATAGTATTTCTGACAAGTCCATGTAAGAGCTTTTTCTACTTCTTCCATTTGGGCTTGTTTTAGCTCATTCCTGGCTGCGGTCAAGGTTTTATAAATCTTTTTCGAGGGGTTGGGTTTGTGCTGTTGTTCCAGCTTAATTATTTTAGTTGTAACAACTAGTGACATACCGCTCACCTCAATATTGAATACCAACTCTATGATAGGGATGACAGACATACATATATAAGGAGACAAAGGATGCTCCTAAAAAGATCCCACTTTAATGCACAGCAAAGCCGAAAATAGTCCACAGGTATAGTAACCCACTAGAGTAATGGTAAGGCTATAAGGGTACAATTAAGTAACCGCTCCCAACACTGTGGGAGGACAATTACCACTAAAATGCCCTAGGGCAAAAATAATAAATGATTTATTGATATTCAGAAGTCGACGCAGTAACACACACTCAAAATAACCATAAAAACAATTAAAACATAAATCACGGGTGAGGCAGGGTAAGGGGATATTATTATAAGATGAATTCCCAAATATTAGTGTATGTCCCCTTACCAGTACCAGGTGGTAGTGTGAGACACAATGGTAAATACAAATGATAGGCAATAGAGAATGCTAGAGCCTCTGGTCTCAGGGTATGGTGGAGGTTGCACTAATCATTGCATGCTGTGATTGATCTGCTCAGTATCAATAGTTGGATATCACACTGACAGTAGGTAGTGATGCATGCAGAGTAGTGAATGCAAATAAATGTGCCACTGTCATATATCACAAAACCTATATAGGTACTAGGTCACATGATCAATGATTCAGTAAATCATTAGTGCACATTATACCACATTATATAAATGAACCGCGGCATGTGCATCAAAAACCGGACCTGATATATGCATAAACTACCTCTGCTAGGCAGTTAACAACTCGAACAACCCCACACAAACTACCAGGAACAGTCTCACCCGTGACTCCTCCTACACGACGTCAACGTGGTGACGTCATGCCGACGATCGTTTCGCGCATAAGGGGCTGGCGCTTTCTCAAGGTTCAGCCTCACCCGTGATTTATGTTTTAATTGTTTTTATGGTTATTTTGAGTGTGTGTTACTGCGTCGACTTCTGAATATCAATAAATCATTTATTATTTTTGCCCTAGGGCATTTTAGTGGTAATTGTCCTCCCACAGTGTTGGGAGCGGTTACTTAATTGTACCCTTATAGCCTTACCATTACTCTAGTGGGTTACTATACCTGTGGACTATTTTCGGCTTTGCTGTGCATTAAAGTGGGATCTTTTTAGGAGCATCCTTTGTCTCCTTATATATGTATAATTATTTTAGTTGTCAGATCTGTTATTAATTTCACCTTGGCCTTTCTGTGGGATGCAATTGAAATAAAAGTTCCCCTAATTGCTGCCCTATGGGCTTCCCACAGAACCGCCGGAGAGTCTACTATGCCCCAGATGAGAGCGAAGTACTCCCTAAGAGCCTTTTTAATTTCTTTTTCTACCTCCGGGTGGTTCAGTAGGGAGTCGTTCAGCTTCCAAGTGTAGGCGGTTAATTTATGAAATGGGGTGGATAGGGTTAATGTGATGGGGGCGTGATCTGACCATGTAATGGGGCCTAAGTCCGAATTTGTGCAGGCTTCCAGGATATATTTGGTAGCAAAAAAATAGTCTATACGAGAGTATGACTGGTGGGGTGCGGAATAGAATGTGTAATCTTTTTGGCCCTGGTGTTGGATTCTCCAGATGTCCATTAAGGAATATTCCTTGGTGATTGTTTTAAATTGTTTCTCCATCCTCTGAGGTGGAGCTCTGTGTTGGCCTGAGGTTCTGTCCTCCGCAGAGTTTATGGCCATATTAAAGTCTCCGCCCACAATCAACGAAGATAGGTAGGCAGGGTCAACCTTTTCTAACACTGCTTTCAGGAATTCCGTTTGATTATCATTTGGCGCGTAGATGTTGATCAGAGCGACCGGCGAGCCAGCCAGTGAGCAATATACCATTAGAAATCTACCCTCTGGGTCTGAAGTGGTTTTGGTGATATTGAATGGGGTTCCTTGTCGGAGCAGGATCGCTACTCCCCACTTTTTACTGTTAAATGACGAGAAGAAACTCGTAGGGAATCCATTGCTAATCAATTTGGGCAGCTCTTGGGATGTAAAGTGCGTCTCTTGGAGGAAGATGATATCTCCCTTGGACTTTTTCAGCTCTTGGAGCGCCAGTCGTCTTTTTCTATTATTATTCAGGCCCTTTACGTTTAGTGATACAAGTTTAATTGCGGACTGACTAAACTCTCTCACCCAAATGGCTAGTGTCCATCGGGGTCTCGCCCTTCCCACCGGGGAGATCCTGGTTCGTTGGTTCAGAGAACCTTTTTAACGCTTCTTGATGGTGCTGTTTGAGTATGGGTGTCAGGCCCGCCCGACGAGGGGTTGGGTGGGAGGAGGGCAGGGAAGGTCAAGAGGGGGGGGGGAATAGGCTGCCGGGACAGGGTCAGCAGCAAGAGGCAAAGTGGGACGAGGTCAGCTAAGGACCTACAATAAGTACGGCCGGGATTGGCTACCGGCATTTGGGCTTAAGGCCCAATGGGGGGGGGAATCCGATGGTTCAGGCATGGGCGTGCAGGGAAGGTGCGGACCCTTGTACTTGCTTAGTGTAACCTCTACCTTAGTTTAAGAGGGGGGGGGGAGGGGGGGAAATGGGAGGGGGGGAAAGGGGTCAAAGGGACGCAGGTCCCGAAACGCGTCAGAGTTACTATGTACTCCTTTTGACCACTTAATAAACCTTTTTATATCCGATACTGGTTTGCAGCCCCCATTGTTTGCACGGTTGTGCTCCGCCACTGTACCCTATGGGACTACTCTCTGCAATTACGTCTGGCATGACGCACCCACTAATCAAGGACTGAGCTGTGCTTCAAGGGAGTTCCTCACATTGATCGTTTGATTGGTATGTACTTTTGTTTTGCTGGGGGTCTATACAGGACCTTTATGGTATATATAGAGATCTGTGTTAGCCGTCCAGCGTAACTAGTACACTCCTATGTTTATATCATCCTAATGAGTCTCCTTAGCTCTTATACATGCTCTAATGCCTTGGTTACATATTTTATTACTCTGAATATGCATGTATGTTCCTAGGACAGCAGAGCCCTGAATATTGAGATAATATCCCTCACCCACTACGGTCAAGCTTATAGGTTTTGGACATGGGGAAGGCGTGGGGAGGGGAGGGAAAACTCCTAGCATAGCCATAACATGGAGATCTTTCTGACAATCCTTAAAACCAGTGTAATAAACGTGAGAACAACTCTTAACAAGCTCAGTACATGAAAAGCATTATAACCTCTCTTTTTGTCAGTCGGTCAAGCTTATAGGTTTTGGACCTGGGAAAAGGGGGGGAGATGGGGGTGGGGTGGGGAGATAGGGGGGAGGGGGAGACCTGGGTTGACAGGTAACACAACAGCACATTGCATTAATGTTTTTAGGTATCATGCTGAACATAAACGGAATACTTCCTACGCTTGCTGGTCGGGGAAGAGGGGGGGAGGGATGGGGCTCTTACATTTAGTGAAGTTAATATCCGAGGATCCTTATGACATTTCTATTTGATCTATGTGGCCCGCCGTGTGCCTTCCTCAGAGGGTTTGACAACGTATTTTATTACTGCAGGCAGCATCATTAGTATGGGGCCGTGCGGCCATATCTTCTGCGGCGGAAGGGCAGGCTTATGGTCTTTGGAGCGTGAGGGGGGGAGGGGGAAGGGGGGGAGAGAAAAGGGAGTACATTATATTATAACACATACAACTTTTCTCAACTTCAACATTCATCAACTGAGGAACAGGTTTTTTTTTTTTTTACATAACTCAACTGTGGCATAGGGACGGCTTAGCACTAGATCCATGTGGCCAGCTAATCTAGACTGCCAGTTACTGTAATAGTGTCACTGCCGCTGCTTCCATTATCGAAGTCATTTGGGCTTCCTGTCTTGTGCAGGGCTCATTAGGCAGCTTCCCAGTTAACTAGTATTTCCTAGTCCGGGGGGTGGGGAGGGTAGCAACAGTCGTGCGAACCAAGCCTGGGGTCCATAGTCCTGTACCCGGGCCTTAGACAGATTAAATTTTGCTACTTACAGTTAGTAGATTGCAGTTCTGTTGTCGGAGCATCGCGCTCCCCTCCTATTCCCCCCGCCAACCCCTAAAGCCCAGCCGGACCTCAGCACTCTTCAACTGCCATTCGGTCAGCGTCAAAAGTTATAGTAGCTTCAGCTGTGGGTTGCCTCCGATCGTCAGGGGTCGGATTCAGAAGCTATGTGTCTGGTGTGGTTCTTGAGCCGTCATGTGCTCCCGTCTTCGCTGTGGACTACGGTGCTTCTCATCTGTTCTTAGACTGCCTTGGCGCCGCCGTTCTCCTCGCGGGACGGGTGCTGCATGGTTCCGCGTCCTCCCGGTGTGGTGGGTCTTGTAGTTGCTCCGTTGTCCAGGAAAGCGGCGGGGTCAGACCCAGGGCTTTCACGAATGGGGCCATGTCCTCAGGGCGGCGGATGGTTAGGAATTTGCCGTCATAGCTTACCGTAAGCTTGAACGGAAAGCCCCAGCGGTACTTCACCTCCTCCCGGAGGAATGAGGTCAAGGGCTTCATTTCTCTCCTTCGGTCGACTGTTATCCGTGACAGGTCGTTGAAAATTTGGAGAGTTTCATTTTGGAAAGGTAGTGACTCTTTCCCTCTGCAGGCGGTGATGATCTTCTCCTTTACTGTATAGCTGTGTAATCTTATGATTACATCGCGTCGCCGGTTGGGATCTTCTGATCTGGGAGCTACCGCCCGGTGGGCCCTATCCATCTCTAGGTCCATGTCCTCTAGCGGGCCACAGAGCGATGTGAACAGTTCCGCAAGATAGGGACGAAGCTGGCCAGGTAAGACCGTCTCCGGTACATTTCTTATGCGCAGATTCTGGCGCCTGTCCCTATTTTCTTGGTCTTCCTGCCCGTCTTTGAGACGGGAGATCTCCTCTCCTAGACGGATGATTTCTTCCTCGGCTGCTCTTGCCAGGGACTCCTCCAGTCCACCTTCCAGAGTAGTTGTCCTCTCTGTTAGGCCAGACATCTCCTGTTTAATTTCCGCTACTGCTGCTTTGATTTCTGCCTGCAGGGATGTTTGGAGCTTGACATGCATGGTGGAGAATAGGCTCTCCAGGTAGGATCGGGTGATCGGTTCCTCTATCTCCATTTCAAGAGTTGCATGGGCTTTCGTACCCATATTTAGAGCTGCTTGCGGCTCTTGTGAGCCTCGTGGTCCGCCACCCTCTTGGTTTGCTGGACTCTTCTGTGTCGGGGAGAAGAATCGTGACACCGCCGGTGCTGCGGGCTTCTTTGTGTGTTTGGACATGCTCCGATCTCTCCAAGTAATGGGGGTATGTTTTTGAGCCTTGAATTTCTGGTTTGGGAGCGTTATTTATTAAGTTTTAGCCGGTGGGTCTGCGGAGCTCCCCTCCTACACCCCCATTCCTGATGACATCATCGGAAACCCATCCCTTTAGCACATTTTTAATGGATCATCAAAATTCAGTATTGTCATAGACAACTTAGGATCTGGCTGTGTTTTTTTTTTTTTAGGGAAGCTGTGTCTTTAACTGAAACGGGAGGCGGCCATCTTGGATCCAGATGGAACGCAGGCTGAAACACATGACATGAAGATAGCTCCTACTCAGAAAGCTCTTATTCAGACCACAGCTCTGATCAGACCCTCTCTTCACAGTGGGGGCGCAGGCAGGCTCAGGAGGGATCAGGTAGGGCGCAAGAAGGCGGGCAGCCAATATCTTCAACTGGTTTAGCCAACAAAATAGTCAGTGGGTCCATAGAAATGGACACATCCGTTATTTCTTTTTTTAATAGATTGGATAACGATCCAATATTTCTATTGCCGGACACGTTCACCAAATGTGGACCATATCGCTTCTCTGCCCACAAGCCCTCCAGCACAGATCAGACACCACAGGGTAGATTTGCTTCAGCCGCCATGGCGTGAGGTACCAATGAATAAAATTTTATATATATTTTCTTTAGTTGCTGTGCATATGGAAGTTTTTGCAGCAAACTCCCATATATCCTCCCAATCATCCCTGTGAATTTCTATTTTCAAATCCGCTGCCCATTTGAGCATGCAGTCATGATCATGTGAATTGACCAAGGCCTCCAAACTGGCTTTTATTCTAGTTATCAAACCTTTTTGATAACTACCTCTCCTACATAGGCAGCAGAGATGTAGAGGAGCACAGCAGCGTTTCTTGGCAGCATACCAGCTAGTGGATCGCCAAAATGAGGGTAACTCCAAGCAGGGATGAGTATTAAAAGAGTACTTTAATGGTCAGTGCAAAACAGAACAATGGTAAGAGCGCACCTACGCGTTTCGTCCGTAAAGGACTTTCTCAAGGTGGATTATACTCTATGTCCCTGAACCTGGATCCATTATGGTATATGGAATTATCAGTATACTAATGAGCCATCTATGGTGATGCACCATAAACACCACTTACCTCTCCTACATAGTGCTTCAAAACTTGTGAAGGGAGTAAATTCTAATTTTGGGGACATTTTTGGAAAAAAATTCTGATCTGTAGATATTTAAACATACTAAGGTCTGGTGCCTCATACCTAGTTAGGAACTCTTGGAAACTAGAAAGTTTTCCTTTATGCACTAGGTCGGCAACTACTCTAATATGTTTAGCTTTAATTTGGTCGAATTGTTTATAATCACAGCCTGGGGGGAAATTGGGATTGTTAAAAAGCGGAGTGAGTTGCGAAACGGGAGACACAAGATTTAATTTGCCCTTAGACTTGCTCCAACTCTCCCAGGTAAATCTCGTCGGATCTAGCTCAAACATTTTGGCGTACACCTCCTTAGCCAGTGCCCATAGGGACACTGGCAGAGAAGACGTTCTAGCATATTGGGATTCTATAGCTAACCAACAATATTGTGTTGGATCAGCGTTCCACATCACCACCTGCCTTAGTTGGGCAGCTTGGTAGTATTTCGAGATATCTGGGACACCCAAACCTCCTCTTGTCTTTAAAGCCATCATCACCGATCTAGCTGTTCTAGGCCTTTTACCTTGCCAAATAAAATTAAATATTCTATTTGGGAAATTTTTCAGTTCGGATCCCGGTATCCGGACTGGGAGAGTCTGGAAATGATATAATAACCTAGGGAGTATATTCATCTTGACTGATACTATTCTCCCAATCCATGACACCTGATATCCTTCCCACTTTGCCAGATCCCTTTTAATCTTATCAAACAATGGTGGATAGTTGCCTTGATATAGGGAGTGGTAGTTCCTAGACACATTTACTCCCAGATATTTAATATGTGAGGAACTCCATCTGTAGCTGAAATTCAGTTTTGGTAATTTTATCTCTGGATCCGAAAGATTCAGATTAAAAGACTGTGACTTGTCGCTGTTCATTTTATATCCAGAGATTTTTCCAAAGTCTGATAGCGCCTTTTGGAGGTTGGGAAAAGAAGTCTGAGGGCTTGCTAAAGTCAGAATAATATCGTCTGCGAATAATGAGATTTTATCATTTGTTTTCCCAATCACTATATACAATGTATATTACTATTTGCTCTTATTTTAGCAGCCAATGGCTCAATCGTTAGAGCGAAGAGAGGAGGAGATAATGGGTACCCTTGTCTCGTACCATTTTAAAAAAAAAATTTCCCCAAACATTTTTATTAGGCATAATCATCTTTACAGACATTGGTTTTACATTATCAGTGTTGGCCTAATACAGTTGTATTTTCCTTGTTCATGTGGGGGGAGAGAGAAAGAAAGGAAAGATCCCCTAAGCCCACGTCATGGTCTCTGGGGTGTGGAAAAAGAAAGAGAGGAAGGGGGGGGGGGAGAGAGGGAGTCATTCCACCCTCGTCCGGCCGGGTCCCGGCATCCATCCTTCACGGCTCTACTGTGGTTCAGATCCGTCTGGGGTTGTATCCTGATTTGGTTCGGATTAATGGGTTAACCAGGGTTCCCAGATTTTATAGAAACCTTCAGTTGAGCAGTTCAAGAAGGCCGTGAGTTTTTCCAAACTCATAACATCGTTAACTCTTTTTTTCACTAGCTGTTTGGTGGGGGGCGCTATCTTCTTCCAAGAGTATGCGACTGAACACCTTGCTGCTGTTAGAATAAAGGAGATTAATTTCCATACTGGGCGATCGATGTCCTCTATCGGCCTGCCCAGTAGGAAGGTCAGTGGATCTATAGGAATTGTGAGGCCTGTGACCTCTTTTATCAAATCTTGTACCGTAAGCCAGTATTTCTGAATTTCTGGACATGACCACCAGATATGGGCCATGTCCCCTCTATGTCCACAGCCTCTCCAGCATAGATCTGAGGCCAGAGGGTAGATTTGTTTTAACCTCACTGGGGTAAGATACCAATGATACATTATTTTATAGATGTTTTCCTTCACCGTGGTACAGATGGAAGTTCCTGAGGCTGCGTCTCATATTTCCTCCCAGTCCTCTCTGTCAATAA
Organism: Ascaphus truei; assembly: GCF_040206685.1. Taxonomy (NCBI): domain Eukaryota; kingdom Metazoa; phylum Chordata; class Amphibia; order Anura; family Ascaphidae; genus Ascaphus; species Ascaphus truei. The sequence goes on along the minus strand of NW_027456785.1, from coordinate 56,952 downwards.
CTATGTCCAATTCCGCTTCCCATTTAAGCATATAGTCGTGAGCGGTAGAGTTCACCGGATTCTCCATGCCGGCATATATTTGTGTTATTAGACCTTTTTGATGTACTCCTTCGCGACAGAGTTTCTCAAATTTTGTGAGAGGGGGGAATTTCAATGATGGGGACATTTTTTGTAGAAAGTGTCGAATTTGGAGAAACTTAAATGTATCCAGGTGGGGTAATTTTAATTTGGTTCGCAATTCTTGGAGACTCAGGAACTGTCCATCGCTCAGCAGGTCCGCGATCGCTCTGATCCCCATTGTTTTAAATAGGTCGAATTGTCGGGTTTCACACCCTGGTGGGAATTTAGGGTTGTCAAATATTGGAATGAGCTGAGAGCAAGGGGACGAGAGTAAGAATTTAGTTTTAGTTTTTGCCCATATGTCCCAAGTATGTTTCATTGCCCCCAGCCCGAATTTGGGCGCCATGTCATTTCCCCTGTCACCGCTCCAGAGAAAAGCTGGTAGAGAAGGCGTTCTGGAGTAATGAGATTCAATTGCTAGCCAACATAGCTTGTCTGGGTCCGAGTTCCACATTACCACCTGTTTTAATTGGGCAGCTTGGTAATGTCTATTAATGTCTGGGACCCCCAGTCCTCCTTTTGTCCTAGACGCCATAAGAACCGACCTAGCTACCCGGGGTCTCCTTCCGTTCCAAATAAATTGGAGGATTTTATTTTGGATAGTTTTTAATTCAGAACCAGGGACATGGATCGGGAGCGTCTGGAAATAATATAATAATCGGGGGAGTATATTCATTTTAACTGAGATCATTCTCCCGATCCATGAGATCTGGTATTTTTCCCATTTATCCAGATCTTTTTTAATTTTCCTAAATAGGTTGGGATAATTATTTTGGTAAAGGGAGCAATAGTGCCTCGATACATGTACTCCCAGGTATTTGATGTATATAGGGCTCCACTTATAATTAAAGTTTGATTTCAATGTCCGCATCTCTGGTTCTGATAGATTTAAGTTGAGGGCTTCTGACTTATCACTGTTAATTTTGTATCCTGATATTTTGCCAAATTCCTTTAATTCTTTGTGTAAGTTGGGAAGGGAGATCTGGGGCTGCGTTAATGTTAATATGATATCGTCTGCGAACAATGAGACTTTATAGTTTATTCCGCCAATTGGTACCCCCTGTATATTTATATTGTCTCGTATTTTAGACGCTAGTGGTTCGATTGTTAGGGCGAAGAGGAGAGGGGACAAAAGGCATCCCTGTCTCGTTCCATTTTTCATTTCAAATTTTTTTGCTGTACCCCCCGGGAGTTTCACCACTGCAGACGGGCAGCAGTACAGCGCTCGGACTCCCGCTAGATACGCATCTTTTAAGCCGAATTTCTGCATTGTTTTGTCAAGAAATAGCCAATCAATTCTATCGAACGTCTTCTCTGCGTCCAGGCTTAACAGAACCGCTTTGGTAGCTGTGAGGTGGGCATGATCAACTATATTTATAATTTTGCGGGTGTTGTCTGAGGCTTGTCTGCCAGATACAAACCCCACCTGGTCATTGTGAATTAATCTCGGTAGGATGGGATTCAGTCTATTTGCCAGGATTTTGCTGTATAGCTTAAGATCGTTATTTAGTAGGGAGATTAGTCGGTAGCTCCCACATAGCAGTGGGTCCCTACCCTCTTTGTGGATGATGGCGAGATTGGCCTGGGTCATTGATGGGGGGATTGGGCTGCCCTCCATGAATGAATTGAATAAGCTGAGTAGGTGTTTAGTTAGGATCGGGGAGAATCTTTTGTAATAAACATTGGAGAAGCCGTCGGGGCCAGGGGCTTTTGAGATATTTTTTTTTGTTTCAATTTTTTTATTGTGTTATCAGGGTACACAACAGATAGTAAACTTTGTTGTACATAGATTGGATAAACATTGATATTTGCATATATTAATAAAAACATCCGTATTCCGTTTTCTTTATTCAGATAGGTGTTTATCTAAATGTTTGTATGTCTGAATGCTCGTACGTTTCTGCTGTTATGGTTCTAACTAGGAAGCTGCCGCTTCCGTGTGTCCTGTTTTTAGTAGTATAGTAGAGAAAAGAAAAGGTGGAGAGCAGAGAAAGAGAGAGGAGAGAAAAAAGAAGGGAGATAAGGGGGGGGGAGAGGTGCTGCGGGATGGCGTCCAGTTTTGTATATATCCTGCCTTTTCCTTTAGGAATTTATTATGTACCTGACCAAATTTCCCATGTCTTATGGAACTTAAAACCAGAGACATAACATAAAACACAGACAAAGCTCAGTGCACATCCAGAAAAACTTATATACGGTACAGTGCCTAAATATACATGTATAAATAACTAATAAATAAAATGGTCTTTTAGTTTAACATTTTGGCCAAATTGTTGTAAGCCCTTGAGCCAAACTTCACGGCAGACCACGTTCAAGGGTCCCTACACTAATATAAATTCTTAATAACCTGTGCATTGCCAGGAAGAATGATTTATAATAAATCTGTCAATATGAGTTGCAAAAGTTCTAAGTCTGATTGAAGCTTTTATTAACCTGTACATTACCAGGAAAAGCACTCTGTAATAGATTTGTCACAATCACACTGCATGCAGGCAAGTTCCCCTGATAGTTGGAGATGCCATGGAGTGAGCTTTTAACCATTTAAATGTGGGAGGGAGTGAGCTTCAATTGGATAGGAGGTTGCCACCCTCCAAAACAGCCAAAGACAGATTTATTATAGTTGAGTTTGGCTCAAGGGCTTACAACAATTTGGCCAAAATGTTAAACTAAAAGACCATTTTATTTATTAGTTATTTATACATGTATATTTAGGCACTGTACCGTATATAAGTTTTTCTGGATGTGCACTGAGCTTTGTCTGTGTTTTATGTTATGTCTCTGGTTTTAAATATAAATTGCCATGCTCAGTAGCACTCCTCTGTGAAACTTATATGCTTATATATATGTTGGGGGTATTTTGGGGGTTCAATTTGAGCTTGTAGGTGTTCTGTATGTTTTCTTATGGAACTTATCCATCTTTTGGGTCAGTTTTGCCGTAAGAAGTTCCATTGTCTTTATTTCTCGCATTCTGCGGAGTACGGTCTGTTTAGCAGGGGCATTCACCTTCTTCCACGCTGCAGCAACGGAACAACGTGCCGCCGTGAGCACATGGCTCACCATCTTACTCTCTGCTGTGTCTAATTCGTCAATTGGCTTGGCCAGCACAATGGTCAGCGGGTCCACCTCAATCTCTACCCCCAGGTACTCTCGGATTAGTGTTTGAATCATGACCCAGAACACCTGAGTCTTGGGGCAGTTCCACCAGATATGAGCCATGTCTCCTCTTTGCCCGCAACCCCTCCAACACAAATCTGGGGTCCCGGGGAAGATCTGGCTCAACCTATTCGGGGTTAGGTACCAGTAAAATATAATTTTATAGATGTTCTCTTTAATGGTAGTACAAATCGATGTTTTGGATGCTGCCTCCCAGATATCCTCCCAGTCTTCTCTATCAATCTCTATATTTAAATCCTCCGCCCATTTGGACATATACCTGTGTTGGGAACAGCCTGTTGATCGCGCCAGACCCAGATATATTTCCCAGATCAATCCTTTAGCATAGTACCCTTTCCTGCACAGTCGTTCAAAATTTGTTAGCTGCTGGAAAGCCTTATCTTTGGATACTGTTTGCAGGTAGTGCCTGATTTGTAAAAAGCCAAATATTGGGAGGTTTGTCGTTTGATATTTTTTTTCCAGTTCTTGGGTCAGCAAGAGCCTACCTTGCCCAGAGAAATCCTCTGCTATCATCATCTTCAGCTGTTTAAATTTACTGAGTCTCTGTGGGAACCCGCCGGGGGGAAATTCTGGGTTATCGAATATGGGTGTTAATAGGGAGGGGTGAGCCGTCAAGCCATATTTGTCTTTACTTTTGGTCCATACTCTCCATGTACATTTCATTGCTCCCAGTTTTAATGTTTCCGAGAGGATCTCTCTACCCCGCACAGTCCACAGGGTGGCCGGGAGTGAGAGGGGTCTCGCGTAGGAAAACTCTATCCCTGTCCAACAGCTTGTAGTTGGGTCATTGTTCCACATTATCACTTGTTTCAGTTGGGCCGCCAAATAATATTTAATGATATCTGGGACTGCCAAGCCTCCACATTCTTTTGGTGCTAACATTATGGTTCTAGCTACTCTTGGTCTTTTGTTTTGCCAAATGAATTGAAAAATTCTGTTTTGTATATTCTTTAATTCCGACATTGGGATATCAATTGGGAGAGTCTGGAAGTAATACAGAAGTCTTGGCAGGATATTCATTTTGACCGTAGCTATTCTGCCTAACCAAGATATCTGGTATTCATTCCAGCTCTGTAAGTCTTTTTTTAGCCTCTCAAATAGGGGCGGATAGTTATATTGATATAGTGATTTGTACTCCCGTGTTATTTGGATTCCCAAGTATTTGATTTTCGTGGAACTCCACTTATAATTAAAATTTAATTGTAGCAGTTTGGCCTCGGGATTAGGTAGAGATACATTTAATGCTTCCGACTTATCCATATTGATTTTATACCCCGAGATTTTGCTAAATGTATCTAATTGTGAATGTAAATTCGGGAGTGAAGTCAAGGGGTTGGCTAGAGTTAGGATAATGTCGTCAGCAAAAAGGGATATCTTGTAATCCGTATCTCCAATTGTAATGCCACTTATGTTGTTGTCCTCTCTGATTGTTGTTGCCAAGGGTTCTATAGAGAGGGCAAACAGAAGTGGAGACAAGGGACATCCCTGTCTAGTACCATTCCTAATGTTTATAGGGTTCGAGTTTCCTCCTGGGAGTTTCACTACAGCCGTGGGAGTTTTATAGAGGGCTCTAACCCCCTCAAGATATGGGCCCTTAAATCCGAATTTAATTAATGTTTGGTCTAAAAATTCCCATCTGATCCTGTCAAACGCCTTTTCCGCGTCTAAACGTAACAGGATGGCTTTCGTGGATGAGAGATGTACATGGTCGATTATGTTTATAATTTTTCTCGTATTATCTGAGGCTTGTCTGCCTGAAATAAATACGACTTGGTCCTTGTGGATCAGGCCTGGGAGAATGGGAGTTAGTCTGTTAGCTAGGATTTTGCTATAAAGTTTTAGGTCCGAATTAAGGAGGGCTATGGGGCGATAATTACCACACTGTAGTGGGTCTCTCCCTTCCTTTGGTATGAGTGCCAAATTCGCTCTAGACATAGAAGCGGGGATAGCCGTTCCCTCCAGAAACTCATTAAACATATCCAGGAGATGTGGTGCCAAGATCAATTTAAATTTTTTATAGTATTGATTGGAAAACCCATCCGGGCCTGGCGTTTTACTAGGTTTTAGTTGTGAGATGGCTTCTAGTAAATCATCCTGCGCGATTTCTTTATTTAGCTCTAGCAAGTCAGCTTCTGAAAGGCTTGGAAGGTTACATGACGCTAGGTACTTAGTAATAGCTTCTGCATTTGAGGAGCTGTTTTGGGGGAAGTTCAAATTATATAGTTTGGAGTAGAAGTCTGAGAATGTGGCCGTTATCTGTTTTTCGCAATATGTTTTGATTCCCGTCTTTGTTTGTATGACGGATATTTGGGATTTGGTTCTCAGACCTCTTAATTTAGATGCTAATAACTGGTCGGCCTTATTTCCTTTGTCATAATATTTCTGCTTCGTCCACCTCAGCGCCCTCTCCACTTCATCTATTTGTATCTGCCTGAAATCAGATCTAGCCTTGTCCAGTACTTTGCGTACTGCTGCGGCCAAGTTTATTCGAGCATTTGCCCGTTCTTGGCCGCAGCAGTAGCCTGGCGCACGCCCGAGGGTGACGGGCGCGCGCCGAAGCAGTGGAAGAGCGCCCTCCGATCGGGGCGCTCTCCCTACCGCTGCCGGGTCCGCCGGGTCCCCCGGAACCCCCTGCCGCCGTCCCCCACATCGCGGGACACCAGGGCTCCCTCGGGGAGCCCTGGACGCGCGTGCAGGGGGCGCAGGCTCCCGAAGACGCGTGACCGCGCGTCTATGACGCGCGGCACGCCGAGGGGCGGCCACTAGCAAGCCGGGAAATCTCCCGGCTTGCGGATCTGGCCGATGCGCAATAAAGCGTGTCGGTAGTGTAGTTGTTTTGAGGGATTAGCTTTATGTTTATGTTCTAGGAGTTTAACTTTCTCCGCTAATTCGTCGTACAATTTCTGTTTTTGCTTTTTCTTATATGATGCTATGGAAATTATATTCCCTCGAATCGTGGCCGTATGGGCCTCCCATAGCATCGCTGATGACTTTACAGAGCCCTTGTTCAGCGCAAAATATTCTCTGAGCTTTTGCTTAATCTCTATCTCTACATCTATTTGGTTTAACAGAATCGTTTAGTTTCCAATTATATTGATTATATTTATAGAAGGGGAGGGAGAGCGTCAGCGAGACCGGAGCGTGGTCCGACCATGTTATAGAACCTATGTCCGACTGGGAGGTTGCCTGAAAGATATCTTTAGTACCCAGAAAATAATCAATCCTTGAATAGGTCTGGTGCGGGGGAGAAAAATACGAATAGTCCCTCTGGCCCTGATGCTGCGCCCGCCAAATATCTATCAGCGAAAATTCTTTCAGTATGTTCTGAAACCTTTTGGCATTTGTGGTCGTAATGCGTGGGTGGGGAGTACCCAGTGGGCTTGTCCTATCTTGATCAGGTGCTACAACCATATTAAAATCTCCTGCTATCAATAGCGTAGTTCTAGGTTGGGGGGCTAGCTTGTCACATAGATCTCTCAAAAAGTCAGCTTGACCCTCATTTGGGGCGTATATATTAACAAGGGTAATCTCCACATCTGATAGTGTGCCTTGCAGAATGAGGAATCTACCTTCTGGGTCTACGGTCTGTTTTTGAAGTGTGAATTTGACATTTTGCCTAAATAAGATGGCTACCCCTTTTTTTTTAGTGGAGCAGGATGCATAATATGCCTGGGGGTAGTATCTCTGAAAGGTGTTAGGGGGCGATATCGTATTAAAGTGCGTTTCTTGTAAGAATAGCACATCTCCTTTTGTTTTTTTTAATTCTTGTAAGGCGAGCTTTCTTTTGATTGCTGAGTTAAGTCCCCTAACATTTAGGGACACTAGTTTAAGTGTTGTATTTGGAGCCATTTTCGGAGCCATCCAGCAAACAGCTCCAGGGCTTTCCGGATACAGTCGGGTCCCCTCTTTCCCATAAGCTTTAGGCTCTGCGTTCAAATCCTTTCACCAGGTCAAAGGGGTCTCCACTTCTTTGCTGCGCTGGGATGTGTAGATCCTTGTAGCTCCAGGGGCATGCGCCCTCTTTGTGGACAGGTAGGTATGTGTTCCCCGCCGGGGGCAGACAAGCGTTCCTCATCTCGTATGTGTCTCAGAAGCTCGTAAGGGGGGGGGGGGGGGGGCAATAGGTCGTCCAAACATATAAATTTTGCCGGGAGTAGTCTTTTCCTCTCCAGGTGACATTTCTCAGTCCTCACCTGCCTGGTTACGTTGGGTGGCTATTCTCTGAGAGGAGCGTGGTCCCCTCTCTGTTGGCCTGTGATCTGGGTCTCCGTCCGTATCTTCAGGGGCAATTCCACCTCCATTCTTGTGGGGGACACGAGCCCCTTTAGGAATCTTGGTATCTCTTCCGGGTAGGAAAGGGTGTGGAATTTGCCTCCAGCCTGGGCCACAATTTTAAAAGGGAATCCCCAGCGATATTTAATCTTGTTGTCCCTTAATTTTAGTGTGAGGGGTCTGAGCTCTCTCCTGCGGTCTACTGTACGTTTTGAGAGATCACTGTATATCTCAATATGTACATTCCGGAACTGGATGTGTCCTTTCTCCCTGCTCGCCGTCAGTATTTTCTCCTTTGTGGAGTAATAATGGAACCTGACCAGTATATCTCTGGTCCTCTTGGGGTCCGTGGACCTAGGTCCGAGGGCCCTATGGGCTCTGTCCATCTCTAGCTTTTAAGGAGTTAGGTCAGGTACCAGATGAATAAAGAGGTCTGATAGGTATGTGTGCAGCTGTTCAGTCTCCACTGTTTCTGGGACATACCTCAGTCTCAATTTCTGCCGCCGATCGCGGTTTTCCTGGTCCTCGGCACTTTCCTTGAGCCCTCTGATCTCCCAGTGCAGGCGGTTGATCTCGTCCTCCGCGGAGGACTGAGCCTGCTCCAGTGTTTCCACTGTGTTTGCCAGCCCATCTGTTTTGGCCATTAGGAGAATCTAGTCCGCCCTTAGGGTGTTAATGGCTTTACCCAAATCATCCCGAAACTCCTTCCTCATTCTGGAGATTCAAGTCCGCCCTTAGGGTGTTAATGGCTTTACCCAAATCATCCCGAAACTCCTTCCTCATTCTGGTGAAGAGGTTTTCTAAATATGTTTTGTTCACATCTATGTTTTCAATTTCCTGCTCGTGCGCCCCGCTCGGGCCCTCCCGCGTGTCGGCTGAGCCGCCATCTTGGGAGGTCTCGCAACTCCCCGCGGTCCGCTGGCTTTGTGGGAAGTAGCTCGTCACTGACTGCTGAGCTGCCTTCTTATTTTTGCCGCTCATGCTGGCTACCTTCCCCTCCGCTTGTATGTATTTATTGGGGGGGTTTAGATGTAGAGATGCCGCAGGAACTGTGGGGTCTTTTTAGTGCAGTAGGATAGGATTGTTTGTTTAGTACAGCTTGTCTGGGTAGATATGGGGTTATTGGACCCAGGGGTTCTGGCCTTAGGGCTGTGTTTCTGACCTGCAGGTCGTTCTCTCTGAGGCACCTTTGTGTGGTGGTGGTGCTTCCACGTGGTGGTGCTCCCCCAAGATGGCCGCCTCCTCCCTCACCACGCTACTGAGGCCTATGGCTCCCATCACTAGTGGGTCCCCTCCCGGTGTTCTTCACTCCCAGCAGGGCCCTAGGTCAGGTTTGTACCTTTTATTTACGTGTGCCGTCCTGGGGGGGGGGAGCTGGACCCGTAACGGGGGGTCTCCGCTCGCGCCTTTCCTCACGGCCTCAGGCGGCCACAGCGGGCGCTTCTCTTACCCCACAGGGGGTCGGGGGTTCCGTCCCCGATCACCGCTGATTCCCCTCTATTCTTGGCTCCTCGGGGCGCGCGGAGTCCCGTCGCCTCTCGTCTCCGGAGTCTCTCCGTCAGATTTGAATTTTGCGGGCTGCAGAGGGGAAAGTCCCGCACCGGGGGCAGGGGGTCTCCGACACAGCTCTCCGGGACGCCGGAGCCAGCCACTTCGGAGCCCAGCTAGTCACCGGAGCAAAGTCTTTGGGGGTTCACTTAGGGATTCCTCCGCTTCTCCTGATTATTTTATTATTTAATATGCTTCGTTAGTGCTATTCATTCAGAGGGGGTCGGGAGCATCTCTTTCAAGCTGCCATTCCCCTTGACGTCACCGGAAGTCTCCGGCTTTTGAGATTTTTAATGTTTTTATTGCGTCCGCCAGCTCTTTTTGGGTAATTTTTGCGTTAAGCATTTGATTCTCCTCCTCTGTCAGTGTTGGTAGGAGGCAATCGGACAGGTAATTACTAATAGGTTCAGTGGCTGGTGTCCCCGTGTTCCCACCCTGAGCCTTGAGGTTATAAAGTTTAATATAAAATGCGGTAAATTCCTCCGCTATTTTCTGTTCGTTATAGATTATTTCTCACGATTAATTTTTTATCGCTGTGATCTGGGAACGCTTCTGTATACCTCTTAGTTTGCTCGCCAAAAGTCTGTCAGCCTTATTGCCCTTGTCATAGTATTTCTGACAAGTCCATGTAAGAGCTTTTTCTACTTCTTCCATTTGGGCTTGTTTTAGCTCATTCCTGGCTGCGGTCAAGGTTTTATAAATCTTTTTCGAGGGGTTGGGTTTGTGCTGTTGTTCCAGCTTAATTATTTTAGTTGTAACAACTAGTGACATACCGCTCACCTCAATATTGAATACCAACTCTATGATAGGGATGACAGACATACATATATAAGGAGACAAAGGATGCTCCTAAAAAGATCCCACTTTAATGCACAGCAAAGCCGAAAATAGTCCACAGGTATAGTAACCCAGTAGAGTAATGGTAAGGCTATAAGGGTACAATTAAGTAACCGCTCCCAACACTGTGGGAGGACAATTACCACTAAAATGCCCTAGGGCAAAAATAATAAATGATTTATTGATATTCAGAAGTCGACGCAGTAACACACACTCAAAATAACCATAAAAACAATTAAAACATAAATCACGGGTGAGGCAGGGTAAGGGGATATTATTATAAGATGAATTCCCAAATATTAGTGTATGTCCCCTTACCAGTACCAGGTGGTAGTGTGAGACACAATGGTAAATACAAATGATAGGCAATAGAGAATGCTAGAGCCTCTGGTCTCAGGGTATGGTGGAGGTTGCACTAATCATTGCATGCTGTGATTGATCTGCTCAGTATCAATAGTTGGATATCACACTGACAGTAGGTAGTGATGCATGCAGAGTAGTGAATGCAAATAAATGTGCCACTGTCATATATCACAAAACCTATATAGGTACTAGGTCACATGATCAATGATTCAGTAAATCATTAGTGCACATTATACCACATTATATAAATGAACCGCGGCATGTGCATCAAAAACCGGACCTGATATATGCATAAACTACCTCTGCTAGGCAGTTAACAACTCGAACAACCCCACACAAACTACCAGGAACAGTCTCACCCGTGACTCCTCCTACACGACGTCAACGTGGTGACGTCATGCCGACGATCGTTTCGCGCATAAGGGGCTGGCGCTTTCTCAAGGTTCAGCCTCACCCGTGATTTATGTTTTAATTGTTTTTATGGTTATTTTGAGTGTGTGTTACTGCGTCGACTTCTGAATATCAATAAATCATTTCTTATTTTTGCCCTAGGGCATTTTAGTGGTAATTGTCCTCCCACAGTGTTGGGAGCGGTTACTTAATTGTACCCTTATAGCCTTACCATTACTCTAGTGGGTTACTATACCTGTGGACTATTTTCGGCTTTGCTGTGCATTAAAGTGGGATCTTTTTAGGAGCATCCTTTGTCTCCTTATATATGTATAATTATTTTAGTTGTCAGATCTGTTATTAATTTCACCTTGGCCTTTCTGTGGGATGCAATTGAAATAAAAGTTCCCCTAATTGCTGCCCTATGGGCTTCCCACAGAACCGCCGGAGAGTCTACTATGCCCCAGATGAGAGCGAAGTACTCCCTAAGAGCCTTTTTAATTTCTTTTTCTACCTCCGGGTGGTTCAGTAGGGAGTCGTTCAGCTTCCAAGTGTAGGCGGTTAATTTATGAAATGGGGTGGATAGGGTTAATGTGATGGGGGCGTGATCTGACCATGTAATGGGGCCTAAGTCCGAATTTGTGCAGGCTTCCAGGATATATTTGGTAGCAAAAAAATAGTCTATACGAGAGTATGACTGGTGGGGTGCGGAATAGAATGTGTAATCTTTTTGGCCCTGGTGTTGGATTCTCCAGATGTCCATTAAGGAATATTCCTTGGTGATTGTTTTAAATTTTTTCTCCATCCTCTGAGGTGGAGCTCTGTGTTGGCCTGAGGTTCTGTCCTCCGCAGAGTTTATGGCCATATTAAAGTCTCCGCCCACAATCAACGAAGATAGGTAGGCAGGGTCAACCTTTTCTAACACTGCTTTCAGGAATTCCGTTTGATTATCATTTGGCGCGTAGATGTTGATCAGAGCGACCGGCGAGCCAGCCAGTGAGCAATATACCATTAGAAATCTACCCTCTGGGTCTGAAGTGGTTTTGGTGATATTGAATGGGGTTCCTTGTCGGAGCAGGATCGCTACTCCCCGCTTTTTACTGTTAAATGACGAGAAGAAACTCGTAGGGAATCCATTGCTAATCAATTTGGGCAGCTCTTGGGATGTAAAGTGCGTCTCTTGGAGGAAGATGATATCTCCCTTGGACTTTTTCAGCTCTTGGAGCGCCAGTCGTCTTTTTCTATTATTATTCAGGCCCTTTACGTTTAGTGATACAAGTTTAATTGCGGACTGACTAAACTCTCTCACCCAAATGGCTAGTGTCCATCGGGGTCTCGCCCTTCCCACCGGGGAGATCCTGGTTCGTTGGTTCAGAGAACCTTTTTAACGCTTCTTGATGGTGCTGTTTGAGTATGGGTGTCAGGCCCGCCCGACGAGGGGTTGGGTGGGAGGAGGGCAGGGAAGGTCAAGAGGGGGGGGGGAATAGGCTGCCGGGACAGGGTCAGCAGCAAGAGGCAAAGTGGGACGAGGTCAGCTAAGGACCTACAATAAGTACGGCCGGGATTGGCTACCGGCATTTGGGCTTAAGGCCCAATGGGGGGGGGAATCCGATGGTTCAGGCATGGGCGTGCAGGGAAGGTGCGGACCCTTGTACTTGCTTAGTGTAACCTCTACCTTAGTTTAAGAGGGGGGGGGGAGGGGGGGAAATGGGAGGGGGGGAAAGGGGTCAAAGGGACGCAGGTCCCGAAACGCGTCAGAGTTACTATGTACTCCTTTTGACCACTTAATAAACCTTTTTATATCCGATACTGGTTTGCAGCCCCCATTGTTTGCACGGTTGTGCTCCGCCACTGTACCATATGGGACTACTCTCTGCAATTACGTCTGGCATGACGCACCCACTAATCAAGGACTGAGCTGTGCTTCAAGGGAGTTCCTCACATTGATCGTTTGATTGGTATGTACTTTTGTTTTGCTGGGGGTCTATACAGGACCTTTATGGTATATATAGAGATCTGTGTTAGCCGTCCAGCGTAACTAGTACACTCCTATGTTTATATCATCCTAATGAGTCTCCTTAGCTCTTATACATGCTCTAATGCCTTGGTTACATATTTTATTACTCTGAATATGCATGTATGTTCCTAGGACAGCAGAGCCCTGAATATTGAGATAATATCCCTCACCCACTACGGTCAAGCTTATAGGTTTTGGACATGGGGAAGGCGTGGGGAGGGGAGGGAAAACTCCTAGCATAGCCATAACATGGAGATCTTTCTGACAATCCTTAAAACCAGTGTAATAAACGTGAGAACAACTCTTAACAAGCTCAGTACATGAAAAGCATTATAACCTCTCTTTTTGTCAGTCGGTCAAGCTTATAGGTTTTGGACCTGGGAAAAGGGGGGGAGATGGGGGTGGGGTGGGGAGATAGGGGGGAGGGGGAGACCTGGGTTGACAGGTAACACAACAGCACATTGCATTAATGTTTTTAGGTATCATGCTGAACATAAACGGAATACTTCCTACGCTTGCTGGTCGGGGAAGAGGGGGGGAGGGATGGGGCTCTTACATTTAGTGAAGTTAATATCCGAGGATCCTTATGACATTTCTATTTGATCTATGTGGCCCGCCGTGTGCCTTCCTCAGAGGGTTTGACAACGTATTTTATTACTGCAGGCAGCATCATTAGTATGGGGCCGTGCGGCCATATCTTCTGCGGCGGAAGGGCAGGCTTATGGTCTTTGGAGCGTGAGGGGGGGAGGGGGAAGGGGGGGAGAGAAAAGGGAGTACATTATATTATAACACATACAACTTTTCTCAACTTCAACATTCATCAACTGAGGAACAGGTTTTTTTTTTTTTTACATAACTCAACTGTGGCATAGGGACGGCTTAGCACTAGATCCATGTGGCCAGCTAATCTAGACTGCCAGTTACTGTAATAGTGTCACTGCCGCTGCTTCCATTATCGAAGTCATTTGGGCTTCCTGTCTTGTGCAGGGCTCATTAGGCAGCTTCCCAGTTAACTAGTATTTCCTAGTCCGGGGGGTGGGGAGGGTAGCAACAGTCGTGCGAACCAAGCCTGGGGTCCATAGTCCTGTACCCGGGCCTTAGACAGATTAAATTTTGCTACTTACAGTTAGTAGATTGCAGTTCTGTTGTCGGAGCATCGCGCTCCCCTCCTATTCCCCCCGCCAACCCCTAAAGCCCAGCCGGACCTCAGCACTCTTCAACTGCCATTCGGTCAGCGTCAAAAGTTATAGTAGCTTCAGCTGTGGGTTGCCTCCGATCGTCAGGGGTCGGATTCAGAAGCTATGCGTCTGGCTGGGTCTGGTGTGGTTCTTGAGCCGTCATGTGCTCCCGTCTTCGCTGTGGACTACGGTGCTTCTCATCTGTTCTTAGACTGCCTTGGCGCCGCCGTTCTCCTCGCGGGACGGGTGCTGCGTGGTTCCGCGTCCTCCCGGTGCGGTGGGTCTTGTAGTTGCTCCGTTGTCCAGGAAAGCGGCGGGGTCAGACCCAGGGCTTTCACGAATGGGGCCATGTCCTCAGGGCGGCGGATGGTTAGGAATTTGCCGTCATAGCTTACCGTAAGCTTGAACGGAAAGCCCCAGCGGTACTTCACCTCCTCCCGGAGGAATGAGGTCAAGGGCTTCATTTCTCTCCTTCGGTCGACTGTTATCCGTGACAGGTCGTTGAAAATTTGGAGAGTTTCATTTTGGAAAGGTAGTGACTCTTTCCCTCTGCAGGCGGTGATGATCTTCTCCTTTACTGTATAGCTGTGTAATCTTATGATTACATCGCGTCGCCGGTTGGGATCTTCTGATCTGGGAGCTACCGCCCGGTGGGCCCTATCCATCTCTAGGTCCATGTCCTCTAGCGGGCCGCAGAGCGATGTGAACAGTTCCGCAAGATAGGGACGAAGCTGGCCAGGTAAGACCGTCTCCGGTACATTTCTTATGCGCAGATTCTGGCGCCTGTCCCTATTTTCTTGGTCTTCCTGCCCGTCTTTGAGACGGGAGATCTCCTCTCCTAGGCGGATGATTTCTTCCTCGGCTGCTGTTTGTCTTGCCAGGGACTCCTCCAGTCCACCTTCCAGAGTCGTTGTCCTCTCTGTTAGGCCAGACATCTCCTGTTTAATCTCCGCTACTGCTGCTTTGATTTCTGCCTGCAGGGATGTTTGGAGCTTGACATGCATGGTGGAGAATAGGCTCTCCAGGTAGGATCGGGTGATCGGTTCCTCTATCTCCATTTCAAGAGTTGCATGGGCTTTCGTACCCATATTTAGAGCTGCTTGCGGCTCTTGTGAGCCTCGTGGTCCGCCACCCTCTTGGTTTGCTGGACTCTTCTGTGTCGGGGAGAAGAACCGTGACACCGCCGGTGCTGCGGGCTTCTTTGTGTGTTTGGACATGCTCCGATCTCTCCAAGTAATGGGGGTATGTTTTTGAGCCTTGAATTTCTGGTTTGGGAGCGTTATTTATTAAGTTTTAGCCGGTGGGTCTGCGGAGCTCCCCTCCTACACCCCCATTCCTGATGACATCATCGGAAACCCATCCCTTTAGCACATTTTTAATGGATCATCAACATTCAGTATTGTCATAGACAACTTAGGATCTGGCTGTGGTTT
Organism: Ascaphus truei; assembly: GCF_040206685.1. Taxonomy (NCBI): domain Eukaryota; kingdom Metazoa; phylum Chordata; class Amphibia; order Anura; family Ascaphidae; genus Ascaphus; species Ascaphus truei. The sequence continues at coordinate 41,620 of NW_027456785.1, read as the reverse complement.
TTTTTTTTAGGGAAGCTGTGTCTTTAACTGAAACGGGAGGCGGCCATCTTGGATCCAGATGGAACGCAGGCTGAAACACATGACATGAAGATAGCTCCTACTCAGAAAGCTCTTATTCAGACCACAGCTCTGATCAGACCCCAGCTCTGATCAGACCCTCTCTTCACAGTGGGGGCGCAGGCAGGCTCAGGAGGGATCAGTTAGGGCGCAAGAAGGCGGGCAGCCAATATCTTCAACTGGTTTAGCCAACAAAATAGTCAGTGGGTCCATAGAAATGGACACATCCGTTATTTCTTTTTTTAATAGATTGGATAACGATCCAATATTTCTATTGCCGGACACGTTCACCAAATGTGGACCATATCGCTTCTCTGCCCACAACCCCTCCAGCACAGATCAGACACCACAGGGTAGATTTGCTTCAGCCGCCATGGCGTGAGGTACGAATGAATAAAATTTTATATATATTTTCTTTAGTTGCTGTGCATATGGAAGTTTTTGCAGCAAACTCCCATATATCCTCCCAATCATCCCTGTGAATTTCTATTTTCAAATCCGCTGCCCATTTGAGCATGCAGTCATGATCATGTGAATTGACCAAGGCCTCCAAACTGGCTTTTATTCTAGTTATCAAACCTTTTTGATAACTACCTCTCCTACATAGGCAGCAGAGATGTAGAGGAGCACAGCAGCGTTTCTTGGCAGCATACCAGCTAGTGGATCGCCAAAATGAGGGTAACTCCAAGCAGGGATGAGTATTAAAAGAGTACTTTAATGGTCAGTGCAAAACAGAACAATGGTAGGAGCGCACCTACGCGTTTCGTCCGTAAAGGACTCTCTCAAGGTGGATTATACTCTATGTCCCTGAACCTGGATCCATTATGGTATATGGAATTATCAGTATACTAATGAGCCATCTATGGTGATGCACCATAAACACCACTTACCTCTCCTACATAGTGCTTCAAAACTTGTGAAGGGAGTAAATTCTAATTTTGGGGACATTTTTGGAAAAAAATTCTGATCTGTAGATATTTAAACATACTAAGGTCTGGTGCCTCATACCTAGTTAGGAACTCTTGGAAACTAGAAAGTTTTCCTTTATGCACTAGGTCGGCAACTACTCTAATATGTTTAGCTTTAATTTGGTCGAATTGTTTATAATCACAGCCTGGGGGGAAATTGGGATTGTTAAAAAGCGGAGTGAGTTGCGAAACGGGAGACACAAGATTTAATTTGCCCTTAGACTTGCTCCAACTCTCCCAGGTAAATCTCGTCGGATCTAGCTCAAACATTTTGGCGTACACCTCCTTAGCCAGTGCCCATAGGGACACTGGCAGAGAAGACGTTCTAGCATATTGGGATTCTATAGCTAACCAACAATATTGTGTTGGATCAGCGTTCCACATCACCACCTGCCTTAGTTGGGCAGCTTGGTAGTATTTCGAGATATCTGGGACACCCAAACCTCCTCTTGTCTTTAAAGCCATCATCACCGATCTAGCTGTTCTAGGCCTTTTACCTTGCCAAATAAAATTAAATATTCTATTTGGGAAATTTTTCAGTTCGGATCCCGGTATCCGGACTGGGAGAGTCTGGAAATGATATAATAACCTAGGGAGTATATTCATCTTGACTGATACTATTCTCCCAATCCATGACACCTGATATCCTTCCCACTTTGCCAGATCCCTTTTAATCTTATCAAACAATGGTGGATAGTTGCCTTGATATAGGGAGTGGTAGTTCCTAGACACATTTACTCCCAGATATTTAATATGTGAGGAACTCCATCTGTAGCTGAAATTCAGTTTTGGTAATTTTATCTCTGGATCCGAAAGATTCAGATTAAAAGACTGTGACTTGTCGCTGTTCATTTTATATCCAGAGATTTTTCCAAAGTCTGATAGCGCCTTTTGGAGGTTGGGTAAAGAAGTCTGAGGGCTTGCTAAAGTCAGAATAATATCGTCTGCGAATAATGAGATTTTATCATTTGTTTTCCCAATCACTATATACAATGTATATTACTATTTGCTCTTATTTTAGCAGCCAATGGCTCAATCGTTAGAGCGAAGAGAGGAGGAGATAATGGGTACCCTTGTCTCGTACCATTTAAAAAAAAAAAATTCCCCAAACATTTTTATTAGGCATAATCATCTTTACAGACATTGGTTTTACATTATCAGTGTTGGCCTAATACAGTTGTATTTTCCTTGTTCATGTGGGGGGAGAGAGAAAGAAAGGAAAGATCCCCTAAGGCCACGTCATGGTCTCTGGGGTGTGGAAAAAGAAAGAGAGGAGGGGGGGGGGGGGAGAGAGGGAGTTATTCCACCCTCGTCCGGCCGGGTCCCGGCATCCATCCTTCACGGCTCTACTGTGGTTCAGATCCGTCTGGGGTTGTATCCTGATTTGGTTCGGATTAATGGGTTAACCAGGGTTCCCAGATTTTATAGAAACCTTCAGTTGAGCAGTTCAAGAAGGCCGTGAGTTTTTCCAAACTCATAACATCGTTAACTCTTTTTTTCACTAGCTGTTTGGTGGGGGGCGCTATCTTCTTCCAAGAGTATGCGACTGAACACCTTGCTGCTGTTAGAATAAAGGAGATTAATTTCCATACTGGGCGATCGATGTCCTCTATCGGCCTGCCCAGTAGGAAGGTCAGTGGATCTATAGGAATTGTGAGGCCTGTGACCTCTTTTATCAAATCTTGTACCGTAAGCCAGTATTTCTGAATTTCTGGACATGACCACCAGATATGGGCCATGTCCCCTCTATGTCCACAGCCTCTCCAGCATAGATCTGAGGCCAGAGGGTAGATTTGTTTTAACCTCACTGGGGTAAGATACCAATGATACATTATTTTATAGATGTTTTCCTTCACCGTGGTACAGATGGAAGTTCCTGAGGCTGCGTCTCATATTTCCTCCCAGTCCTCTCTGTCAATAACTATGTCCAATTCCGCTTCCCATTTAAGCATATAGTCGTGAGCGGTAGAGTTCACCGGATTCTCCATGCCGGCATATATTTGTGTTATTAGACCTTTTTGATGTACTCCTTCGCGACAGAGTTTCTCAAATTTTGTGAGAGGGGGGAATTTCAATGATGGGGACATTTTTTGTAGAAAGTGTCGAATTTGGAGAAACTTAAATGTATCCAGGTGGGGTAATTTTAATTTGGTTCGCAATTCTTGGAGACTCAGGAACTGTCCATCGCTCAGCAGGTCCGCGATCGCTCTGATCCCCATTGTTTTAAATAGGTCGAATTGTCGGGTTTCACACCCTGGTGGGAATTTAGGGTTGTCAAATATTGGAATGAGCTGAGAGCAAGGGGACGAGAGTAAGAATTTAGTTTTAGTTTTTGCCCATATGTCCCAAGTATGTTTCATTGCCCCCAGCCCGAATTTGGGCGCCATGTCATTTCCCCTGTCACCGCTCCAGAGAAAAGCTGGTAGAGAAGGCGTTCTGGAGTAATGAGATTCAATTGCTAGCCAACATAGCTTGTCTGGGTCCGAGTTCCACATTACCACCTGTTTTAATTGGGCAGCTTGGTAATGTCTATTAATGTCTGGGACCCCCAGTCCTCCTTTTGTCCTAGACGCCATAAGAACCGACCTAGCTACCCGGGGTCTCCTTCCGTTCCAAATAAATTGGAGGATTTTATTTTGGATAGTTTTTAATTCAGAACCAGGGACATGGATCGGGAGCGTCTGGAAATAATATAATAATCGGGGGAGTATATTCATTTTAACTGAGATCATTCTCCCGATCCATGAGATCTGGTATTTTTCCCATTTATCCAGATCTTTTTTAATTTTCCTAAATAGGTTGGGATAATTATTTTGGTAAAGGGAGCAATAGTGCCTCGATACATGTACTCCCAGGTATTTGATGTATATAGGGCTCCACTTATAATTAAAGTTTGATTTCAATGTCCGCATCTCTGGTTCTGATAGATTTAAGTTGAGGGCTTCTGACTTATCACTGTTAATTTTGTATCCTGATATTTTGCCAAATTCCTTTAATTCTTTGTGTAAGTTGGGAAGGGAGATCTGGGGCTGCGTTAATGTTAATATGATATCGTCTGCGAACAATGAGACTTTATAGTTTATTCCGCCAATTGGTACCCCCTGTATATTTATATTGTCTCGTATTTTAGACGCTAGTGGTTCGATTGTTAGGGCGAAGAGGAGAGGGGACAAAAGGCATCCCTGTCTCGTTCCATTTTTCATTTCAAATTTTTTTGCTGTACCCCCCGGGAGTTTCACCACTGCAGACGGGCAGCAGTACAGCGCTCGGACTCCCGCTAGATACGCATCTTTTAAGCCGAATTTCTGCATTGTTTTGTCAAGAAATAGCCAATCAATTCTATCGAACGTCTTCTCTGCGTCCAGGCTTAACAGAACCGCTTTGGTAGCTGTGAGGTGGGCATGATCAACTATATTTATAATTTTGCGGGTGTTGTCTGAGGCTTGTCTGCCAGATACAAACCCCACCTGGTCATTGTGAATTAATCTCGGTAGGATGGGATTCAGTCTATTTGCCAGGATTTTGCTGTATAGCTTAAGATCGTTATTTAGTAGGGAGATTAGTCGGTAGCTCCCACATAGCAGTGGGTCCCTACCCTCTTTGTGGATGATGGCGAGATTGGCCTGGGTCATTGATGGGGGGATTGGGCTGCCCTCCATGAATGAATTGAATAAGCTGAGTAGGTGTTTAGTTAGGATCGGGGAGAATCTTTTGTAATAAACATTGGAGAAGCCGTCGGGGCCAGGGGCTTTTGAGATATTTTTTTTTGTTTCAATTTTTTTATTGTGTTATCAGGGTACACAACAGATAGTAAACTTTGTTGTACATAGATTGGATAAACATTGATATTTGCATATATTAATAAAAACATCCGTATTCCGTTTTCTTTATTCAGATAGGTGTTTATCTAAATGTTTGTATGTCTGAATGCTCGTACGTTTCTGCTGTTATGGTTCTAACTAGGAAGCTGCCGCTTCCGTGTGTCCTGTTTTTAGTAGTATAGTAGAGAAAAGAAAAGGTGGAGAGCAGAGAAAGAGAGAGGAGAGAAAAAAGAAGGGAGATAAGGGGGGGGGAGAGGTGCTGCGGGATGGCGTCCAGTTTTGTATATATCCTGCCTTTTCCTTTAGGAATTTATTATGTACCTGACCAAATTTCCCATGTCTTATGGAACTTAAAACCAGAGACATAACATAAAACACAGACAAAGCTCAGTGCACATCCAGAAAAACTTATATACGGTACAGTGCCTAAATATACATGTATAAATAACTAATAAATAAAATGGTCTTTTAGTTTAACATTTTGGCCAAATTGTTGTAAGCCCTTGAGCCAAACTTCACGGCAGACCACGTTCAAGGGTCCCTACACTAATATAAATTCTTAATAACCTGTGCATTGCCAGGAAGAATGATTTATAATAAATCTGTCAATATGAGTTGCAAAAGTTCTAAGTCTGATTGAAGCTTTTATTAACCTGTACATTACCAGGAAAAGCACTCTGTAATAGATTTGTCACAATCACACTGCATGCAGGCAAGTTCCCCTGATAGTTGGAGATGCCATGGAGTGAGCTTTTAACCATTTAAATGTGGGAGGGAGTGAGCTTCAATTGGATAGGAGGTTGCCACCCTCCAAAACAGCCAAAGACAGATTTATTATAGTTGAGTTTGGCTCAAGGGCTTACAACAATTTGGCCAAAATGTTAAACTAAAAGACCATTTTATTTATTAGTTATTTATACATGTATATTTAGGCACTGTACCGTATATAAGTTTTTCTGGATGTGCACTGAGCTTTGTCTGTGTTTTATGTTATGTCTCTGGTTTTAAATATAAATTGCCATGCTCAGTAGCACTCCTCTGTGAAACTTATATGCTTATATATATGTTGGGGGTATTTTGGGGGTTCAATTTGAGCTTGTAGGTGTTCTGTATGTTTTCTTATGGAACTTATCCATCTTTTGGGTCAGTTTTGCCGTAAGAAGTTCCATTGTCTTTATTTCTCGCATTCTGCGGAGTACGGTCTGTTTAGCAGGGGCATTCACCTTCTTCCACGCTGCAGCAACGGAACAACGTGCCGCCGTGAGCACATGGCTCACCATCTTACTCTCTGCTGTGTCTAATTCGTCAATTGGCTTGGCCAGCACAATGGTCAGCGGGTCCACCTCAATCTCTACCCCCAGGTACTCTCGGATTAGTGTTTGAATCATGACCCAGAACACCTGAGTCTTGGGGCAGTTCCACCAGATATGAGCCATGTCTCCTCTTTGCCCGCAACCCCTCCAACACAAATCTGGGGTCCCGGGGAAGATCTGGCTCAACCTATTCGGGGTTAGGTACCAGTAAAATATAATTTTATAGATGTTCTCTTTAATGGTAGTACAAATCGATGTTTTGGATGCTGCCTCCCAGATATCCTCCCAGTCTTCTCTATCAATCTCTATATTTAAATCCTCCGCCCATTTGGACATATACCTGTGTTGGGAACAGCCTGTTGATCGCGCCAGACCCAGATATATTTCCCAGATCAATCCTTTAGCATAGTACCCTTTCCTGCACAGTCGTTCAAAATTTGTTAGCTGCTGGAAAGCCTTATCTTTGGATACTGTTTGCAGGTAGTGCCTGATTTGTAAAAAGCCAAATATTGGGAGGTTTGTCGTTTGATATTTTTTTTCCAGTTCTTGGGTCAGCAAGAGCCTACCTTGCCCAGAGAAATCCTCTGCTATCATCATCTTCAGCTGTTTAAATTTACTGAGTCTCTGTGGGAACCCGCCGGGGGGAAATTCTGGGTTATCGAATATGGGTGTTAATAGGGAGGGGTGAGCCGTCAAGCCATATTTGTCTTTACTTTTGGTCCATACTCTCCATGTACATTTCATTGCTCCCAGTTTTAATGTTTCCGAGAGGATCTCTCTACCCCGCACAGTCCACAGGGTGGCCGGGAGTGAGAGGGGTCTCGCGTAGGAAAACTCTATCCCTGTCCAACAGCTTGTAGTTGGGTCATTGTTCCACATTATCACTTGTTTCAGTTGGGCCGCCAAATAATATTTAATGATATCTGGGACTGCCAAGCCTCCACATTCTTTTGGTGCTAACATTATGGTTCTAGCTACTCTTGGTCTTTTGTTTTGCCAAATGAATTGAAAAATTCTGTTTTGTATATTCTTTAATTCCGACATTGGGATATCAATTGGGAGAGTCTGGAAGTAATACAGAAGTCTTGGCAGGATATTCATTTTGACCGTAGCTATTCTGCCTAACCAAGATATCTGGTATTCATTCCAGCTCTGTAAGTCTTTTTTTAGCCTCTCAAATAGGGGCGGATAGTTATATTGATATAGTGATTTGTACTCCCGTGTTATTTGGATTCCCAAGTATTTGATTTTCGTGGAACTCCACTTATAATTAAAATTTAATTGTAGCAGTTTGGCCTCGGGATTAGGTAGAGATACATTTAATGCTTCCGACTTATCCATATTGATTTTATACCCCGAGATTTTGCTAAATGTATCTAATTGTGAATGTAAATTCGGGAGTGAAGTCAAGGGGTTGGCTAGAGTTAGGATAATGTCGTCAGCAAAAAGGGATATCTTGTAATCCGTATCTCCAATTGTAATGCCACTTATGTTGTTGTCCTCTCTGATTGTTGTTGCCAAGGGTTCTATAGAGAGGGCAAACAGAAGTGGAGACAAGGGACATCCCTGTCTAGTACCATTCCTAATGTTTATAGGGTTCGAGTTTCCTCCTGGGAGTTTCACTACAGCCGTGGGAGTTTTATAGAGGGCTCTAACCCCCTCAAGATATGGGCCCTTAAATCCGAATTTAATTAATGTTTGGTCTAAAAATTCCCATCTGATCCTGTCAAACGCCTTTTCCGCGTCTAAACGTAACAGGATGGCTTTCGTGGATGAGAGATGTACATGGTCGATTATGTTTATAATTTTTCTCGTATTATCTGAGGCTTGTCTGCCTGAAATAAATACGACTTGGTCCTTGTGGATCAGGCCTGGGAGAATGGGAGTTAGTCTGTTAGCTAGGATTTTGCTATAAAGTTTTAGGTCCGAATTAAGGAGGGCTATGGGGCGATAATTACCACACTGTAGTGGGTCTCTCCCTTCCTTTGGTATGAGTGCCAAATTCGCTCTAGACATAGAAGCGGGGATAGCCGTTCCCTCCAGAAACTCATTAAACATATCCAGGAGATGTGGTGCCAAGATCAATTTAAATTTTTTATAGTATTGATTGGAAAACCCATCCGGGCCTGGCGTTTTACTAGGTTTTAGTTGTGAGATGGCTTCTAGTAAATCATCCTGCGCGATTTCTTTATTTAGCTCTAGCAAGTCAGCTTCTGAAAGGCTTGGAAGGTTACATGACGCTAGGTACTTAGTAATAGCTTCTGCATTTGAGGAGCTGTTTTGGGGGAAGTTCAAATTATATAGTTTGGAGTAGAAGTCTGAGAATGTGGCCGTTATCTGTTTTTCGCAATATGTTTTGATTCCCGTCTTTGTTTGTATGACGGATATTTGGGATTTGGTTCTCAGACCTCTTAATTTAGATGCTAATAACCGGTCGGCCTTATTTCCTTTGTCATAATATTTCTGCTTCGTCCACCTCAGCGCCCTCTCCACTTCATCTATTTGTATCTGCCTGAAATCAGATCTAGCCTTGTCCAGTACTTTGCGTACTGCTGCGGCCAAGTTTATTCGAGCATTTGCCCGTTCTTGGCCGCAGCAGTAGCCTGGCGCACGCCCGAGGGTGACGGGCGCGCGCCGAAGCAGTGGAAGAGCGCCCTCCGATCGGGGCGCTCTCCCTACCGCTGCCGGGTCCGCCGGGTCCCCCGGAACCCCCTGCCGCCGTCCCCCACATCGCGGGACACCAGGGCTCCCTCGGGGAGCCCTGGACGCGCGTGCAGGGGGCGCAGGCTCCCGAAGACGCGTGACCGCGCGTCTATGACGCGCGGCACGCCGAGGGGCGGCCACTAGCAAGCCGGGAAATCTCCCGGCTTGCGGATCTGGCCGATGCGCAATAAAGCGTGTCGGTAGTGTAGTTGTTTTGAGGGATTAGCTTTATGTTTATGTTCTAGGAGTTTAACTTTCTCCGCTAATTCGTCGTACAATTTCTGTTTTTGCTTTTTCTTATATGATGCTATGGAAATTATATTCCCTCGAATCGTGGCCGTATGGGCCTCCCATAGCATCGCTGATGACTTTACAGAGCCCTTGTTCAGCGCAAAATATTCTCTGAGCTTTTGCTTAATCTCTATCTCTACATCTATTTGGTTTAACAGAATCGTTTAGTTTCCAATTATATTGATTATATTTATAGAAGGGGAGGGAGAGCGTCAGCGAGACCGGAGCGTGGTCCGACCATGTTATAGAACCTATGTCCGACTGGGAGGTTGCCTGAAAGATATCTTTAGTACCCAGAAAATAATCAATCCTTGAATAGGTCTGGTGCGGGGGAGAAAAATACGAATAGTCCCTCTGGCCCTGATGCTGCGCCCGCCAAATATCTATCAGCGAAAACTCTTTCAGTATGTTCTGAAACCTTTTGGCATTTGTGGTCGTAATGCGTGGGTGGGGAGTACCCAGTGGGCTTGTCCTATCTTGATCAGGTGCTACAACCATATTAAAATCTCCTGCTATCAATAGCGTAGTTCTAGGTTGGGGGGCTAGCTTGTCACATAGATCTCTCAAAAAGTCAGCTTGACCCTCATTTGGGGCGTATATATTAACAAGGGTAATCTCCACATCTGATAGTGTGCCTTGCAGAATGAGGAATCTACCTTCTGGGTCTACGGTCTGTTTTTGAAGTGTGAATTTGACATTTTGTCTAAATAAGATGGCTACCCCTTTTTTTTTAGTGGAGCAGGATGCATAATATGCCTGGGGGTAGTATCTCTGAAAGGTGTTAGGGGGCGATATCGTATTAAAGTGCGTTTCTTGTAAGAATAGCACATCTCCTTTTGTTTTTTTTAATTCTTGTAAGGCGAGCTTTCTTTTGATTGCTGAGTTAAGTCCCCTAACATTTAGGGACACTAGTTTAAGTGTTGTATTTGGAGCCATTTTCGGAGCCATCCAGCAAACAGCTCCAGGGCTTTCCGGATACAGTCGGGTCCCCTCTTTCCCATAAGCTTTAGGCTCTGCGTTCAAATCCTTTCACCAGGTCAAAGGGGTCTCCACTTCTTTGCTGCGCTGGGATGTGTAGATCCTTGTAGCTCCAGGGGCATGCGCCCTCTTTGTGGACAGGTAGGTATGTGTTCCCCGCCGGGGGCAGACAAGCGTTCCTCATCTCGTATGTGTCTCAGAAGCTCGTAAGGGGGGGGGGCAATAGGTCGTCCAAACATATAAATTTTGCCGGGAGTAGTCTTTTCCTCTCCAGGTGACATTTCTCAGTCCTCACCTGCCTGGTTACGTTGGGTGGCTATTCTCTGAGAGGAGCGTGGTCCCCTCTCTGTTGGCCTGTGATCTGGGTCTCCGTCCGTATCTTCAGGGGCAATTCCACCTCCATTCTTGTGGGGGACACGAGCCCCTTTAGGAATCTTGGTATCTCTTCCGGGTAGGAAAGGGTGTGGAATTTGCCTCCAGCCTGGGCCACAATTTTAAAAGGGAATCCCCAGCGATATTTAATCTTGTTGTCCCTTAATTTTAGTGTGAGGGGTCTGAGCTCTCTCCTGCGGTCTACTGTACGTTTTGAGAGATCACTGTATATCTCAATATGTACATTCCGGAACTGGATGTGTCCTTTCTCCCTGCTCGCCGTCAGTATTTTCTCCTTTGTGGAGTAATAATGGAACCTGACCAGTATATCTCTGGTCCTCTTGGGGTCCGTGGACCTAGGTCCGAGGGCCCTATGGGCTCTGTCCATCTCTAGCTTTTAAGGAGTTAGGTCAGGTACCAGATGAATAAAGAGGTCTGATAGGTATGTGTGCAGCTGTTCAGTCTCCACTGTTTCTGGGACATACCTCAGTCTCAATTTCTGCCGCCGATCGCGGTTTTCCTGGTCCTCGGCACTTTCCTTGAGCCCTCTGATCTCCCAGTGCAGGCGGTTGATCTCGTCCTCCGCGGAGGACTGAGCCTGCTCCAGTGTTTCCACTGTGTTTGCCAGCCCATCTGTTTTGGCCATTAGGAGAATCTAGTCCGCCCTTAGGGTGTTAATGGCTTTACCCAAATCATCCCGAAACTCCTTCCTCATTCTGGTGAAGAGGTTTTCTAAATATGTTTTGTTCACATCTATGTTTTCAATTTCCTGCTCGTGCGCCCCGCTCGGGCCCTCCCGCGTGTCGGCTGAGCCGCCATCTTGGGAGGTCTCGCAACTCCCCGCGGTCCGCTGGCTTTGTGGGAAGTAGCTCGTCACTGACTGCTGAGCTGCCTTCTTATTTTTGCCGCTCATGCTGGCTACCTTCCCCTCCGCTTGTATGTATTTATTGGGGGGGTTTAGATGTAGAGATGCCGCAGGAACTGTGGGGTCTTTTTAGTGCAGTAGGATAGGATTGTTTGTTTAGTACAGCTTGTCTGGGTAGATATGGGGTTATTGGACCCAGGGGTTCTGGCCTTAGGGCTGTGTTTCTGACCTGCAGGTCGTTCTCTCTGAGGCACCTTTGTGTGGTGGTGGTGCTTCCACGTGGTGGTGCTCCCCCAAGATGGCCGCCTCCTCCCTCACCACGCTACTGAGGCCTATGGCTCCCATCACTAGTGGGTCCCCTCCCGGTGTTCTTCACTCCCAGCAGGGCCCTAGGTCAGGTTTGTACCTTTTATTTACGTGTGCCGTCCTGGGGGGGGGGAGCTGGACCCGTAACGGGGGGTCTCCGCTCGCGCCTTTCCTCACGGCCTCAGGCGGCCACAGCGGGCGCTTCTCTTACCCCACAGGGGGTCGGGGGTTCCGTCCCCGATCACCGCTGATTCCCCTCTATTCTTGGCTCCTCGGGGCGCGCGGAGTCCCGTCGCCTCTCGTCTCCGGAGTCTCTCCGTCAGATTTGAATTTTGCGGGCTGCAGAGGGGAAAGTCCCGCACCGGGGGCAGGGGGTCTCCGACACAGCTCTCCGGGACGCCGGAGCCAGCCACTTCGGAGCCCAGCTAGTCACCGGAGCAAAGTCTTTGGGGGTTCACTTAGGGATTCCCCCGCTTCTCCTGATTATTTTATTATTTAATATGCTTCGTTAGTGCTATTCATTCAGAGGGGGTCGGGAGCATCTCTTTCAAGCTGCCATTCCCCTTGACGTCACCGGAAGTCTCCGGCTTTTGAGATTTTTAATGTTTTTATTGCGTCCGCCAGCTCTTTTTGGGTAATTTTTGCGTTAAGCATTTGATTCTCCTCCTCTGTCAGTGTTGGTAGGAGGCAATCGGACAGGTAATTACTAATAGGTTCAGTGGCTGGTGTCCCCGTGTTCCCACCCTGAGCCTTGAGGTTATAAAGTTTAATATAAAATGCGGTAAATTCCTCCGCTATTTTCTGTTCGTTATAGATTATTTCTCACGATTAATTTTTTATCGCTGTGATCTGGGAACGCTTCTGTATACCTCTTAGTTTGCTCGCCAAAAGTCTGTCAGCCTTATTGCCCTTGTCATAGTATTTCTGACAAGTCCATGTAAGAGCTTTTTCTACTTCTTCCATTTGGGCTTGTTTTAGCTCATTCCTGGCTGCGGTCAAGGTTTTATAAATCTTTTTCGAGGGGTTGGGTTTGTGCTGTTGTTCCAGCTTAATTATTTTAGTTGTAACAACTAGTGACATACCGCTCACCTCAATATTGAATACCAACTCTATGATAGGGATGACAGACATACATATATAAGGAGACAAAGGATGCTCCTAAAAAGATCCCACTTTAATGCACAGCAAAGCCGAAAATAGTCCACAGGTATAGTAACCCACTAGAGTAATGGTAAGGCTATAAGGGTACAATTAAGTAACCGCTCCCAACACTGTGGGAGGACAATTACCACTAAAATGCCCTAGGGCAAAAATAATAAATGATTTATTGATATTCAGAAGTCGACGCAGTAACACACACTCAAAATAACCATAAAAACAATTAAAACATAAATCACGGGTGAGGCAGGGTAAGGGGATATTATTATAAGATGAATTCCCAAATATTAGTGTATGTCCCCTTACCAGTACCAGGTGGTAGTGTGAGACACAATGGTAAATACAAATGATAGGCAATAGAGAATGCTAGAGCCTCTGGTCTCAGGGTATGGTGGAGGTTGCACTAATCATTGCATGCTGTGATTGATCTGCTCAGTATCAATAGTTGGATATCACACTGACAGTAGGTAGTGATGCATGCAGAGTAGTGAATGCAAATAAATGTGCCACTGTCATATATCACAAAACCTATATAGGTACTAGGTCACATGATCAATGATTCAGTAAATCATTAGTGCACATTATACCACATTATATAAATGAACCGCGGCATGTGCATCAAAAACCGGACCTGATATATGCATAAACTACCTCTGCTAGGCAGTTAACAACTCGAACAACCCCACACAAACTACCAGGAACAGTCTCACCCGTGACTCCTCCTACACGACGTCAACGTGGTGACGTCATGCCGACGATCGTTTCGCGCATAAGGGGCTGGCGCTTTCTCAAGGTTCAGCCTCACCCGTGATTTATGTTTTAATTGTTTTTATGGTTATTTTGAGTGTGTGTTACTGCGTCGACTTCTGAATATCAATAAATCATTTATTATTTTTGCCCTAGGGCATTTTAGTGGTAATTGTCCTCCCACAGTGTTGGGAGCGGTTACTTAATTGTACCCTTATAGCCTTACCATTACTCTAGTGGGTTACTATACCTGTGGACTATTTTCGGCTTTGCTGTGCATTAAAGTGGGATCTTTTTAGGAGCATCCTTTGTCTCCTTATATATGTATAATTATTTTAGTTGTCAGATCTGTTATTAATTTCACCTTGGCCTTTCTGTGGGATGCAATTGAAATAAAAGTTCCCCTAATTGCTGCCCTATGGGCTTCCCACAGAACCGCCGGAGAGTCTACTATGCCCCAGATGAGAGCGAAGTACTCCCTAAGAGCCTTTTTAATTTCTTTTTCTACCTCCGGGTGGTTCAGTAGGGAGTCGTTCAGCTTCCAAGTGTAGGCGGTTAATTTATGAAATGGGGTGGATAGGGTTAATGTGATGGGGGCGTGATCTGACCATGTAATGGGGCCTAAGTCCGAATTTGTGCAGGCTTCCAGGATATATTTGGTAGCAAAAAAATAGTCTATACGAGAGTATGACTGGTGGGGTGCGGAATAGAATGTGTAATCTTTTTGGCCCTGGTGTTGGATTCTCCAGATGTCCATTAAGGAATATTCCTTGGTGATTGTTTTAAATTGTTTCTCCATCCTCTGAGGTGGAGCTCTGTGTTGGCCTGAGGTTCTGTCCTCCGCAGAGTTTATGGCCATATTAAAGTCTCCGCCCACAATCAACGAAGATAGGTAGGCAGGGTCAACCTTTTCTAACACTGCTTTCAGGAATTCCGTTTGATTATCATTTGGCGCGTAGATGTTGATCAGAGCGACCGGCGAGCCAGCCAGTGAGCAATATACCATTAGAAATCTACCCTCTGGGTCTGAAGTGGTTTTGGTGATATTGAATGGGGTTCCTTGTCGGAGCAGGATCGCTACTCCCCACTTTTTACTGTTAAATGACGAGAAGAAACTCGTAGGGAATCCATTGCTAATCAATTTGGGCAGCTCTTGGGATGTAAAGTGCGTCTCTTGGAGGAAGATGATATCTCCCTTGGACTTTTTCAGCTCTTGGAGCGCCAGTCGTCTTTTTCTATTATTATTCAGGCCCTTTACGTTTAGTGATACAAGTTTAATTGCGGACTGACTAAACTCTCTCACCCAAATGGCTAGTGTCCATCGGGGTCTCGCCCTTCCCACCGGGGAGATCCTGGTTCGTTGGTTCAGAGAACCTTTTTAACGCTTCTTGATGGTGCTGTTTGAGTATGGGTGTCAGGCCCGCCCGACGAGGGGTTGGGTGGGAGGAGGGCAGGGAAGGTCAAGAGGGGGGGGGGAATAGGCTGCCGGGACAGGGTCAGCAGCAAGAGGCAAAGTGGGACGAGGTCAGCTAAGGACCTACAATAAGTACGGCCGGGATTGGCTACCGGCATTTGGGCTTAAGGCCCAATGGGGGGGGGAATCCGATGGTTCAGGCATGGGCGTGCAGGGAAGGTGCGGACCCTTGTACTTGCTTAGTGTAACCTCTACCTTAGTTTAAGAGGGGGGGGGGAGGGGGGGAAATGGGAGGGGGGGAAAGGGGTCAAAGGGACGCAGGTCCCGAAACGCGTCAGAGTTACTATGTACTCCTTTTGACCACTTAATAAACCTTTTTATATCCGATACTGGTTTGCAGCCCCCATTGTTTGCACGGTTGTGCTCCGCCACTGTACCCTATGGGACTACTCTCTGCAATTACGTCTGGCATGACGCACCCACTAATCAAGGACTGAGCTGTGCTTCAAGGGAGTTCCTCACATTGATCGTTTGATTGGTATGTACTTTTGTTTTGCTGGGGGTCTATACAGGACCTTTATGGTATATATAGAGATCTGTGTTAGCCGTCCAGCGTAACTAGTACACTCCTATGTTTATATCATCCTAATGAGTCTCCTTAGCTCTTATACATGCTCTAATGCCTTGGTTACATATTTTATTACTCTGAATATGCATGTATGTTCCTAGGACAGCAGAGCCCTGAATATTGAGATAATATCCCTCACCCACTACGGTCAAGCTTATAGGTTTTGGACATGGGGAAGGCGTGGGGAGGGGAGGGAAAACTCCTAGCATAGCCATAACATGGAGATCTTTCTGACAATCCTTAAAACCAGTGTAATAAACGTGAGAACAACTCTTAACAAGCTCAGTACATGAAAAGCATTATAACCTCTCTTTTTGTCAGTCGGTCAAGCTTATAGGTTTTGGACCTGGGAAAAGGGGGGGAGATGGGGGTGGGGTGGGGAGATAGGGGGGAGGGGGAGACCTGGGTTGACAGGTAACACAACAGCACATTGCATTAATGTTTTTAGGTATCATGCTGAACATAAACGGAATACTTCCTACGCTTGCTGGTCGGGGAAGAGGGGGGGAGGGATGGGGCTCTTACATTTAGTGAAGTTAATATCCGAGGATCCTTATGACATTTCTATTTGATCTATGTGGCCCGCCGTGTGCCTTCCTCAGAGGGTTTGACAACGTATTTTATTACTGCAGGCAGCATCATTAGTATGGGGCCGTGCGGCCATATCTTCTGCGGCGGAAGGGCAGGCTTATGGTCTTTGGAGCGTGAGGGGGGGAGGGGGAAGGGGGGGAGAGAAAAGGGAGTACATTATATTATAACACATACAACTTTTCTCAACTTCAACATTCATCAACTGAGGAACAGGTTTTTTTTTTTTTTACATAACTCAACTGTGGCATAGGGACGGCTTAGCACTAGATCCATGTGGCCAGCTAATCTAGACTGCCAGTTACTGTAATAGTGTCACTGCCGCTGCTTCCATTATCGAAGTCATTTGGGCTTCCTGTCTTGTGCAGGGCTCATTAGGCAGCTTCCCAGTTAACTAGTATTTCCTAGTCCGGGGGGTGGGGAGGGTAGCAACAGTCGTGCGAACCAAGCCTGGGGTCCATAGTCCTGTACCCGGGCCTTAGACAGATTAAATTTTGCTACTTACAGTTAGTAGATTGCAGTTCTGTTGTCGGAGCATCGCGCTCCCCTCCTATTCCCCCCGCCAACCCCTAAAGCCCAGCCGGACCTCAGCACTCTTCAACTGCCATTCGGTCAGCGTCAAAAGTTATAGTAGCTTCAGCTGTGGGTTGCCTCCGATCGTCAGGGGTCGGATTCAGAAGCTATGTGTCTGGTGTGGTTCTTGAGCCGTCATGTGCTCCCGTCTTCGCTGTGGACTACGGTGCTTCTCATCTGTTCTTAGACTGCCTTGGCGCCGCCGTTCTCCTCGCGGGACGGGTGCTGCATGGTTCCGCGTCCTCCCGGTGTGGTGGGTCTTGTAGTTGCTCCGTTGTCCAGGAAAGCGGCGGGGTCAGACCCAGGGCTTTCACGAATGGGGCCATGTCCTCAGGGCGGCGGATGGTTAGGAATTTGCCGTCATAGCTTACCGTAAGCTTGAACGGAAAGCCCCAGCGGTACTTCACCTCCTCCCGGAGGAATGAGGTCAAGGGCTTCATTTCTCTCCTTCGGTCGACTGTTATCCGTGACAGGTCGTTGAAAATTTGGAGAGTTTCATTTTGGAAAGGTAGTGACTCTTTCCCTCTGCAGGCGGTGATGATCTTCTCCTTTACTGTATAGCTGTGTAATCTTATGATTACATCGCGTCGCCGGTTGGGATCTTCTGATCTGGGAGCTACCGCCCGGTGGGCCCTATCCATCTCTAGGTCCATGTCCTCTAGCGGGCCACAGAGCGATGTGAACAGTTCCGCAAGATAGGGACGAAGCTGGCCAGGTAAGACCGTCTCCGGTACATTTCTTATGCGCAGATTCTGGCGCCTGTCCCTATTTTCTTGGTCTTCCTGCCCGTCTTTGAGACGGGAGATCTCCTCTCCTAGACGGATGATTTCTTCCTCGGCTGCTCTTGCCAGGGACTCCTCCAGTCCACCTTCCAGAGTAGTTGTCCTCTCTGTTAGGCCAGACATCTCCTGTTTAATTTCCGCTACTGCTGCTTTGATTTCTGCCTGCAGGGATGTTTGGAGCTTGACATGCATGGTGGAGAATAGGCTCTCCAGGTAGGATCGGGTGATCGGTTCCTCTATCTCCATTTCAAGAGTTGCATGGGCTTTCGTACCCATATTTAGAGCTGCTTGCGGCTCTTGTGAGCCTCGTGGTCCGCCACCCTCTTGGTTTGCTGGACTCTTCTGTGTCGGGGAGAAGAATCGTGACACCGCCGGTGCTGCGGGCTTCTTTGTGTGTTTGGACATGCTCCGATCTCTCCAAGTAATGGGGGTATGTTTTTGAGCCTTGAATTTCTGGTTTGGGAGCGTTATTTATTAAGTTTTAGCCGGTGGGTCTGCGGAGCTCCCCTCCTACACCCCCATTCCTGATGACATCATCGGAAACCCATCCCTTTAGCACATTTTTAATGGATCATCAAAATTCAGTATTGTCATAGACAACTTAGGATCTGGCTGTGTTTTTTTTTTTTTAGGGAAGCTGTGTCTTTAACTGAAACGGGAGGCGGCCATCTTGGATCCAGATGGAACGCAGGCTGAAACACATGACATGAAGATAGCTCCTACTCAGAAAGCTCTTATTCAGACCACAGCTCTGATCAGACCCTCTCTTCACAGTGGGGGCGCAGGCAGGCTCAGGAGGGATCAGGTAGGGCGCAAGAAGGCGGGCAGCCAATATCTTCAACTGGTTTAGCCAACAAAATAGTCAGTGGGTCCATAGAAATGGACACATCCGTTATTTCTTTTTTTAATAGATTGGATAACGATCCAATATTTCTATTGCCGGACACGTTCACCAAATGTGGACCATATCGCTTCTCTGCCCACAACCCCTCCAGCACAGATCAGACACCACAGGGTAGATTTGCTTCAGCCGCCATGGCGTGAGGTACCAATGAATAAAATTTTATATATATTTTCTTTAGTTGCTGTGCATATGGAAGTTTTTGCAGCAAACTCCCATATATCCTCCCAATCATCCCTGTGAATTTCTATTTTCAAATCCGCTGCCCATTTGAGCATGCAGTCATGATCATGTGAATTGACCAAGGCCTCCAAACTGGCTTTTATTCTAGTTATCAAACCTTTTTGATAACTACCTCTCCTACATAGGCAGCAGAGATGTAGAGGAGCACAGCAGCGTTTCTTGGCAGCATACCAGCTAGTGGATCGCCAAAATGAGGGTAACTCCAAGCAGGGATGAGTATTAAAAGAGTACTTTAATGGTCAGTGCAAAACAGAACAATGGTAAGAGCGCACCTACGCGTTTCGTCCGTAAAGGACTTTCTCAAGGTGGATTATACTCTATGTCCCTGAACCTGGATCCATTATGGTATATGGAATTATCAGTATACTAATGAGCCATCTATGGTGATGCACCATAAACACCACTTACCTCTCCTACATAGTGCTTCAAAACTTGTGAAGGGAGTAAATTCTAATTTTGGGGACATTTTTGGAAAAAAATTCTGATCTGTAGATATTTAAACATACTAAGGTCTGGTGCCTCATACCTAGTTAGGAACTCTTGGAAACTAGAAAGTTTTCCTTTATGCACTAGGTCGGCAACTACTCTAATATGTTTAGCTTTAATTTGGTCGAATTGTTTATAATCACAGCCTGGGGGGAAATTGGGATTGTTAAAAAGCGGAGTGAGTTGCGAAACGGGAGACACAAGATTTAATTTGCCCTTAGACTTGCTCCAACTCTCCCAGGTAAATCTCGTCGGATCTAGCTCAAACATTTTGGCGTACACCTCCTTAGCCAGTGCCCATAGGGACACTGGCAGAGAAGACGTTCTAGCATATTGGGATTCTATAGCTAACCAACAATATTGTGTTGGATCAGCGTTCCACATCACCACCTGCCTTAGTTGGGCAGCTTGGTAGTATTTCGAGATATCTGGGACACCCAAACCTCCTCTTGTCTTTAAAGCCATCATCACCGATCTAGCTGTTCTAGGCCTTTTACCTTGCCAAATAAAATTAAATATTCTATTTGGGAAATTTTTCAGTTCGGATCCCGGTATCCGGACTGGGAGAGTCTGGAAATGATATAATAACCTAGGGAGTATATTCATCTTGACTGATACTATTCTCCCAATCCATGACACCTGATATCCTTCCCACTTTGCCAGATCCCTTTTAATCTTATCAAACAATGGTGGATAGTTGCCTTGATATAGGGAGTGGTAGTTCCTAGACACATTTACTCCCAGATATTTAATATGTGAGGAACTCCATCTGTAGCTGAAATTCAGTTTTGGTAATTTTATCTCTGGATCCGAAAGATTCAGATTAAAAGACTGTGACTTGTCGCTGTTCATTTTATATCCAGAGATTTTTCCAAAGTCTGATAGCGCCTTTTGGAGGTTGGGAAAAGAAGTCTGAGGGCTTGCTAAAGTCAGAATAATATCGTCTGCGAATAATGAGATTTTATCATTTGTTTTCCCAATCACTATATACAATGTATATTACTATTTGCTCTTATTTTAGCAGCCAATGGCTCAATCGTTAGAGCGAAGAGAGGAGGAGATAATGGGTACCCTTGTCTCGTACCATTTTAAAAAAAAAATTTCCCCAAACATTTTTATTAGGCATAATCATCTTTACAGACATTGGTTTTACATTATCAGTGTTGGCCTAATACAGTTGTATTTTCCTTGTTCATGTGGGGGGAGAGAGAAAGAAAGGAAAGATCCCCTAAGCCCACGTCATGGTCTCTGGGGTGTGGAAAAAGAAAGAGAGGAAGGGGGGGGGGGAGAGAGGGAGTCATTCCACCCTCGTCCGGCCGGGTCCCGGCATCCATCCTTCACGGCTCTACTGTGGTTCAGATCCGTCTGGGGTTGTATCCTGATTTGGTTCGGATTAATGGGTTAACCAGGGTTCCCAGATTTTATAGAAACCTTCAGTTGAGCAGTTCAAGAAGGCCGTGAGTTTTTCCAAACTCATAACATCGTTAACTCTTTTTTTCACTAGCTGTTTGGTGGGGGGCGCTATCTTCTTCCAAGAGTATGCGACTGAACACCTTGCTGCTGTTAGAATAAAGGAGATTAATTTCCATACTGGGCGATCGATGTCCTCTATCGGCCTGCCCAGTAGGAAGGTCAGTGGATCTATAGGAATTGTGAGGCCTGTGACCTCTTTTATCAAATCTTGTACCGTAAGCCAGTATTTCTGAATTTCTGGACATGACCACCAGATATGGGCCATGTCCCCTCTATGTCCACAGCCTCTCCAGCATAGATCTGAGGCCAGAGGGTAGATTTGTTTTAACCTCACTGGGGTAAGATACCAATGATACATTATTTTATAGATGTTTTCCTTCACCGTGGTACAGATGGAAGTTCCTGAGGCTGCGTCTCATATTTCCTCCCAGTCCTCTCTGTCAATAACTATGTCCAATTCCGCTTCCCATTTAAGCATATAGTCGTGAGCGGTAGAGTTCACCGGATTCTCCATGCCGGCATATATTTGTGTTATTAGACCTTTTTGATGTACTCCTTCGCGACAGAGTTTCTCAAATTTTGTGAGAGGGGGGAATTTCAATGATGGGGACATTTTTTGTAGAAAGTGTCGAATTTGGAGAAACTTAAATGTATCCAGGTGGGGTAATTTTAATTTGGTTCGCAATTCTTGGAGACTCAGGAACTGTCCATCGCTCAGCAGGTCCGCGATCGCTCTGATCCCCATTGTTTTAAATAGGTCGAATTGTCGGGTTTCACACCCTGGTGGGAATTTAGGGTTGTCAAATATTGGAATGAGCTGAGAGCAAGGGGACGAGAGTAAGAATTTAGTTTTAGTTTTTGCCCATATGTCCCAAGTATGTTTCATTGCCCCCAGCCCGAATTTGGGCGCCATGTCATTTCCCCTGTCACCGCTCCAGAGAAAAGCTGGTAGAGAAGGCGTTCTGGAGTAATGAGATTCAATTGCTAGCCAACATAGCTTGTCTGGGTCCGAGTTCCACATTACCACCTGTTTTAATTGGGCAGCTTGGTAATGTCTATTAATGTCTGGGACCCCCAGTCCTCCTTTTGTCCTAGACGCCATAAGAACCGACCTAGCTACCCGGGGTCTCCTTCCGTTCCAAATAAATTGGAGGATTTTATTTTGGATAGTTTTTAATTCAGAACCAGGGACATGGATCGGGAGCGTCTGGAAATAATATAATAATCGGGGGAGTATATTCATTTTAACTGAAATCATTCTCCCGATCCATGAGATCTGGTATTTTTCCCATTTATCCAGATCTTTTTTAATTTTCCTAAATAGGTTGGGATAATTATTTTGGTAAAGGGAGCAATAGTGCCTCGATACATGTACTCCCAGGTATTTGATGTATATAGGGCTCCACTTATAATTAAAGTTTGATTTCAATGTCCGCATCTCTGGTTCTGATAGATTTAAGTTGAGGGCTTCTGACTTATCACTGTTAATTTTGTATCCTGATATTTTGCCAAATTCCTTTAATTCTTTGTGTAAGTTGGGAAGGGAGATCTGGGGCTGCGTTAATGTTAATATGATATCGTCTGCGAACAATGAGACTTTATAGTTTATTCCGCCAATTGGTACCCCCTGTATATTTATATTGTCTCGTATTTTAGACGCTAGTGGTTCGATTGTTAGGGCGAAGAGGAGAGGGGACAAAAGGCATCCCTGTCTCGTTCCATTTTTCATTTCAAATTTTTTTGCTGTACCCCCCGGGAGTTTCACCACTGCAGACGGGCAGCAGTACAGCGCTCGGACTCCCGCTAGATACGCATCTTTTAAGCCGAATTTCTGCATTGTTTTGTCAAGAAATAGCCAATCAATTCTATCGAACGTCTTCTCTGCGTCCAGGCTTAACAGAACCGCTTTGGTAGCTGTGAGGTGGGCATGATCAACTATATTTATAATTTTGCGGGTGTTGTCTGAGGCTTGTCTGCCAGATACAAACCCCACCTGGTCATTGTGAATTAATCTCGGTAGGATGGGATTCAGTCTATTTGCCAGGATTTTGCTGTATAGCTTAAGATCGTTATTTAGTAGGGAGATTAGTCGGTAGCTCCCACATAGCAGTGGGTCCCTACCCTCTTTGTGGATGATGGCGAGATTGGCCTGGGTCATTGATGGGGGGATTGGGCTGCCCTCCATGAATGAATTGAATAAGCTGAGTAGGTGTTTAGTTAGGATCGGGGAGAATCTTTTGTAATAAACATTGGAGAAGCCGTCGGGGCCAGGGGCTTTTGAGATATTTTTTTTTGTTTCAATTTTTTTATTGTGTTATCAGGGTACACAACAGATAGTAAACTTTGTTGTACATAGATTGGATAAACATTGATATTTGCATATATTAATAAAAACATCCGTATTCCGTTTTCTTTATTCAGATAGGTGTTTATCTAAATGTTTGTATGTCTGAATGCTCGTACGTTTCTGCTGTTATGGTTCTAACTAGGAAGCTGCCGCTTCCGTGTGTCCTGTTTTTAGTAGTATAGTAGAGAAAAGAAAAGGTGGAGAGCAGAGAAAGAGAGAGGAGAGAAAAAAGAAGGGAGATAAGGGGGGGGGAGAGGTGCTGCGGGATGGCGTCCAGTTTTGTATATATCCTGCCTTTTCCTTTAGGAATTTATTATGTACCTGACCAAATTTCCCATGTCTTATGGAACTTAAAACCAGAGACATAACATAAAACACAGACAAAGCTCAGTGCACATCCAGAAAAACTTATATACGGTACAGTGCCTAAATATACATGTATAAATAACTAATAAATAAAATGGTCTTTTAGTTTAACATTTTGGCCAAATTGTTGTAAGCCCTTGAGCCAAACTTCACGGCAGACCACGTTCAAGGGTCCCTACACTAATATAAATTCTTAATAACCTGTGCATTGCCAGGAAGAATGATTTATAATAAATCTGTCAATATGAGTTGCAAAAGTTCTAAGTCTGATTGAAGCTTTTATTAACCTGTACATTACCAGGAAAAGCACTCTGTAATAGATTTGTCACAATCACACTGCATGCAGGCAAGTTCCCCTGATAGTTGGAGATGCCATGGAGTGAGCTTTTAACCATTTAAATGTGGGAGGGAGTGAGCTTCAATTGGATAGGAGGTTGCCACCCTCCAAAACAGCCAAAGACAGATTTATTATAGTTGAGTTTGGCTCAAGGGCTTACAACAATTTGGCCAAAATGTTAAACTAAAAGACCATTTTATTTATTAGTTATTTATACATGTATATTTAGGCACTGTACCGTATATAAGTTTTTCTGGATGTGCACTGAGCTTTGTCTGTGTTTTATGTTATGTCTCTGGTTTTAAATATAAATTGCCATGCTCAGTAGCACTCCTCTGTGAAACTTATATGCTTATATATATGTTGGGGGTATTTTGGGGGTTCAATTTGAGCTTGTAGGTGTTCTGTATGTTTTCTTATGGAACTTATCCATCTTTTGGGTCAGTTTTGCCGTAAGAAGTTCCATTGTCTTTATTTCTCGCATTCTGCGGAGTACGGTCTGTTTAGCAGGGGCATTCACCTTCTTCCACGCTGCAGCAACGGAACAACGTGCCGCCGTGAGCACATGGCTCACCATCTTACTCTCTGCTGTGTCTAATTCGTCAATTGGCTTGGCCAGCACAATGGTCAGCGGGTCCACCTCAATCTCTACCCCCAGGTACTCTCGGATTAGTGTTTGAATCATGACCCAGAACACCTGAGTCTTGGGGCAGTTCCACCAGATATGAGCCATGTCTCCTCTTTGCCCGCAACCCCTCCAACACAAATCTGGGGTCCCGGGGAAGATCTGGCTCAACCTATTCGGGGTTAGGTACCAGTAAAATATAATTTTATAGATGTTCTCTTTAATGGTAGTACAAATCGATGTTTTGGATGCTGCCTCCCAGATATCCTCCCAGTCTTCTCTATCAATCTCTATATTTAAATCCTCCGCCCATTTGGACATATACCTGTGTTGGGAACAGCCTGTTGATCGCGCCAGACCCAGATATATTTCCCAGATCAATCCTTTAGCATAGTACCCTTTCCTGCACAGTCGTTCAAAATTTGTTAGCTGCTGGAAAGCCTTATCTTTGGATACTGTTTGCAGGTAGTGCCTGATTTGTAAAAAGCCAAATATTGGGAGGTTTGTCGTTTGATATTTTTTTTCCAGTTCTTGGGTCAGCAAGAGCCTACCTTGCCCAGAGAAATCCTCTGCTATCATCATCTTCAGCTGTTTAAATTTACTGAGTCTCTGTGGGAACCCGCCGGGGGGAAATTCTGGGTTATCGAATATGGGTGTTAATAGGGAGGGGTGAGCCGTCAAGCCATATTTGTCTTTACTTTTGGTCCATACTCTCCATGTACATTTCATTGCTCCCAGTTTTAATGTTTCCGAGAGGATCTCTCTACCCCGCACAGTCCACAGGGTGGCCGGGAGTGAGAGGGGTCTCGCGTAGGAAAACTCTATCCCTGTCCAACAGCTTGTAGTTGGGTCATTGTTCCACATTATCACTTGTTTCAGTTGGGCCGCCAAATAATATTTAATGATATCTGGGACTGCCAAGCCTCCACATTCTTTTGGTGCTAACATTATGGTTCTAGCTACTCTTGGTCTTTTGTTTTGCCAAATGAATTGAAAAATTCTGTTTTGTATATTCTTTAATTCCGACATTGGGATATCAATTGGGAGAGTCTGGAAGTAATACAGAAGTCTTGGCAGGATATTCATTTTGACCGTAGCTATTCTGCCTAACCAAGATATCTGGTATTCATTCCAGCTCTGTAAGTCTTTTTTTAGCCTCTCAAATAGGGGCGGATAGTTATATTGATATAGTGATTTGTACTCCCGTGTTATTTGGATTCCCAAGTATTTGATTTTCGTGGAACTCCACTTATAATTAAAATTTAATTGTAGCAGTTTGGCCTCGGGATTAGGTAGAGATACATTTAATGCTTCCGACTTATCCATATTGATTTTATACCCCGAGATTTTGCTAAATGTATCTAATTGTGAATGTAAATTCGGGAGTGAAGTCAAGGGGTTGGCTAGAGTTAGGATAATGTCGTCAGCAAAAAGGGATATCTTGTAATCCGTATCTCCAATTGTAATGCCACTTATGTTGTTGTCCTCTCTGATTGTTGTTGCCAAGGGTTCTATAGAGAGGGCAAACAGAAGTGGAGACAAGGGACATCCCTGTCTAGTACCATTCCTAATGTTTATAGGGTTCGAGTTTCCTCCTGGGAGTTTCACTACAGCCGTGGGAGTTTTATAGAGGGCTCTAACCCCCTCAAGATATGGGCCCTTAAATCCGAATTTAATTAATGTTTGGTCTAAAAATTCCCATCTGATCCTGTCAAACGCCTTTTCCGCGTCTAAACGTAACAGGATGGCTTTCGTGGATGAGAGATGTACATGGTCGATTATGTTTATAATTTTTCTCGTATTATCTGAGGCTTGTCTGCCTGAAATAAATACGACTTGGTCCTTGTGGATCAGGCCTGGGAGAATGGGAGTTAGTCTGTTAGCTAGGATTTTGCTATAAAGTTTTAGGTCCGAATTAAGGAGGGCTATGGGGCGATAATTACCACACTGTAGTGGGTCTCTCCCTTCCTTTGGTATGAGTGCCAAATTCGCTCTAGACATAGAAGCGGGGATAGCCGTTCCCTCCAGAAACTCATTAAACATATCCAGGAGATGTGGTGCCAAGATCAATTTAAATTTTTTATAGTATTGATTGGAAAACCCATCCGGGCCTGGCATTTTACTAGGTTTTAGTTGTGAGATGGCTTCTAGTAAATCATCCTGCGCGATTTCTTTATTTAGCTCTAGCAAGTCAGCTTCTGAAAGGCTTGGAAGGTTACATGACGCTAGGTACTTAGTAATAGCTTCTGCATTTGAGGAGCTGTTTTGGGGGAAGTTCAAATTATATAGTTTGGAGTAGAAGTCTGAGAATGTGGCCGTTATCTGTTTTTCGCAATATGTTTTGATTCCCGTCTTTGTTTGTATGACGGATATTTGGGATTTGGTTCTCAGACCTCTTAATTTAGATGCTAATAACCGGTCGGCCTTATTTCCTTTGTCATAATATTTCTGCTTCGTCCACCTCAGCGCCCTCTCCACTTCATCTATTTGTATCTGCCTGAAATCAGATCTAGCCTTGTCCAGTACTTTGCGTACTGCTGCGGCCAAGTTTATTCGAGCATTTGCCCGTTCTTGGCCGCAGCAGTAGCCTGGCGCACGCCCGAGGGTGACGGGCGCGCGCCGAAGCAGTGGAAGAGCGCCCTCCGATCGGGGCGCTCTCCCTACCGCTGCCGGGTCCGCCGGGTCCCCCGGAACCCCCTGCCGCCGTCCCCCACATCGCGGGACACCAGGGCTCCCTCGGGGAGCCCTGGACGCGCGTGCAGGGGGCGCAGGCTCCCGAAGACGCGTGACCGCGCGTCTATGACGCGCGGCACGCCGAGGGGCGGCCACTAGCAAGCCGGGAAATCTCCCGGCTTGCGGATCTGGCCGATGCGCAATAA
This sequence comes from Ascaphus truei, assembly GCF_040206685.1. Classification (NCBI taxonomy): domain Eukaryota; kingdom Metazoa; phylum Chordata; class Amphibia; order Anura; family Ascaphidae; genus Ascaphus; species Ascaphus truei. The sequence goes on along the minus strand of NW_027456785.1, from coordinate 14,399 downwards.
AGCGTGTCGGTAGTGTAGTTGTTTTGAGGGATTAGCTTTATGTTTATGTTCTAGGAGTTTAACTTTCTCCGCTAATTCGTCGTACAATTTCTGTTTTTGCTTTTTCTTATATGATGCTATGGAAATTATATTCCCTCGAATCGTGGCCGTATGGGCCTCCCATAGCATCGCTGATGACTTTACAGAGCCCTTGTTCAGCGCAAAATATTCTCTGAGCTTTTGCTTAATCTCTATCTCTACATCTATTTGGTTTAACAGAATCGTTTAGTTTCCAATTATATTGATTATATTTATAGAAGGGGAGGGAGAGCGTCAGCGAGACCGGAGCGTGGTCCGACCATGTTATAGAACCTATGTCCGACTGGGAGGTTGCCTGAAAGATATCTTTAGTACCCAGAAAATAATCAATCCTTGAATAGGTCTGGTGCGGGGGAGAAAAATACGAATAGTCCCTCTGGCCCTGATGCTGCGCCCGCCAAATATCTATCAGCGAAAACTCTTTCAGTATGTTCTGAAACCTTTTGGCATTTGTGGTCGTAATGCGTGGGTGGGGAGTACCCAGTGGGCTTGTCCTATCTTGATCAGGTGCTACAACCATATTAAAATCTCCTGCTATCAATAGCGTAGTTCTAGGTTGGGGGGCTAGCTTGTCACATAGATCTCTCAAAAAGTCAGCTTGACCCTCATTTGGGGCGTATATATTAACAAGGGTAATCTCCACATCTGATAGTGTGCCTTGCAGAATGAGGAATCTACCTTCTGGGTCTACGGTCTGTTTTTGAAGTGTGAATTTGACATTTTGTCTAAATAAGATGGCTACCCCTTTTTTTTTAGTGGAGCAGGATGCATAATATGCCTGGGGGTAGTATCTCTGAAAGGTGTTAGGGGGCGATATCGTATTAAAGTGCGTTTCTTGTAAGAATAGCACATCTCCTTTTGTTTTTTTTAATTCTTGTAAGGCGAGCTTTCTTTTGATTGCTGAGTTAAGTCCCCTAACATTTAGGGACACTAGTTTAAGTGTTGTATTTGGAGCCATTTTCGGAGCCATCCAGCAAACAGCTCCAGGGCTTTCCGGATACAGTCGGGTCCCCTCTTTCCCATAAGCTTTAGGCTCTGCGTTCAAATCCTTTCACCAGGTCAAAGGGGTCTCCACTTCTTTGCTGCGCTGGGATGTGTAGATCCTTGTAGCTCCAGGGGCATGCGCCCTCTTTGTGGACAGGTAGGTATGTGTTCCCCGCCGGGGGCAGACAAGCGTTCCTCATCTCGTATGTGTCTCAGAAGCTCGTAAGGGGGGGGGGGGGGGGCAATAGGTCGTCCAAACATATAAATTTTGCCGGGAGTAGTCTTTTCCTCTCCAGGTGACATTTCTCAGTCCTCACCTGCCTGGTTACGTTGGGTGGCTATTCTCTGAGAGGAGCGTGGTCCCCTCTCTGTTGGCCTGTGATCTGGGTCTCCGTCCGTATCTTCAGGGGCAATTCCACCTCCATTCTTGTGGGGGACACGAGCCCCTTTAGGAATCTTGGTATCTCTTCCGGGTAGGAAAGGGTGTGGAATTTGCCTCCAGCCTGGGCCACAATTTTAAAAGGGAATCCCCAGCGATATTTAATCTTGTTGTCCCTTAATTTTAGTGTGAGGGGTCTGAGCTCTCTCCTGCGGTCTACTGTACGTTTTGAGAGATCACTGTATATCTCAATATGTACATTCCGGAACTGGATGTGTCCTTTCTCCCTGCTCGCCGTCAGTATTTTCTCCTTTGTGGAGTAATAATGGAACCTGACCAGTATATCTCTGGTCCTCTTGGGGTCCGTGGACCTAGGTCCGAGGGCCCTATGGGCTCTGTCCATCTCTAGCTTTTAAGGAGTTAGGTCAGGTACCAGATGAATAAAGAGGTCTGATAGGTATGTGTGCAGCTGTTCAGTCTCCACTGTTTCTGGGACATACCTCAGTCTCAATTTCTGCCGCCGATCGCGGTTTTCCTGGTCCTCGGCACTTTCCTTGAGCCCTCTGATCTCCCAGTGCAGGCGGTTGATCTCGTCCTCCGCGGAGGACTGAGCCTGCTCCAGTGTTTCCACTGTGTTTGCCAGCCCATCTGTTTTGGCCATTAGGAGAATCTAGTCCGCCCTTAGGGTGTTAATGGCTTTACCCAAATCATCCCGAAACTCCTTCCTCATTCTGGAGATTCAAGTCCGCCCTTAGGGTGTTAATGGCTTTACCCAAATCATCCCGAAACTCCTTCCTCATTCTGGTGAAGAGGTTTTCTAAATATGTTTTGTTCACATCTATGTTTTCAATTTCCTGCTCGTGCGCCCCGCTCGGGCCCTCCCGCGTGTCGGCTGAGCCGCCATCTTGGGAGGTCTCGCAACTCCCCGCGGTCCGCTGGCTTTGTGGGAAGTAGCTCGTCACTGACTGCTGAGCTGCCTTCTTATTTTTGCCGCTCATGCTGGCTACCTTCCCCTCCGCTTGTATGTATTTATTGGGGGGGTTTAGATGTAGAGATGCCGCAGGAACTGTGGGGTCTTTTTAGTGCAGTAGGATAGGATTGTTTGTTTAGTACAGCTTGTCTGGGTAGATATGGGGTTATTGGACCCAGGGGTTCTGGCCTTAGGGCTGTGTTTCTGACCTGCAGGTCGTTCTCTCTGAGGCACCTTTGTGTGGTGGTGGTGCTTCCACGTGGTGGTGCTCCCCCAAGATGGCCGCCTCCTCCCTCACCACGCTACTGAGGCCTATGGCTCCCATCACTAGTGGGTCCCCTCCCGGTGTTCTTCACTCCCAGCAGGGCCCTAGGTCAGGTTTGTACCTTTTATTTACGTGTGCCGTCCTGGGGGGGGGGAGCTGGACCCGTAACGGGGGGTCTCCGCTCGCGCCTTTCCTCACGGCCTCAGGCGGCCACAGCGGGCGCTTCTCTTACCCCACAGGGGGTCGGGGGTTCCGTCCCCGATCACCGCTGATTCCCCTCTATTCTTGGCTCCTCGGGGCGCGCGGAGTCCCGTCGCCTCTCGTCTCCGGAGTCTCTCCGTCAGATTTGAATTTTGCGGGCTGCAGAGGGGAAAGTCCCGCACCGGGGGCAGGGGGTCTCCGACACAGCTCTCCGGGACGCCGGAGCCAGCCACTTCGGAGCCCAGCTAGTCACCGGAGCAAAGTCTTTGGGGGTTCACTTAGGGATTCCTCCGCTTCTCCTGATTATTTTATTATTTAATATGCTTCGTTAGTGCTATTCATTCAGAGGGGGTCGGGAGCATCTCTTTCAAGCTGCCATTCCCCTTGACGTCACCGGAAGTCTCCGGCTTTTGAGATTTTTAATGTTTTTATTGCGTCCGCCAGCTCTTTTTGGGTAATTTTTGCGTTAAGCATTTGATTCTCCTCCTCTGTCAGTGTTGGTAGGAGGCAATCGGACAGGTAATTACTAATAGGTTCAGTGGCTGGTGTCCCCGTGTTCCCACCCTGAGCCTTGAGGTTATAAAGTTTAATATAAAATGCGGTAAATTCCTCCGCTATTTTCTGTTCGTTATAGATTATTTCTCACGATTAATTTTTTATCGCTGTGATCTGGGAACGCTTCTGTATACCTCTTAGTTTGCTCGCCAAAAGTCTGTCAGCCTTATTGCCCTTGTCATAGTATTTCTGACAAGTCCATGTAAGAGCTTTTTCTACTTCTTCCATTTGGGCTTGTTTTAGCTCATTCCTGGCTGCGGTCAAGGTTTTATAAATCTTTTTCGAGGGGTTGGGTTTGTGCTGTTGTTCCAGCTTAATTATTTTAGTTGTAACAACTAGTGACATACCGCTCACCTCAATATTGAATACCAACTCTATGATAGGGATGACAGACATACATATATAAGGAGACAAAGGATGCTCCTAAAAAGATCCCACTTTAATGCACAGCAAAGCCGAAAATAGTCCACAGGTATAGTAACCCACTAGAGTAATGGTAAGGCTATAAGGGTACAATTAAGTAACCGCTCCCAACACTGTGGGAGGACAATTACCACTAAAATGCCCTAGGGCAAAAATAATAAATGATTTATTGATATTCAGAAGTCGACGCAGTAACACACACTCAAAATAACCATAAAAACAATTAAAACATAAATCACGGGTGAGGCAGGGTAAGGGGATATTATTATAAGATGAATTCCCAAATATTAGTGTATGTCCCCTTACCAGTACCAGGTGGTAGTGTGAGACACAATGGTAAATACAAATGATAGGCAATAGAGAATGCTAGAGCCTCTGGTCTCAGGGTATGGTGGAGGTTGCACTAATCATTGCATGCTGTGATTGATCTGCTCAGTATCAATAGTTGGATATCACACTGACAGTAGGTAGTGATGCATGCAGAGTAGTGAATGCAAATAAATGTGCCACTGTCATATATCACAAAACCTATATAGGTACTAGGTCACATGATCAATGATTCAGTAAATCATTAGTGCACATTATACCACATTATATAAATGAACCGCGGCATGTGCATCAAAAACCGGACCTGATATATGCATAAACTACCTCTGCTAGGCAGTTAACAACTCGAACAACCCCACACAAACTACCAGGAACAGTCTCACCCGTGACTCCTCCTACACGACGTCAACGTGGTGACGTCATGCCGACGATCGTTTCGCGCATAAGGGGCTGGCGCTTTCTCAAGGTTCAGCCTCACCCGTGATTTATGTTTTAATTGTTTTTATGGTTATTTTGAGTGTGTGTTACTGCGTCGACTTCTGAATATCAATAAATCATTTATTATTTTTGCCCTAGGGCATTTTAGTGGTAATTGTCCTCCCACAGTGTTGGGAGCGGTTACTTAATTGTACCCTTATAGCCTTACCATTACTCTAGTGGGTTACTATACCTGTGGACTATTTTCGGCTTTGCTGTGCATTAAAGTGGGATCTTTTTAGGAGCATCCTTTGTCTCCTTATATATGTATAATTATTTTAGTTGTCAGATCTGTTATTAATTTCACCTTGGCCTTTCTGTGGGATGCAATTGAAATAAAAGTTCCCCTAATTGCTGCCCTATGGGCTTCCCACAGAACCGCCGGAGAGTCTACTATGCCCCAGATGAGAGCGAAGTACTCCCTAAGAGCCTTTTTAATTTCTTTTTCTACCTCCGGGTGGTTCAGTAGGGAGTCGTTCAGCTTCCAAGTGTAGGCGGTTAATTTATGAAATGGGGTGGATAGGGTTAATGTGATGGGGGCGTGATCTGACCATGTAATGGGGCCTAAGTCCGAATTTGTGCAGGCTTCCAGGATATATTTGGTAGCAAAAAAATAGTCTATACGAGAGTATGACTGGTGGGGTGCGGAATAGAATGTGTAATCTTTTTGGCCCTGGTGTTGGATTCTCCAGATGTCCATTAAGGAATATTCCTTGGTGATTGTTTTAAATTGTTTCTCCATCCTCTGAGGTGGAGCTCTGTGTTGGCCTGAGGTTCTGTCCTCCGCAGAGTTTATGGCCATATTAAAGTCTCCGCCCACAATCAACGAAGATAGGTAGGCAGGGTCAACCTTTTCTAACACTGCTTTCAGGAATTCCGTTTGATTATCATTTGGCGCGTAGATGTTGATCAGAGCGACCGGCGAGCCAGCCAGTGAGCCATATACCATTAGAAATCTACCCTCTGGGTCTGAAGTGGTTTTGGTGATATTGAATGGGGTTCCTTGTCGGAGCAGGATCGCTACTCCCCACTTTTTACTGTTAAATGACGAGAAGAAACTCGTAGGGAATCCATTGCTAATCAATTTGGGCAGCTCTTGGGATGTAAAGTGCGTCTCTTGGAGGAAGATGATATCTCCCTTGGACTTTTTCAGCTCTTGGAGCGCCAGTCGTCTTTTTCTATTATTATTCAGGCCCTTTACGTTTAGTGATACAAGTTTAATTGCGGACTGACTAAACTCTCTCACCCAAATGGCTAGTGTCCATCGGGGTCTCGCCCTTCCCACCGGGGAGATCCTGGTTCGTTGGTTCAGAGAACCTTTTTAACGCTTCTTGATGGTGCTGTTTGAGTATGGGTGTCAGGCCCGCCCGACGAGGGGTTGGGTGGGAGGAGGGCAGGGAAGGTCAAGAGGGGGGGGGGAATAGGCTGCCGGGACAGGGTCAGCAGCAAGAGGCAAAGTGGGACGAGGTCAGCTAAGGACCTACAATAAGTACGGCCGGGATTGGCTACCGGCATTTGGGCTTAAGGCCCAATGGGGGGGGGAATCCGATGGTTCAGGCATGGGCGTGCAGGGAAGGTGCGGACCCTTGTACTTGCTTAGTGTAACCTCTACCTTAGTTTAAGAGGGGGGGGGGGAGGGGGGGAAATGGGAGGGGGGGAAAGGGGTCAAAGGGACGCAGGTCCCGAAACGCGTCAGAGTTACTATGTACTCCTTTTGACCACTTAATAAACCTTTTTATATCCGATACTGGTTTGCAGCCCCCATTGTTTGCACGGTTGTGCTCCGCCACTGTACCCTATGGGACTACTCTCTGCAATTACGTCTGGCATGACGCACCCACTAATCAAGGACTGAGCTGTGCTTCAAGGGAGTTCCTCACATTGATCGTTTGATTGGTATGTACTTTTGTTTTGCTGGGGGTCTATACAGGACCTTTATGGTATATATAGAGATCTGTGTTAGCCGTCCAGCGTAACTAGTACACTCCTATGTTTATATCATCCTAATGAGTCTCCTTAGCTCTTATACATGCTCTAATGCCTTGGTTACATATTTTATTACTCTGAATATGCATGTATGTTCCTAGGACAGCAGAGCCCTGAATATTGAGATAATATCCCTCACCCACTACGGTCAAGCTTATAGGTTTTGGACATGGGGAAGGCGTGGGGAGGGGAGGGAAAACTCCTAGCATAGCCATAACATGGAGATCTTTCTGACAATCCTTAAAACCAGTGTAATAAACGTGAGAACAACTCTTAACAAGCTCAGTACATGAAAAGCATTATAACCTCTCTTTTTGTCAGTCGGTCAAGCTTATAGGTTTTGGACCTGGGAAAAGGGGGGGAGATGGGGGTGGGGTGGGGAGATAGGGGGGAGGGGGAGACCTGGGTTGACAGGTAACACAACAGCACATTGCATTAATGTTTTTAGGTATCATGCTGAACATAAACGGAATACTTCCTACGCTTGCTGGTCGGGGAAGAGGGGGGGAGGGATGGGGCTCTTACATTTAGTGAAGTTAATATCCGAGGATCCTTATGACATTTCTATTTGATCTATGTGGCCCGCCGTGTGCCTTCCTCAGAGGGTTTGACAACGTATTTTATTACTGCAGGCAGCATCATTAGTATGGGGCCGTGCGGCCATATCTTCTGCGGCGGAAGGGCAGGCTTATGGGCTTTGGAGCGTGAGGGGGGGAGGGGGAAGGGGGGGAGAGAAAAGGGAGTACATTATATTATAACACATACAACTTTTCTCAACTTCAACATTCATCAACTGAGGAACAGGTTTTTTTTTTTTTTACATAACTCAACTGTGGCATAGGGACGGCTTAGCACTAGATCCATGTGGCCAGCTAATCTAGACTGCCAGTTACTGTAATAGTGTCACTGCCGCTGCTTCCATTATCGAAGTCATTTGGGCTTCCTGTCTTGTGCAGGGCTCATTAGGCAGCTTCCCAGTTAACTAGTATTTCCTAGTCCGGGGGGTGGGGAGGGTAGCAACAGTCGTGCGAACCAAGCCTGGGGTCCATAGTCCTGTACCCGGGCCTTAGACAGATTAAATTTTGCTACTTACAGTTAGTAGATTGCAGTTCTGTTGTCGGAGCATCGCGCTCCCCTCCTATTCCCCCCGCCAACCCCTAAAGCCCAGCCGGACCTCAGCACTCTTCAACTGCCATTCGGTCAGCGTCAAAAGTTATAGTAGCTTCAGCTGTGGGTTGCCTCCGATCGTCAGGGGTCGGATTCAGAAGCTATGCGTCTGGCTGGGTCTGGTGTGGTTCTTGAGCCGTCATGTGCTCCCGTCTTCGCTGTGGACTACGGTGCTTCTCATCTGTTCTTAGACTGCCTTGGCGCCGCCGTTCTCCTCGCGGGACGGGTGCTGCGTGGTTCCGCGTCCTCCCGGTGCGGTGGGTCTTGTAGTTGCTCCGTTGTCCAGGAAAGCGGCGGGGTCAGACCCAGGGCTTTCACGAATGGGGCCATGTCCTCAGGGCGGCGGATGGTTAGGAATTTGCCGTCATAGCTTACCGTAAGCTTGAACGGAAAGCCCCAGCGGTACTTCACCTCCTCCCGGAGGAATGAGGTCAAGGGCTTCATTTCTCTCCTTCGGTCGACTGTTATCCGTGACAGGTCGTTGAAAATTTGGAGAGTTTCATTTTGGAAAGGTAGTGACTCTTTCCCTCTGCAGGCGGTGATGATCTTCTCCTTTACTGTATAGCTGTGTAATCTTATGATTACATCGCGTCGCCGGTTGGGATCTTCTGATCTGGGAGCTACCGCCCGGTGGGCCCTATCCATCTCTAGGTCCATGTCCTCTAGCGGGCCGCAGAGCGATGTGAACAGTTCCGCAAGATAGGGACGAAGCTGGCCAGGTAAGACCGTCTCCGGTACATTTCTTATGCGCAGATTCTGGCGCCTGTCCCTATTTTCTTGGTCTTCCTGCCCGTCTTTGAGACGGGAGATCTCCTCTCCTAGGCGGATGATTTCTTCCTCGGCTGCTGTTTGTCTTGCCAGGGACTCCTCCAGTCCACCTTCCAGAGTCGTTGTCCTCTCTGTTAGGCCAGACATCTCCTGTTTAATCTCCGCTACTGCTGCTTTGATTTCTGCCTGCAGGGATGTTTGGAGCTTGACATGCATGGTGGAGAATAGGCTCTCCAGGTAGGATCGGGTGATCGGTTCCTCTATCTCCATTTCAAGAGTTGCATGGGCTTTCGTACCCATATTTAGAGCTGCTTGCGGCTCTTGTGAGCCTCGTGGTCCGCCACCCTCTTGGTTTGCTGGACTCTTCTGTGTCGGGGAGAAGAACCGTGACACCGCCGGTGCTGCGGGCTTCTTTGTGTGTTTGGACATGCTCCGATCTCTCCAAGTAATGGGGGTATGTTTTTGAGCCTTGAATTTCTGGTTTGGGAGCGTTATTTATTAAGTTTTAGCCGGTGGGTCTGCGGAGCTCCCCTCCTACACCCCCATTCCTGATGACATCATCGGAAACCCATCCCTTTAGCACATTTTTAATGGATCATCAACATTCAGTATTGTCATAGACAACTTAGGATCTGGCTGTGGTTTTTTTTTTTAGGGAAGCTGTGTCTTTAACTGAAACGGGAGGCGGCCATCTTGGATCCAGATGGAACGCAGGCTGAAACACATGACATGAAGATAGCTCCTACTCAGAAAGCTCTTATTCAGACCACAGCTCTGATCAGACCCCAGCTCTGATCAGACCCTCTCTTCACAGTGGGGGCGCAGGCAGGCTCAGGAGGGATCAGTTAGGGCGCAAGAAGGCGGGCAGCCAATATCTTCAACTGGTTTAGCCAACAAAATAGTCAGTGGGTCCATAGAAATGGACACATCCGTTATTTCTTTTTTTAATAGATTGGATAACGATCCAATATTTCTATTGCCGGACACGTTCACCAAATGTGGACCATATCGCTTCTCTGCCCACAACCCCTCCAGCACAGATCAGACACCACAGGGTAGATTTGCTTCAGCCGCCATGGCGTGAGGTACCAATGAATAAAATTTTATATATATTTTCTTTAGTTGCTGTGCATATGGAAGTTTTTGCAGCAAACTCCCATATATCCTCCCAATCATCCCTGTGAATTTCTATTTTCAAATCCGCTGCCCATTTGAGCATGCAGTCATGATCATGTGAATTGACCAAGGCCTCCAAACTGGCTTTTATTCTAGTTATCAAACCTTTTTGATAACTACCTCTCCTACATAGGCAGCAGAGATGTAGAGGAGCACAGCAGCGTTTCTTGGCAGCATACCAGCTAGTGGATCGCCAAAATGAGGGTAACTCCAAGCAGGGATGAGTATTAAAAGAGTACTTTAATGGTCAGTGCAAAACAGAACAATGGTAGGAGCGCACCTACGCGTTTCGTCCGTAAAGGACTCTCTCAAGGTGGATTATACTCTATGTCCCTGAACCTGGATCCATTATGGTATATGGAATTATCAGTATACTAATGAGCCATCTATGGTGATGCACCATAAACACCACTTACCTCTCCTACATAGTGCTTCAAAACTTGTGAAGGGAGTAAATTCTAATTTTGGGGACATTTTTGGAAAAAAATTCTGATCTGTAGATATTTAAACATACTAAGGTCTGGTGCCTCATACCTAGTTAGGAACTCTTGGAAACTAGAAAGTTTTCCTTTATGCACTAGGTCGGCAACTACTCTAATATGTTTAGCTTTAATTTGGTCGAATTGTTTATAATCACAGCCTGGGGGGAAATTGGGATTGTTAAAAAGCGGAGTGAGTTGCGAAACGGGAGACACAAGATTTAATTTGCCCTTAGACTTGCTCCAACTCTCCCAGGTAAATCTCGTCGGATCTAGCTCAAACATTTTGGCGTACACCTCCTTAGCCAGTGCCCATAGGGACACTGGCAGAGAAGACGTTCTAGCATATTGGGATTCTATAGCTAACCAACAATATTGTGTTGGATCAGCGTTCCACATCACCACCTGCCTTAGTTGGGCAGCTTGGTAGTATTTCGAGATATCTGGGACACCCAAACCTCCTCTTGTCTTTAAAGCCATCATCACCGATCTAGCTGTTCTAGGCCTTTTACCTTGCCAAATAAAATTAAATATTCTATTTGGGAAATTTTTCAGTTCGGATCCCGGTATCCGGACTGGGAGAGTCTGGAAATGATATAATAACCTAGGGAGTATATTCATCTTGACTGATACTATTCTCCCAATCCATGACACCTGATATCCTTCCCACTTTGCCAGATCCCTTTTAATCTTATCAAACAATGGTGGATAGTTGCCTTGATATAGGGAGTGGTAGTTCCTAGACACATTTACTCCCAGATATTTAATATGTGAGGAACTCCATCTGTAGCTGAAATTCAGTTTTGGTAATTTTATCTCTGGATCCGAAAGATTCAGATTAAAAGACTGTGACTTGTCGCTGTTCATTTTATATCCAGAGATTTTTCCAAAGTCTGATAGCGCCTTTTGGAGGTTGGGAAAAGAAGTCTGAGGGCTTGCTAAAGTCAGAATAATATCGTCTGCGAATAATGAGATTTTATCATTTGTTTTCCCAATCACTATATACAATGTATATTACTATTTGCTCTTATTTTAGCAGCCAATGGCTCAATCGTTAGAGCGAAGAGAGGAGGAGATAATGGGTACCCTTGTCTCGTACCATTTAAAAAAAAAAATTTCCCCAAACATTTTTATTAGGCATAATCATCTTTACAGACATTGGTTTTACATTATCAGTGTTGGCCTAATACAGTTGTATTTTCCTTGTTCATGTGGGGGGAGAGAGAAAGAAAGGAAAGATCCCCTAAGCCCACGTCATGGTCTCTGGGGTGTGGAAAAAGAAAGAGAGGAAGGGGGGGGGGGAGAGAGGGAGTCATTCCACCCTCGTCCGGCCGGGTCCCGGCATCCATCCTTCACGGCTCTACTGTGGTTCAGATCCGTCTGGGGTTGTATCCTGATTTGGTTCGGATTAATGGGTTAACCAGGGTTCCCAGATTTTATAGAAACCTTCAGTTGAGCAGTTCAAGAAGGCCGTGAGTTTTTCCAAACTCATAACATCGTTAACTCTTTTTTTCACTAGCTGTTTGGTGGGGGGCGCTATCTTCTTCCAAGAGTATGCGACTGAACACCTTGCTGCTGTTAGAATAAAGGAGATTAATTTCCATACTGGGCGATCGATGTCCTCTATCGGCCTGCCCAGTAGGAAGGTCAGTGGATCTATAGGAATTGTGAGGCCAGTGACCTCTTTTATCAAATCTTGTACCGTAAGCCAGTATTTCTGAATTTCTGGACATGACCACCAGATATGGGCCATGTCCCCTCTATGTCCACAGCCTCTCCAGCATAGATCTGAGGCCAGAGGGTAGATTTGTTTTAACCTCACTGGGGTAAGATACCAATGATACATTATTTTATAGATGTTTTCCTTCACCGTGGTACAGATGGAAGTTCCTGAGGCTGCGTCTCATATTTCCTCCCAGTCCTCTCTGTCAATAACTATGTCCAATTCCGCTTCCCATTTAAGCATATAGTCGTGAGCGGTAGAGTTCACCGGATTCTCCATGCCGGCATATATTTGTGTTATTAGACCTTTTTGATGTACTCCTTCGCGACAGAGTTTCTCAAATTTTGTGAGAGGGGGGAATTTCAATGATGGGGACATTTTTTGTAGAAAGTGTCGAATTTGGAGAAACTTAAATGTATCCAGGTGGGGTAATTTTAATTTGGTTCGCAATTCTTGGAGACTCAGGAACTGTCCATCGCTCAGCAGGTCCGCGATCGCTCTGATCCCCATTGTTTTAAATAGGTCGAATTGTCGGGTTTCACACCCTGGTGGGAATTTAGGGTTGTCAAATATTGGAATGAGCTGAGAGCAAGGGGACGAGAGTAAGAATTTAGTTTTAGTTTTTGCCCATATGTCCCAAGTATGTTTCATTGCCCCCAGCCCGAATTTGGGCGCCATGTCATTTCCCCTGTCACCGCTCCAGAGAAAAGCTGGTAGAGAAGGCGTTCTGGAGTAATGAGATTCAATTGCTAGCCAACATAGCTTGTCTGGGTCCGAGTTCCACATTACCACCTGTTTTAATTGGGCAGCTTGGTAATGTCTATTAATGTCTGGGACCCCCAGTCCTCCTTTTGTCCTAGACGCCATAAGAACCGACCTAGCTACCCGGGGTCTCCTTCCGTTCCAAATAAATTGGAGGATTTTATTTTGGATAGTTTTTAATTCAGAACCAGGGACATGGATCGGGAGCGTCTGGAAATAATATAATAATCGGGGGAGTATATTCATTTTAACTGAGATCATTCTCCCGATCCATGAGATCTGGTATTTTTCCCATTTATCCAGATCTTTTTTAATTTTCCTAAATAGGTTGGGATAATTATTTTGGTAAAGGGAGCAATAGTGCCTCGATACATGTACTCCCAGGTATTTGATGTATATAGGGCTCCACTTATAATTAAAGTTTGATTTCAATGTCCGCATCTCTGGTTCTGATAGATTTAAGTTGAGGGCTTCTGACTTATCACTGTTAATTTTGTATCCTGATATTTTGCCAAATTCCTTTAATTCTTTGTGTAAGTTGGGAAGGGAGATCTGGGGCTGCGTTAATGTTAATATGATATCGTCTGCGAACAATGAGACTTTATAGTTTATTCCGCCAATTGGTACCCCCTGTATATTTATATTGTCTCGTATTTTAGACGCTAGTGGTTCGATTGTTAGGGCGAAGAGGAGAGGGGACAAAAGGCATCCCTGTCTCGTTCCATTTTTCATTTCAAATTTTTTTGCTGTACCCCCCGGGAGTTTCACCACTGCAGACGGGCAGCAGTACAGCGCTCGGACTCCCGCTAGATACGCATCTTTTAAGCCGAATTTCTGCATTGTTTTGTCAAGAAATAGCCAATCAATTCTATCGAACGTCTTCTCTGCGTCCAGGCTTAACAGAACCGCTTTGGTAGCTGTGAGGTGGGCATGATCAACTATATTTATAATTTTGCGGGTGTTGTCTGAGGCTTGTCTGCCAGATACAAACCCCACCTGGTCATTGTGAATTAATCTCGGTAGGATGGGATTCAGTCTATTTGCCAGGATTTTGCTGTATAGCTTAAGATCGTTATTTAGTAGGGAGATTAGTCGGTAGCTCCCACATAGCAGTGGGTCCCTACCCTCTTTGTGGATGATGGCGAGATTGGCCTGGGTCATTGATGGGGGGATTGGGCTGCCCTCCATGAATGAATTGAATAAGCTGAGTAGGTGTTTAGTTAGGATCGGGGAGAATCTTTTGTAATAAACATTGGAGAAGCCGTCGGGGCCAGGGGCTTTTGAGATATTTTTTTTTGTTTCAATTTTTTTATTGTGTTATCAGGGTACACAACAGATAGTAAACTTTGTTGTACATAGATTGGATAAACATTGATATTTGCATATATTAATAAAAACATCCGTATTCCGTTTTCTTTATTCAGATAGGTGTTTATCTAAATGTTTGTATGTCTGAATGCTCGTACGTTTCTGCTGTTATGGTTCTAACTAGGAAGCTGCCGCTTCCGTGTGTCCTGTTTTTAGTAGTATAGTAGAGAAAAGAAAAGGTGGAGAGCAGAGAAAGAGAGAGGAGAGAAAAAAGAAGGGAGATAAGGGGGGGGGAGAGGTGCTGCGGGATGGCGTCCAGTTTTGTATATATCCTGCCTTTTCCTTTAGGAATTTATTATGTACCTGACCAA